>NW_020664545.1:6665529-6688253 GCF_002925995.2 Terrapene triunguis
ATTAGTGTGTTAGATGAAGCTGAAATAGATAATGGCAGTGCTGTAGATTGCGGAGAGGATTACAGTGCTGATAATATTCTTGACTCACTGTCTGATAGTAAAGAAAATGCTGATGCAGAAATGAAAGAACTTCCAGATCAGCCTACAGAATATGCTGTAGGTAACTTGGAGGCATCTCCACAGTTTTCAGAAATTAAAGAAGAATCAAGAGAAATACCAGTAGTGATGGTATGGATCTCTTACATGTGTGGAATCAGAATTTTTTTTTTTTTTTTTTCAAATTAAATAGTGCACCATTATCTAAACAATAGCAGAAATAATTTGGGGATCTAAATTTGTATGGCCATTGATTTTTTTCTGTTTGTGGAAATAACATTCTTGATTTAAAAACATTTAGGTTTTGTTTGCATGCATCATATTGCTACCCGCAGTAGTAGTAGTCTAGAAAGCATCATTTTTTAAAAAACTTTGAATTCTCTATTTTGCCTTCAGTTTACGTTCCCATTTTCTCTTTTTTTCCTTTGTTCTGGAGGGCATTGAGGGATCCAAATGCTTTAGTTGATTGACTTCATAATTGCACAGTATGTTGTTTCTGGACTGATTCAATGTATTTCAAATTTCTTGTTAGTTTTGGGGCTCCCATTCTGACATTTGGAATGTTTTCATGCTGGCTTTCTGTGCTTATCATCTGGTAATAGACTGCCATTCCAGCTTTGTCCATTAATGGTTGACGATAATCTTTCTCATGAATCTACAAGTTAAAACTCACTTGAAACATACAGAGGGGCAATGAAAGATAGTTACCATTGCCCAGCCTCAGATAGGAAGTACAGATATTACCTCTGACATGCATTGTCTCCATCCTGGGTTATGGGGCTCCAGGGAGCTGCTTTTGGTTCACTTTAGAAACAGCAGGAGTAACTAAGAAAGTAGTTAAATAATTCAGATTTGATTATATTGTTAAGGTAAAACTAATGAAGTCTGAGATTTTCCAAGCAGTATTTAAATAGATCAACTTGTTGTTTAGAAGTTGACTGACTTGCTTTGTTTTGTAGCTGTGATTGAAAGGCAAATAAAAATGCCATATAGAATTCTCTGTTAACATTGAAAGTTTTTTATTTTTTTAAAAAACTCAGACTTTTAAAGTAGGCAAGCAGAGCCTGGAGACAGAGAGAGCTCATTGCCTGTCTTTTTTTTATTATTATTATTATTATTATTATTATTATTATTTTTTAAATGCAGTCATCCGTAACCATTTTTCACCTTCTTTGTTGCTCTGTTGAATGCTAGCAAATATTTGCTTAATAGCAGTTATCTGGAAAAAATCAGATAAAATATTTTGCCAACCTCACAATTTCTCATTCAGGTTTCATTATCAATAAAGCTGTGATGAATCTTCCGTATAGAGTGACATATTTTTCCTATTGATTCTTTTAGGCAGAAAGTGAGGACGCTGGAAACAGTTTAGATGTTTCTTCTTCTGATTTAACTGTAGTGAAGGTAAATTCTTTTTTAATCTTAAATTTAATGTAAATAATGACATGCTGTATAAAGAGCTAAAAACTCTTAGTTTCGGGGGGCGGTGGGGAGGGAATACAAACATCTAATTCTTATATTCAGAAAACTTAGAATATGTTTTTGTGATTCACTGTTATCATAGTATGCATAGTAACAAAATTATGTACCTTTCCCTATGTTGAATTTGTCTGCTGATCGGAAGAATTGAGCCTTTTTTTATGCTTTGTTCCAAAATAATTTATTGTCAAGATATAATACCATCAGACTTTTGTATACACTCATTTTTATAATGTTCATTGTTACCATAATTGGGTGTGATATAAATTAACTGAAACATAGGGCCTGGTTTTCAGAAGTCTGGAGGATCTACAGCTCCCGTTGACTTCAACAGGAGTTGTAGGTGACTTGTACCTAGGCAAATCAAATTTGTCGTAGTTACATAGTGTTGGAAAAATGGTATCGCTCACATAGGCACATAAAACTGTTGTCTGCTGATTTTGTTTGCCTGTATTTTAAATGCGCTAGAGTGAACAGTACAGTATACACTTCAGCTGACTAATAGCGCTATTGTGATTTTTTTCCCATCCTTTATATGATGGATGTGGCCTTAGTCCTGTAATATGCTTTGAATGCCCACAAAAACACTTAGTGTATGTGTCTGATTCCAAGTAGTCTTAGAGGTTTTTTGTATTTATATTTCATGGGTGGAAATTATAATGTACTTACCTTAAAATCTTACTCTAAAAACGATTGTTTTAAGGAAGTTGTTTTAAAATCTAACCTTTTTGAGGTTTATAAGAGTTAATAAAACTTACAGTAATTTTTTTCCATACTCTCTTTTGTAAATAATTTTAGCCAAGCTCAGCATCTTTACATAGGATGGTGTTTTGTAAAATATGTATTTTTTCCTTATAGGAAATTGAAGAACTACCTTTGGAGCCAGGTACTGTTTTGGGGGGAAGAAAATAAAAAGTTAGGCTTTGAAATGGTTTCGCTCTTGCACCAAATTCCTCTTGTACCCTTATTTTTTTTATTTAACTGAATTACTATAGTGTGCATTATTCTAATGGTGCACAGTCCAGATCATTCAAGGTCATAGAGATTGGAAACCCAGTCATATCACCAGATCTGTGACAGTGTCATCTCTGTTGTGTGAGAAATACATTGTGTGATAAAGTGGTTGCTTTAAAACCTCTTTAAGTAAGTATATTAATTAACCTAAGCCTTAAAACTTGAAGGTTCTGCACGTAAAACAGATCTTGTGATATCACACAGTACATTAACGCTGTAATTTTGAGTGGAGGAGTGCAGGTAGTGTAATACTATAGTAGGGAACTAAAATTAAAGAGTGCCTGGATTTCAGAAGAAGGAAGACAGAGTTTCTTCATGGAAACTTCATACAGATACTGTTCACTTTTCTGGACTGCAAACATACTCATGCACCATCAGAAGATGTTCCGGTTTTCATGTTGGACTGTTCCGCTAAAAGAATTTCACAGGAATTTGGGAATTGCACTGTCAAAGAATTGATGCAGTCAGTTAAGCATCTTGGACTTTGGAAGCTAACTTAGGAAGAACTAGAACTCAACTTGAAGAAGACTGTCAAGGACGAGACAGAAGGTTTTGTGTTTAAGTTTATTGGGCATTTTTCTTCCATGTAGCTTTCAGGCTTTAATATAATAGTTTGCTAGACTGCAGATAGTTTAGAACTTTTAATATTGTGTACATTGGGGTTTTCCAATCTCTGTGTAGCTTAGAACTTCTCTTGGTGTTAGTGTGGCAGCCATGCCAGTTCCACATTTGTGATTGCTTTATTTCCCTGGTGATTAAATCTTGTGCCATTCTATTCCTGTTAAATCCGTAGAATATGAGAAAATACTCGAGATTTTGGGGGAAACTTGTAAATCTGAACCACTTAAAGAAGAAATTTCCGAAGTGGAGCAGCCATATGCACAAGAAGCAAGTAACGCCGTGGCAGGCAAAAAGGTAGCAGAGGAAGAGGACGCTCTTGCTGCCAGTCAGTCGGAGGAAGATGCTTTAGATTTGGACAGCAAGTCAGCACAAGATCTTTCAAGGAAGGAAGCAAAGCATTTAGTTGTAGCAAAAGGGGAGACAAGTGAACAGACAATAGATGAAGAGAAAATGGACTCTGAATCTTTAGTAATAAGTGATCAGAGTAGCAAACCATCACCAGGTCTGGAAGCCTCTAGTGGGGAAACAGCGGATAAAGATGCAGGTCTTGAAACCAAAGATAGTAAAGAAGATGCCAAGAAAACAGAAGACAAAGCTAATTCTGAAGAATCATCTGCTACTAAAGAGTCCTCTACCAATGAGGGCGGTGATCAGAAAAAGAGGTTTGTTTTTTCTCAGTTTTAGACCAGATGCTATCTTTTTCATTGGTCATTAAGTGATGCAAATAAGCTGTTTCCTTCAATTGGCCAGCAAGACTGATGAAATTGTAGTCTATTCCTAAAGAATCTTTTATTTCTTCTTGTGCAATTTTTAACTGATGGTTTGATTTCCTTCCTTTCCTCAACCTTCAAAGGTTGTTTTCTTAAATTCTTCCTAATTTTTATCTTCTGACAAACAGAATTAATTGTCTGTTTAAACATCTGACTTCCCACATATCAGATTTGAAAAAGTTTGCAAAGGTGTCTTTTATTTCACAACTAATTTTCTGGTAGGTATTGAATTCTAGCACACATAATTAAGAGTTATTTTCACTTTTTCCTGGTTGAATAACACTGTTTTTTGTCTTTAGCTCTGTTGAGGATGCAGACACAAAGATGGTCTCAAAAGATGAGAAAGGTACGTTGTAAGATTAAGACTGATTTGGAAAAATGTTATAATACTAAATCTTATTCTTCTACATTCATCAAAGATCCAAGGGAGTAATTGAGAACACATTTCAATTGCATTGTTTAGCCATGATTCTGCAAACACTTAGGCATATGCTTAATTTTACTACAGTGCAATCCTATTGAAGTCAATGGGACTACTCCCAGTAGTAAAATTAAGTGCAGGTGTGTTTATAGGACTGGGGTGCATCTTTGAAAATATAATCTTGGCTGTAAAAAGTTGCTTCCTACTTTTAATATAGGTTCTGATTATTTCTAATCAAGATTGTCAATGCAATGAATCCTTGAGTTTTATGATAATTGAGGTTCGCTTTTAGTGCATGGCAAACATTGATTCCATTTAAAGTTACTAACATAAGGTGGTATGTTTCATGGTACTATCCATTTCGATTTAATGTAATTCTGTATAAAAACTTCTTGCTTATTGATTAAAACAAAGGCAAAGTTTTCAGAAATTTTATCTAATACTTCATGATAAGACTTATAACCTTTGTGGCACTCTTCAAAGGAGTTCAAGTCTCCAACAATATTCTCCATTGTCTAGTAGAATCAGGCATTCAGTAGATGAAAATTTCTTACACTTTCATTATTCTGCATGTCGTAAAAACATAAGAGCGGCCATACTGGGTCAGACCAAAGGTCCATCTAGCCCAGTATCCTGTCTTCCGACAGTGGCCAGTGCCAAGTGCCCAATGAACAGAACAGGTAATCAAGTGATCCAACCCCTGTCACCCATTCCCAGCTTCTGGCAAACAGAGGCTAGGGGCCTTGATATTAACCATGTCATACCAATAGTTATGTCAAAAGAAATAGTGTGTTTGAAACTTCATGTATTTAAAAGTGCTCAATATTTTTAAGATCAAAATGGTCTGTGACTGAAGGAAATGGAGTTTCTAGGACAGTTGCTTTTCACTGCGACGTTTTTCTGATACAGTAGTGATTTATTTTTGAATTAGGTCGTACAAGTAGCAGTTCTGGTAGAAATTTGTGGGTTAGTGGACTTTCCTCCTCTACCAGAGCTACAGACTTGAAGAACCTTTTCAGCAAATATGGAAAGGTATGTATTTTTTTATACGGTGCTTTTAAATTAAATGCAATTTTTTTTACTTAAACAACTTATTAAAATTAAATGGTGACTTAAAATCTCGCTATTGTTTACGTAATAATGAGCATCAGGTTGAAATAAATTCTGTCTTCTGCCTACTTGTGTAAAACCTTAGGAGGAAAATGGGAGTGAACTGGCTGTATGGCTGAACAGGCTTAGCTGATAGCACAGAGAATTGTCAATTATTGAGGGTCAGATTTCCAAAGTCGGAGGCAAAGGGAGCTGGCGCTCTTGGCTGCCTTTTAGGCCTTTGAAAATCTCCCCCGAGAGGACAGTCCTCTATCAAAACGTTCTCAGAAATATCCAGTAAAGTAATGCAATGGTTGCCCAGATTGACCCCTCTGCAGAGGGGGTCCATGAGAGGTGGCATGCCTGTTCGAATACAGGAGTGGCAGAGCCGGGGATCTGGCACCTTCCGCATCATAGTCACTGCTTCACCGCCTGGTTATCCCCCTGAAATCTAATGCTGTCACAAACAGTATTGGCTTAGGTGGTGATCCTTCCATAGTTGGCTACTAGGAGAAACCCAGTCAGTGACAGCATGGTTCCTCCTGGAGCTTTTTAGTGTCAGCAAGGAAGTGGAATCTGGAACAGCTGGTAGCCACTTCTTCCCCCTCTCCTCAAATGGCTTTTCCCCATTTATAGAAAAAAAATTCACCGGGATGCTCTGAAAGGTCAGCTGGTGGACTTCTTGGATCCGCTGCTACGTGAGAGGCAGTCGGAGGATATGTCTACACGGCTGTAGTGCTTCAGTGTAGACACCTACTACAGCAACAGGAGGGATTCTCTGGTTGCTGTAGTTAATCCACTTTCCTGAGACGCAGTAGCTAGGTCAATGGAAGAATTCTTCCGTGGATCTAGCATGGTCTACACTGGGAGTTAGGTTGCCTTAAGTATATCACTCAGAAGTATGAATTTTTCACACCCCTGAGCGACATAGTTGGTTGACCTAACTTTTCAGTTTAGACCCAACCCTAAGTCATTGAGGTTTTTCTGACTCAGTCATTCCTTATGTCATTTATCTCTTCAGAAAAGGTCAACTTTGAGTTGTTGAACATGCTTATAAATGTTCCAGTGAAAGTCGTACTACTGCAAATGTATTTTGAGATATATGTAAATGCTGCATTGTGTTACGGGATTAAATAAAGAAATTGGTTATGTTCATGTGGAGATTTATGCCTCTAATTTTTTTATATAATTTGAGTGAAGTATATTAACGGTGATGTTAATAAGGCAGTGCACTGATATTGGTCAGTGCTGCTGAGAGGATGTTCATTTTGCAGTTATCACGTCCCACTACATAAACCGAATTAGTGGTTTTTTGCACACCACTCTAGTAGCACGATCTAAGTTTTTTGTATTAATTTTGATACTGTCAGGATGGAAACTCCAGCATAAGATTGCTTATTTTAGCGCTAGAATATGCTCTAGAATTTTAAACTCTGGTCTTTTCAGTAATGTTGGCACTGCCGTTGGCATCTAGGGAAACACTGTTAATATTTATACTTCACTTTGATAAGTACTTCTCAGCACAACATTTTTAGAATACTAATGGCCAAATTGGATACACCTCTGTTCCAAAGTGTAACCGTGATGCCATTATCAAAATCTGGACAACTGAAGTCAGGTGGTTTTTTAGAAGTGCTGTCAGCTCTTTGGGGCAGGGACTGTCTTTTTGTTCTGTTTGTACAGCACCTGGCACTTTGGGGTCCTGGCCCATGCATGGGGCCTCTAGACGTTATGATAATACAAATAATAAATAATGAAAATGGTGTTCCAATGGAATGGTGCAAAACTAATGTTCCTGGTACACGTGGCATAGCTGGCATTTTATTCTGTATACCAAGTACGTTGTATCAATGAAGTGATAAATGGTGGATTCTCTGTAACTTGAAGTCTTAAAATCATGATTTTGAGGCCTTCTATAACTCAGCCAGAGGTTTGGGGTCTATTACAGGAGTGGGTGGGTGAGGTTCTGTGGCCTGCAATGTGCAGGAGGTCAGACTAGATGATCATGATGATCCCTTCTGACCTTTAAGTCTATGAGTCTAAGTCTATGAGGCTGTATGGTTGAAGGTGTTGCAAAAACAATAATAAAAAATACCATTTCTTAAAGGTGGTTGGTGCAAAAGTGGTGACTAACGCTCGCAGTCCTGGGGCTCGCTGTTATGGTTTTGTTACAATGTCAACATCTGAGGAAGCCACCAAATGTATTGGTCACCTCCACAGAACAGAGTTACATGGGAAAATGATCTCTGTAGAAAAAGTAAGTGGTAATTTTCCAAGATGGATCCATAATGAAAATATAAGAGTGCATGCATTAATGACCTCAGACTTGTAATTGATTATATTTTTGGCAAATACTATTCCAGGCAAAAAATGAACCAGCCGGGAAAAAACCTTCAGACAAAAAAGAAAGTGACGCGAGGAAGGAAAGAGACAGGCACCATTCTACAGATTCCAAGTCTGAAAAGTAAAGTTGGTTTAAAAACAAACAAACTGAAATGTAACTGTGAAAGACAAATAATAGTTTAACAGAATTTAGTTTTATTGATATTACTGTTTATAAAGTACCCAAACATGTTTTGTTGTTTCATGCTGCACCTGAAGTATTGATTGATATCAAGGAAGAATAAGCATTTTTATTGCATTGCACATCTTGCTTCATGGATCCTGTATTTGTGACCTTGAGAGTCCATGAAATGGAAATATCAAGAGGTTATAACCTGTAGTTAGTTTCTTTTAGATTGTAGATTCCCATTTATGCAAACTTGTGTACCTGCTTCAGTTCAGTACTCTACATTTGCTTTTACGGCCTCAAAGCTGTCTTGTTATCCTGGTGCACACATTTCTGACTTAGTCATATAATTCGCTTTTAGTGATACAGTTAACTTTTAACTTATGTGCATCAAGTCAGTCTTATAAGATCCATGTCTGATACCTCTTTAGAGTCAGAAAAGGTCTCTCATGTCTAATCTACATTGGAAAAGGTTTGCTGGTGTAACTAGAGTGTCAAATCCTCCTAGTGTAGATGCAACTTTTATCAGAAATGTGCTTTTGGCAGTATAGCTTATACCAGTTGGTCAAATGAAATAAGCTATACTTGCAAAGGCACTCTTGCTGGTACAATTATGTCTGCACTAGGGCTTTTGCCCGTTTAAAAATGTCATAAAAATCACACCACTAACTGACATTATTATAGTAGCAGAAGTTTCTAGTGTACACCTGGCCTTGCTTAGATTGCAGCTCATACTTCTGTTTCCAAATCCTAGCTTTGCTTTCTCTTTTAAAGTGGTGCAAACTTTACTTCAGTATCTTAGGCCTTCAGGGCGCGTCATGTCAGATTCTTGATCCCTGTAATGATCGTTTTCTTTCTTAGGCCTGACCAGCCTTGATAAATCTTGTACTTCTTGAATGTGACAGTTCAGTACTACTTGCAGTAACTACCATCTGGAGCTGTTATGTTCAATATCACAATGATTGTTTCCTTTCGGAATTATTTATGCCCTTCAAGGATACTAGAAAGATATAAGTAGTGTCTTCTGGGATGCTAGTATGCTGAATGTGTGAGACAAATAAGGTGACCAAGAATCCTCAATGGCAGTAAAGCGCTGCGTAGTGTGGCTTTTCCTTCCATATTAGCTTAGTCCTGTTATTTGTAGCTTGGGACCTGGTCATATTGTTTTGGGCCCTATATTGGTATCTCCTGATCCAGTTCGTTTTTATGTAAACCAGCATAGACACCATGGTCATCATGATTGTTTCATATATGTTGTCCTCATAAATGAAGTATTAAAGGGCCTTCCTGTAATCTTAATGGAACTGGGTCAGCTCTCTAAATTTTCAAATCTTCCTGTTACTTAGGCAGTTTCATTCAAAGACTAATCCCAAGTTCTAAAAGGGCTGCTGGAATGGGTCATGAGATGTCTGCTAATATTTATTTTCCCTGGGCATGATTGCCTCTACTGGTTATTTGAGGGGCATTCCATTTCACAGTATTCTTGGGGCTTGTCTACACTGGCACTTCACAGCTCTGCACCTGTCTCGCTCAGGGGTGTGAAAAAACACCCCCCAAGCGCTGCAAGTTTCAGCGCTGTAAAGTGCCAGTGTAGACAGTGCACCAGCGCTGGGAGCCATTCCCCTCGTGGAGGTGTGCGTTTTGTTTTTTTATTATTTTTTATAGTGCTGGAAGAGCTCTCCCCCAGTGCTATGCCACGACTACACAGCCACGTTAAAGCGCTGCCATGGCCAGCACCTTAACGTTGCTAGTGAAGACATGCCTTTAGATGCTACACTCTATATTTAATGTACTTGCCAAAGTCCTGATTACTGATTTGACTTTTACTTGAGCAGTTTCTTACAGCAGAACATATTTGCAAAAGCTTTTATCCTACTCTAGTTCACTCTGTATGGATGTCTGTTTTTAAATGGCAAAGAGTGAGCTATATATGAAAATTCATTATGGATGGAATTAACAACAATTTGGAAAACTGTTAATATTCAAAAGGATCACCTACTATTCTTCCTAATTTTTTTGGATCTTTCTAGCTTTCATATTCAGTCAGCTAAATTAAGGAAAATGTGTGCAACTATATGTTGCATTCAGGATTTGGCAAATTGGAAGAGCTTACGAAATTTCAGTTTTTGGATGTCTTTTGTGGCTTGTGTAGAAATCCAAAAGAAGTGGATTTGTGTAGATAACTGTGTTCCTATGTACTGTACTATTAAAGCTCAGTTTATTTATAGGTCTGTCAGTATTAAAAAGGATGAGAAGACAGATAAAAAAGATGATATTAAGAAAACAGAGAGAGATGGAAAAGATGAAAAAGAAGGAAAAGAGCAAGATGAACAGAAAACTGCATCCTCCAATCGCTCTAGGACTAGCAAATCAGGTAATGTAAACTGCTTTCTAAATAGAGAACTGTATTACAGACTTTGTTCATATGGACAACTAAGTGACAAAAGATTGACTTTCCCGACATACAGATAGATTAAATTGTCATGCCATATCCACTGAAATCTGTGGGGAAAGTGATAAAACATGGAGAATTCTTCCTCTGTGCTGGAGAAGTTTTCATAATATTCAATACCCTGTGTTTTAAAAAGGAGTACAAATAGGGCACTGTTTGAGAACTGTTGACTCTTCGGAATTTAGACCTGTAATCTAAATATTTGTGGCTATTTAGTGTCCTTCAAAATACTTGAAATTTGATTACATTGTAGATAAATGCTTTTAGTTTTTTTCAAGGATTTTTCTGTTCTGAACAAAGTATGTTTCTACATTGTAAAAAAACCTCACATGTAGTATAAAATACATTTTAATTATGAAGACCCAGCTAATTTAAAGAAGTTTTTATTATTCTACTTAAGTTATTGCAATTTAGAATATTTAGTATATTCAGCTACAGATGGTATTTCAACAAGTTTAACATTCCATTAAGATAAATGGGTGACGCTAATTCATACAGCATTATGCTGTTTCTCTGTCAGACTCTCTACAGAGCAGCAGCTATTTGATTTAGGGCATAATGGGTTTAGATTTATAAAACTGCAAAATTTGTGGAAAGAATAAAAATTTAGGATTTTTGCATCTTTTTTATTATTTGTGAAACTCTTGCCTCTGGTTATAAGCAAGAAGCAAATTTTGTCTAAAGTTTTGCTGATATGTATAGAATCTGGTGCAGTTCATGGTCTGTCTTTTGAATGAGAAACATTTTAAGGTGCAAAAGTGGACTTAAATTCACTGTTTTGAATTTTTTTGTCCTTTACAGTAAGACTTCTGATGTTATTTGAAATCTCCTTTTTTTTTTTTGTTTTTGTTTCCCAAAGTTCACAAAAGCATGCATTCTGAATTACTAATACTCCATTTTCTTTGATATAAATCTCATATTCAGGCTAAAAAAACTTAACCTCCAGCCTCTCACTTCAAAAAACCCGATGAACATAGTTCTGTGGTTGTAATATTCATAAAAAACATCTAAGGAATACTGTTCTTGCCACAGTTTGTTTTATTCATTATACAATCTTTGGTTTTTTTGGTTCATTTAGGAAGTCGAGGAATTGAAAGGACAGTAATAATGGATAAATCCAAAGGAGAACCAGTTATTAGTGTGAAAACCTCTACCACATCAAAAGAGAGAGTAAGTACAATTTCAATAGAAAACTTTTCCCTGAAAATAGATTTAAACCAACTTTCCCTGTACGTCTGTGGAGTCTTTGACTTGCATTTTGAAAACTGTGGTGGTTGTTTGTAAATAAGGGGATTTGGCTAGTAATATGACACTATATTGGTAAATGATCGTACCCTGTCTATGCTACAGCTTTCTTCACTGCTACTTTAGGCAGAGTTGCACATATTTAATGGAACAAGGCCATTAAGACACCATGCTGCCCCAGATGTTTGGTGTGGGGAGCAGTGGGTGTCACTACACTTTTAAAGTGGTATGGTTTGTGTTGCACCAGAGATAAAACTAGCTAGCAGACTCGCTCCCCAAAAATTGTAGCCAAATTATTGGTGCTTCCTATGACCCTCTTCCTTCTAGTTCACCTGCAAAATGCCTACAATTATTTGTCCCTCTGGTAAGGAAGGGGGGATGATAGTGGTCGTATTTTGTGGGCATTTATCTTATCTGGTCTCTGGAAATGTAATCCAAACACTTTTATTCTGGTTCACGTATTACTTTGATTAAATGCAGACTACTAAGAGCCAGGATCGCAAGTCAGAGAGCAAGGAGAAACAAGATATTTTATCATTTGATAAAATCAAAGAACAGCGAGAGCGTGAGCGACAGAGGCAGAGAGAACGAGAAATCAGAGAAACGGAGAGACGCCGGTGAGCTTAGTGTCATCACTACTCTGAGCATTGGGAGCCCCCCACGCCCAGACTCCCACCCCACTGAGCTCCAATCAGCTGCACCCTGAGCCCCCCACCCCACCAAGCCCGACTCCTCAAGCACCCAGATCCTCCGCTGAGCCCCCTACACCCAGACCGCCCCCGCGCTGACCCATAACCACCTTCACCTGGAGTCCCCAGCAGAGTCCCATTCCCCCTGCACCCAGAACCCCCCAATGAACTCCTGTGCATCCAGATCCCACCAGCACCTGGATCCCCCCACTAAGCTCCTCATACAGTGATCTCTTCCCCTGTGGCCAGGATGTGGGGGAAGGGGTCATTGCATGGGGAGCTGCTCCCCCTGTCCACTCGGCCCCCGTATATCCAGACCCCCCCTCCCCTGCACCTGGAACCCCCACCCCACCGAGCCTCACCTCCTGCAGCCAGACTCCCCCCACCCCCACCCCCCCTCCAGTGCAGAGCTTCCTGCAGCTGGGGGAGGTTTCTGGGGGTTGATCTGCCTGAACAGATGCACCTGTGCTGCCAGGGAGGGGTGAGTGAGCACTGGTGCAGCTTCTCTTTGCTTCCCCACAGAAACCATTTTTCTGCGGGAAGCAAAGAGAATCTGCAGGGGGCATGTTTCTGCACATGCACAGTGGCACAGAATTCCCCGAGGAGTAAAATATGACGTCACTAAAACCTGACTGAATTATTAATTTAAACAATTCAGATTTGGCTCCTTGTTCTGCTCACAGATTGTCTGCAGAAACGATGGCTTTTTATGGGTTTGTGATTCATAGTGGTTTAGTGTACAGTTTAACAAATTTATTTAGGCGTAGTGGGTACTATATTGTGTATTCAATATTTAGAATGCAGTGAACTGTCCCTAATGCACCAACATGAATCATAGGTGTAATAGAGAGAAATTAAACGTATTCCTTCCTTGCTAACGGGGCAAAACTGGAATGTTTTTATATGACTTTTTACCCTTACTGCTATGCAAGGGACGAATTGTCATAAATATGTTACAGGATCATTTATCCTGCTTTGAAAAATGTCTGCATTTATGTAGTAGCAAGAGATGATTATCCTGTGATGATACTGTTCTGTTGACACAGTCTGTTATGAAAATGACAATTTAGTATTGGAGCTATCTATCACCTCATGCATAGTTATGTTCAACTTCAAAGTTTAGTCTCCTGTATCTTTGTCCATTGCTCTGGGTTTATATTTTTCTAGTGCTATTTATTGCATGAGCTTTAATAGATTCTGCAGTAAATCTTTGAACAGAAGCAGAATCTTTATTTTTTATTCAGTAACACTTAGGTATTTTCAAATTTTGCGTTTAGCTTTGCTAAAATACCTTTGTTTTAACTTTGCTTGTATTGAACTGTCACCCTGAAGGGAGAGTAAAATTACTCTCTCCCTTCTATCGGGGAGTTGTATGCCCGCTGCCTTTTCTTCCAGAAGAATGTAAAGAGGGACATAGAACTCTTCACCGTACGGGAAAGCATTTTCAAAACTGCGCCCTGGGAAAGGGGTGTTATCACTACTAAATTCTTGCCTCTCATCTCGTGTGTATATTGTTACTTTTTAAAGAACTATTTTAAGTGGCTGTGATGTTTGTTTAGTAGAAAATAACAAAGTCAGCTGAGTTGTGGGAGAAGATCTAGGAAGCCTTAAAAATATGTCATTTGAAGGTGTAGAGTACTCTTTAAAACCAACAAACCGCTACTTCCCCTTTTCAGAGAACGAGAACGGCGAGAGCGAGAGCAGCGTATTCAAGCCATTCATGAACGGGATGAAAGACAGAGGCTTCAGAGAGAGCGCGACAGACTTGAATTTCAAAGGCAGCGGCTTGACAGAGAGCGTTTGGAGAGGGAGAGGCTGGAGAGAGAGAGGATGCATATCGAGCAAGAAAGGAGGAAGGAACAGGATCGCATACAGCGAGAAAGAGAAGAGCTGCGTCGTCAGCAAGAACAACTGCGCTATGTGCAAGAACGGCGATCGGCAATTAGAAGACCTTACGACACTGATGCAAGGTAAGTGATTGCGGTGAGATTCCAAATTGTAGAGTGTGTTTATAGCAGGAAGTTTAAGGCTGTAATCAGTGAGATTTTTTTATGCAATTAGTAAGAACTCTTCTTAGAACAGCTGCTAAACTTCTGAGCACCACCACTGTTTCTAGCTCGGTTTGTTTATTTTATTCTAGTTAATTTGATGTTTTTAAATAAGCAAAATCAGCAAAACACACAGATGTGTATTAATAAACTCAAAAAGCAGTAAATGCACATCCAAAGTAGATTACAAAACACAATGCAGTCAAACAGCCACAGCAAATGATGTATTTCATACTTTTCTAAGGCATCCATTACCATGGGGTGTTAAGTGCAGCTACACGAATTAAAGTTACATCTATGATTCTTAAGGAGAAGGAACTCTGTTCTCTCCCAGCTCTTTGAAGCAGCCTTTTATCTACCCCTACCTTGACCTGTAGAATGGTGGGAGTATCTTCCTCATTGGCATTAAAGCTGCTCTTTTCTAGTTAAGGACCTGAGGAAATTGTATTTAAAAAAAAAAAAAAAAAAATTCACAGTAGTCTCATGGGTAAGTATTTGAATTTCAGTGGATACACATGGCTGCCAAATCCCCCCTGAAGTGCTGCAATTTTTCCAACAGCAGGGAGGCAGAAGCAGGCATCCCTGTTTCCGCTTCCCTGCTAAGGCTGCAGCTGCTCCGGGGGGGTTAACAGGCTGATTCCGATCCTGGGTTGGGCGGCAATAGGTCAGTTGGATCCTGGGGAGTAGGGTGGGTGGTAGTTGGGGTAGGCGTGTCTCAGCCAATGGCTCTATGCACCCTGGCCTAGTAGGGATTGGGGCCTGGCTTTCTTTTTGCCCACCTCTGACCCAGGCTGTCTGCCGTGCATTAACATTGCCCCCCTCTCCCCACCCACTAGGACGCAGCAGCAATCAGGATCCCCGTCCCATAGTGGCCCCCCACACGTCCGGGGGAGATACTGCAGCTCTGGCTGGTTAGGAGCTGAAAATGTGTGTGAGGAGCCCTGGGTCAGGGTGAGACAGGATCCATCCCCCATTCCACTCCTCTCTGCCAGGGCAGGATCCCGTCCCACCCATGCTCCAAGTGGATGATCCTATTCTGAGCTTCATGCCAGCCCGTGCTGTGGTATCTCCCCCGGACCCGCTGGGGGAGCCGTGTGGCAGGCTGAGCTGGGGCTCCTAATTGTTGTGCGTTGTCAGTGCTGCCAGACCCTCCCTGCCCCCACCACACACGAGCAGCTGAGTCCCCACTACCGCCTCTCACCTGTAGGAAAAATCATGGTATTGGGCTAATTTCATGATTTCTGTGTGGTCCTTGAAATCTTGATATACATATAAGGCAAGAAGCATTTTAATCACTTGTGCCTTGCCAGCTTTTCACCGTGACTGTCTGTTTCTGGGGCAAGTATTCACAATAAACTTCAGTTTACATAGCTAGGTGAGTGCCCAGTAAGTTAAATTATATTGTTAGTGTCTTTTGAACTCTTAAGATTTTAGAACATGAGTTAATACAATAGTGTGTGATGTTAATTCCAAATTAATTCTTAACCAGGTATCCTGAACAATATTAATATTTGACAGTCCAGCCGCGCACAGCTTTACAAATGATGATAGTGCTCTCAAATGTGTCTTGTCTGCTAGATATCAATTCACCTTTGCAGTGTCTGTCTGTCTGGGACTGCTGCAGGCTGATAGAGGAATATCAAAATGAGTTGCCTGAATTTAACATGTTCTGAAAGCTGTTTCATACCTATTTTTTTGATGATATACCTGAAATCTAGTCATCTGGGGACAAATTCAACCCTGGTTTGATTCTGGTGAAGTGCTCCTGGGGGGTTACACCAGGGGTGAATTTTGCCCTCAGTCACCTACATTCATGCAGAAATAAAAAATAGCCAATTGGAAGCAGTGCTGCGATGTACATAATACTACATGACAGCACTCAATTATTCCTTTGACTCCTACAGAAACTAGATTCTCAAGGGAAGTTACACGAGGGGCTGTAGAAATTGTGGACTTGAATCATAAAACACAAATGTCAGAAGGATTAAATAGTCTTTCTACTCTCATTTCAACATATGCTGAGATTAAGGTGTGTGGTGTATTGATGCAATTAACTTCTTTTCTGAAATTGAAATGAGAAGTCAGTTTGGCACTTCAGGGATTTTAATTATCATATCAAAAATATAACTCTTGAATGTTCAGCTTAACCCACAGGTTGCTTTAAGTGAGACTTGGTTTAGAAAGAGCAAGATGGAAAAATTATTGCTTCACATTGTATTAAATGTGCACTTCCTTACAGGCGAGATGACTCCTATTGGCCAGAGGCAAAGCGAATGGCGATGGATGATAGATACCATTCTGATTTTAGCCGCCAAAATCGCTTCCATGATTTTGATCACAGGGATCGTGACCGATACCAAGACCATTCTGTGGATAGGTTAGTGATGTGTTTTTTTTCCTCCTGTATTAGCTGAAATTAAGAAAAGACAAAATATTTAGTATCGTATCAGCTTTACTATTTGCTTGTAAAATAGTAGGTATTAGAACTTGTGTGTTATGGCTCTATGTGTATCTGCTACTTGCAAGCTTGTGTATGTTACTTATGAAAATATTGTCAGGCTTTGAAAAAATTTTGTTTGCCAGTGTGAAACTGAAAAGCATAGTGAACTTGTGTAAGGCGTGGGAATAAGCACCATAAGGAAAGCCACTTTCTGTACTATCCCACAAAGCATGTGTGGAAATCTAGAACATGTAGATAACAACTGTACAGGATTATCACTCCTGATTTCTAGCTCCTTGGCACAAGAGTAATGGAACTGCCTTTGCTTTTTTTAACTGTTGAAGGCAATGATAGAAGGGTAGAGCGTGAACCAGGCTCCTTACTGGCTGTTTTATACTTGTATACCTCTTCTCTTCTCTCTCCCCTTTCCTCCCCCCTCCCCCCCCCCAAAAAAAAAAGATAAAAATGTTGCTCTCCAGATACTGCTGTGTTAGGGTGGTTTTTTTTACTGCAATTGACAAAGGAATTCTTTGTGGGAGCTGCTCCACTTTGATTGTTTTCCAGCTCTTCATGTTTATGTGATGTTTATTGTGTACCCTTTCTTGGGCCCCATCCTTCCTTCCTGTCAGATCTGATACAGAGCTATTGCCTCGGGTGCTTTGGCACATTTCAGTGATACTGCCACTTGTGTTGCACTGGCACATAACATTTTAGTGCCCTGGTATGTGTTTGCTTTGGTAAACCAGTTTCTCCAATCTTAATACTATATTTCTACTAAAATAAGTATTACCATTTCCATACTTTACAGTGTAACAAATACCAGCATTCAATGTAGATTACTTCTTGGAAACCCCAGTGTAATTTAACTGGAAGATATATCCATTGTTACTGAAGTGCTCTTTTTTTTTCACCCCAGGAGAGAAGTTTCAAGGGCAGTGGCAGATCGAGATGGGCAGGTAGGTTAAGTTGAAACTCTTGCTTCATAAAAATGTGCATTTAGATGGCGCCTTTCATTTGGAAGGATCCCAGGGCACACGGGGCTTAAATGCAGCTGCCACTGGCATGAAACACAACAGCTGTTTAATAAACAACCGATTTCACACACTGAATGTGCAGTGCATAAATCAGTTGCTAACTACGGTAGTTGTCATAGATTAGGAAAAAACACATGTCTAAATGATTTAAATTACCATATGGATTCTCTTTTTGTGGCTAGTTGGTGAAAAGAAAGTGTGTTCTGGTTATTGGTGTCAGATGTATTATCAGTAAATATAACATGTGTAAGGTAATTATTCTGGCACTCTATCCATGAACAGCAAAGAACCCAGTGTCTTCAATATAGCAAAATGGTCTATAGAAAATGCAAAGGTGCCATAATACAGAGGGGCAAATGTAACCATGCAACAAATATCACCTTTTTAAAAACATTGAGGTAGTGGCTGGATTGGTACTTTGGAAATTCTGTTGATGCTTTACCAAAGTGGAAGAGTTGAACTGAGACTAGTTTATGTAAAGTTATTTGAACCTGGAGGAAAGAATTGAAGCAAAGGCAAATTGTTAAAGGGATTGGAGTAAAATTGCATAATACACAGAATGAGCCTCAGAGTAGTAAGGGAACCAGTGAAGAATTTTGAAAGTTATTTGAAGGAGAAAATATTGCTCCAAGAGCTCTCACAAGTAGATGGTCGTAGAAGGGCTATGTGGAATCTTGTTGTCAAAAATGCTCTAGTGACTTGATAGGTTGTGGCACTGGCTAAATTCTGTTGACCAGCATTTACCAATTTGAGAGTTAGATTGCAGCATTCCTGTGTGTCTTTCAGCATTATGCAGATGAGCGCCATGGAGGACCAGAACGTCACTCGCGGGACTCACGGGACAGTTGGGCTGCCTATGGGTCTGACAGAAGAATAAGCGAAGGGAGAACGATACCTCCACAGTCCCGGTTAGTACCTGTAAATGAGGACAGTCATTCACCAGTGCTCAAAGTGCTCATGCTCTTCGAAACGTCAAATGAACTCTCTGAAGGTTCATAGTGGGAATCAGTTTTACAAGTGTAAATCCTCTCTCTAGATAGTTTCATCGAGGGTCTGTTCTCTTCTGGATGTGCAGTGAATTTACACAGCGCTCTCCTGTGCATCAAGAGAATGGAGCTCTCTCGTTATTAAAGAGCTGCTCTGCCAGTGTAATCATGGTTCTCTTGTACGGTCTTCCTTTTCTAGGGATAAAATCCAGTTCTTTCACTCACGCTCCAGAAATTCTCTGAAAAGGGGCTAATTTAGGGCTGGTGGTGTGGATTTGAGATTGTATGTATTAATAGAAATGAAAGCAAGCTAGAATCTTGGTGGAAAACCTGAGATGAGACTAATATGCAATCCCAGATGTTTCTTTTTAAACCATCCATCCAGACTTTGCATTAATTGTTCTGTATATAAAATATACATCTACACTTGTCTGAAGTGATACTACTCCATTAATAGCTCCATGTTGTTAAGTATTGAGTGTTGCTGTATGTTGTAATATTAACTGATTATGTCTGTAAATCAATTAAGAAAATTCAGTTTTCTATGTTAGAAACTTGTTGAACAATCTTCCTAATTCGATTGTATCCACTGTAAATGTAGAATTTGCATAGCTATAGCTTGGTAAATGATTTTAATAAGTTTATGTATGGGGTATTGTATTTGGCTTCACGGTTAGCTATCAAAGTGATAATGGACACACTTAGAAGACTTTCATTTTTTTTGTTTTGTTTTGTTTTTTAAGAGATGGACGTGACTGGGGAGATCATGGTCGAAAGTTAGAGGGGCATCAAGATCGTTCATGGCAGGGCAGTGCAGATGGAGTGATGGGACGGGATCATGAGAGATGGCAAGGTATACTTGCTGCTTAATAGTGTGATTGTGGTTTTTCTAGGCATTACTGCTGTTGAACTTTTAGTGGTAGTTAAAACTCATACTGAGCTTTAAAAGCATTACCAAGCAAGCAAAATTCTGGGAAAGTGTTTCTTTTTAAAAATGCTTTATTTTTATTTAAATGTTTTCCCCTTTATTGTAGGTGCTGATAGGGGCATCCCTGGTCAGTCCGGAACAGGCCATGTGATGAATCGAGGAACAATATCGGGGTAAGAAGCTTTTGTCAAAGATCTTTTCCTTTACTTCCTTTCCCTCTGCATGTTGTAATTGAATCAGTTGAGTAATGTTTCCATGATTTTATCTGGTGCATTTTATTTCAAGAATAAAAATCATTAAAAAAATGTAAATACTACAAAATCACAGCAATGTTACAAATTTGCACTGAAGATTAAAACACACATTTTAAAAAGTTTGATTTTGTTCCTAGGCGTGGAGGCTTCATGCAAAGTGGAAACCAGAGCGAGATAGTGCAGGCTAGTGGAGTGCCAGGAGCATTTGCAAGCCAGGACAGAGCAAACAGACCCAGTGATCCCCGCTTCACCCACCGCTACTGAAATTTTTAACTTTCTCTGAATGCAAGATGGCGACAGTGGTGAATTCTGTTACCCAGGGTCACCTTGAATTTATGTAATTAAAAATCTGCCATATTGTAATTGAAAACTATGTGAACTCATTTGTTTGTTTTTTGTAATAAATGTGTTCTTGTTCAAACACCACTTAAGTTTCTGTTAATGAAACATTCCATTTTTCATAAATAATAAAATTAGTTTACAGCTAACGCTCTTCTTTGTTTTCATGGTCTTTGGCCATTCTGTATCACAAGAGAAGTATAAAAAAATGTGAATTTAAGAACATAAGAGCGGCCATACTGGGTCAGCCCAAAGGCCCATCCAGCCCAGTATCCTGTCTACCGACAGTGGAACTCCTGTTCTTAGGGTATTTTTGTAAGGCCTTTAACCACAAGCAGGCCAGGGCATCTGTTTCATTTCATCTGGAAGATGGTGCACCGTGCTCTCTACCCAAAGGCATTTGTTCCCTTGCTGACTGCTGCGTTGACTGCACACATGAACAGCCCCCATTGTAGTCCTTGGGACTGGCACACATCTGTAAGAGGCATTGAGCCCTGGAGACTTCCATGGATTGACTTGCCAGCATCTGCCTCTGGGTTTTATTGGAGGTCTCCAAGTCAAATATCGAGCAGGCCTACTTCTGCTCAGCAGTGAGATCTGATGAGGTGATGCTAATGGCCAAAACGCCCGTAAACAGGCATGTCATCACTGAAAGTCAGAGGCTGATGTATTCTTCAGGGAACTTATGTGTCTGCAGGAGGAAAAAAAGCCCCAAATGCTTACAAGTAAAAACAAAAGCGAGGATGACAGTTCACATTCTAATTTCAGAAGCCTTTAGCTCTAACACGCATGTGTTATATAGCAGGTCGGAATAGATGATCAGAGGCCATACTAGCCTTAAATCTTGGCAGGACTGAGTCACTCCTGCAGGGATGACTGAGTTAGCAGGAGTTATGAGAGTGGTCAATCAGTGTCTCCTAACACTCAATTGCAGAGAGCAAAAAAACCCTTTTCAGTTTCTTTGAATGAAAAAAAGAGAATGTGGCCAATCTTTATATCTGAACTGGTTCACCTTAGTATGGGGGCCAAGCTCATAGGAAGCAGAAACGAGGGGCTGTATTGGAAAGTGAAACGGACGTTGCTCTTATGTTCTTCCCCAGAGAATGGCAGTCTGAATACTGGTTGACTATTCAGAGAGCAAGAAAGGTACATCTTGTGAAAGCCAGGCCCTGTTCCTACAATTTGTTCTGCACAAGTGTGCACCTGAATGCTCCTTGAAGTCAATGGGATTCTCTGAGAGTGCAAGGATCAGATTGTGCAGGGCTAGTTGTGGGATCGGGGCATATTGCTAGTTTATAAAGACAGGTCGAATGCAAGCCCAGGTTGATGGTGAGTGTTTGAGCTGAATGTTTAACCTGTAGCCTAGGACCTTCCTGCAATAGAAAAAAATTTCCCTCACACGTGGTGAAGGGAGAAAATGACAATTACATTTTAGCCCTTTTCCAGCCTTTTAAGTCAGCAGAGAAGAGCTAAATGGAAAAAAGTTAACTTTTTAAAACCTCAAAATTGGTCGTAGCAGTGAGTTAGATCTTGAGAATACGGGGAACAGACCAGCTGTGTCACTGCAATTTATAATCTCATAGTGGTTTCTGATGTAGCTGGGAAAAAAGAGCTAAATTCACCCAGTCAAGCGAAAGGGCTAATCATATAATCTACAGGCAAAAGGTTTAAACTTGCATGTTACAGCTACATTTCTCCCACTATTCCACTAGGTGGCTCCATTTATAAATGAAGTGCAGTGGGTTTCCAGGTAGTACTGAATGACATTTTAAAGTGGGGTTTTGAAGACTGACTTTTCACAAACAAAAAAACCCAAGTGGTGGGTGCTTTTCCTTTACTATAACTACACTGTAAAATAACTGCTCTGTCTAGTTCAGGGGTTCTCAAACTTTTGCATTGCTGACCCCTTTCACATAGCAAGCCTCTGAGTGCGACTCCTCCCCCCACCCCCTTATAAATTAAAAACACATTTTTTATGTTTAACACTATTATAAATGCTGGAGGAGAAGCAGTATTTAGGGGTGGAGGCTGACAGCTGGTGACCCCCCTGTAATAACCTCACAACCCCCTGAGGGGTCAAGACCCCCAGATCTAGATCTTTCTAAACTCCTTGGGCCAATTTCATCCCTTAAGGATTGACTTCTTCAGCCGGCCCGTGCTACAGTTGTGTAAGTGTGTGTGTAATGTATGTAGTTTACTTAGGAATTTAATTTAAAATATCTCTGCTTAAGTGGTACAGATGCAGATATAGAATCATAGAATCTCAGGGTTGGAAGGGACCTCAGGAGGTCATCTAGTCCAACCCCCTGC
>NW_020664545.1:6688263-6706058 GCF_002925995.2 Terrapene triunguis
TCAGGGTTGGAAGGGACCTCAGGAGGTCATCTAGTCCAACCCCCTGCTCAAAGCAGGACCCATCCCCAGACATATTGCGGTGTAAGCAATATGAAGGTGGAAAGGAATGCATAAATCTTTCCCCCATGGGTGGGGGGTAAAATAGGCCAGGTCCTGGCCCCGCCCCATGCTCCTCTCTCTCCCCCGAAGCTGGCGGGGGCTCAGCTCCGGTCAGAGGCCAGCAGGCAGCTGGGGCCAGCCAGCATCCTGGTGCTGTGGCCACACTGGGGTTCGCGGGTGACCCGGTGCTGGTGCCAGCCAGTGTCCCGGGATGGTTTGTCCAGGACTCCTCTGGCCTCGGAGCTCTGGTGGATGGGGGGGGTGGGGGGGCGGTAGGGGCAGGGCCTCAGTCTGAAGGGGCGGGGCCTTGAGGCTAGCCTCCCCAAAGGCAGGGCTCACACGCTGCCCATGCTTCCCCTTTAACTTATTTCCATACTTCTAAGGTTTTGGATGGATGGATATGTGTGTCCTGCTGTTCCCTGAACTCTCACTATATGTAGCTTTTGTTTACAAATATATGTGCTCTCTGGCTTGCAATCAATGGAACTGGAGAATTTTAATTGTATGACTCCTTCATTCATGGTCTGGTTTGTTTATTCCTGGCCTAACACATCCCACTCTTCACAGTCTCCTTAGGACTGTTTCGCACACTGCGAAGGCCTGGTTTTCAAAGGTGCTGAACCAGTTGGAAACTCAGGCCATGGTGTTCGACACACTTGAAAATCAGACCACTAGTAGCTGGGCACTCAAACCTGCTCCCAAAATAGCATGAGTCCGTGTAACTGACCCCAGTGGAGTAAACAGATTTGAACCCAAAACCTTCAGAGCTGAACGAGCCCCTGTTGCACCAGCTAAAAGACACTGTCTGCTAATGGAGAAAGCAGCAATCATAAATATTTTATCTGTACTAGCCATTAGAGGGAGACAAAGATAGTAATTCCCCTAGTATAAGAACACCTAGTTTTAGGGTTACCATATTTCAACACTGAAAAAAGAAGACACTCCACGGGGGCCCCAGCCCCACCCCAACTCCTCCCCTTCCCTGCCCCCATTCCAACTCCTTCCCCAAAGTCTCCACCCCCTCCCCTGAGCACCCCGCATTCCCCTCCTCCCTCCTGCCCCCCAGGCTCCGGCTGCTGCTGTGCTGGGGAAGTTGCTTTGGCCCCGGCGCGCGGTGGAGAGCGGTGGGAGCCGGGAAAGTTGGAGCCCGGGGAGGAGACGGCTGCATGCTCGGATGCCACCCGCCGCCTCTGTGCCCTGACAGATCGGCAGATCGCGGGAGTTGTAAGTTTTGCTGCAGCCACTCGCAATCGGGGTCCCCTTACCATGCCTCCCTATTTTCCCGGACATGTTCGGCTTTTTGGAAATTCCTCCCGGACGGGGATTTGAGGACCAAAAAGCTGGACGTGTCCGGGAAAATCCGGACGTATGGTAACCCTACCTAGTTTTATATGGTGCTGCTCATCTGTAGATCTCAAAGCACTCTCTCTCTTTCTCATGCATGCTCTCACATCCCAACATCAATCTCTTGTATTTCTGGGCTTCCGCCGTGTTCAGTTAAAAACAACAAACGCATAAAACCTTCATCCTCTAAGGGTATGTCTACACTACAGGATTAATCCGAATTTAGATAATTCGAATTTGGGAAACAGGTTGTATAAATTCGATTGTGCGCGGCCACACTAAGCACCTTAATTCGGTTTTAAACCACATTAATTCGGTGGTGTGCGGCCACACTACCCCATTAACTTAAACACAGTAATTCGGTGGTGTGCGTCCACGCTAACCCTAATTCGAATTAACAAAATCGATTTAGGCTCTACTCCGTTCATCGAGGTGGAGTACAGAAATCGATTTAAAGGGCCCTTTAATTCGAATTAACTGGCTCTGTAGTGTGGACGGGTGAAGGGTTAATTCGGATTAAGGCAGCTAAATCCGAATTAAAGTCCTAGTGTAGACCAGGCCTCAGCATAAAATCCAGGCTTGGCTTGTCCTTAGGTTTCTCCCTGCTAGATCTCCTCTCTTGCTGTGCTTGGTTCAAATCGTTTCTTATATATACTCCTGGGCTGGAGCTAATGGTATTTGCCTGGTGAGCCAGCAGAAATATCTCTGCACCTCTGAATAGGGCCCTGAGATCCTGACCCTTTGGGCCTCCGTGCTGATGTTTCAAAGGGCACAATGTGGTCAATCCCACGTTCTTATCTTCTGAGAATCCCACCTGGTCAGGCAACCTGTCTGTGAGTGCCAACATCTGAGACTTCAGAGCAAAGGGAATCCCCTCCCACACACATACCGATGCCCCGGCTAATAGTGCAGGCATTGCTGTACGTAGAGAGGAAAGGCCTGCCAGAAGTGACTCCATCATCAGCTTATTTATTCAGGACTTAGGCTGTCCTTATCCTCACTGGGCTGGTTCCATCCTCTGCATCAGTGATGCCGCTTACATCACGAGTAGGAGGGACACACCTACCTTTATGGCAAGGGCAGGTGGTGTTTCCACCACCATCCTCCCTTGAGATTTAACTGGGTTTCCATTGGGGACTTCACTGGGCTCCTGCTAAATGAGGCCTCTAAGGAATATGATACTCTGGCTAGGCAACCCCCAGTAGTCAGCCCTGCCTATAGGAGGTTGTGGCAGCCCTGTTACTATTGCAGTGTTCCCCCTCCCCCAGCCCCGGGCTTTCCACTGCTGGAGTCCCTGGCATGATTTACTTTAGCAGGAGGTGGTGTAAAGTGCAGAGAATTTAGCCCATTGCTTTAGCTCAGAGAGGAAAGATGAGTTTGGGGTTAAGGGACTGGGACTCAGGAGTCAGGGTTCAATTCCTGGCTCTGCCACAGACTGCCTGTCTGATCTTGGGTAAGTCATTTAATCTCTATGTGCTTCAACATCACCATCTGTAACAACCCTTCTATTTGCTGTCTTGTACCTTCAGACTATGAAATCTTTGGCAGCAAGGGCAATCTCCTCCTCTGTGTTTGTACAGCCCCTAGCACAATCGGGATGTCATCTTGGTTGAGGTCACTGGGCACTACTTGTAATATAAATAATGAGATTCTCAGTGACTCCAAATGATCCGATCAGACTGCTGCCTATTGTGCGTACAGCAAGAAGGGATTCGATTGCTTTGGGCTGGGAGAAGGGGAATCTGCCAAGGAGGAATGGGATGAAATTAGGTTGAATATCAGAGGAAACCTCTCGACAGCCAGTTCTACTAGTCTGTGGGGGAAAACCTCCCAAGGGAAGTTCCCTGGGACTTTAGACCAGCCATCTGTCTCTGTTCCTATCCATCTATGGTACTTACATGGCCTCTATTCCCATACTCTCTGTATGTACGTCTAAAAGCGTTGTTGTATACTGCAGCACAGCTGTGGCTGGCCCGGATCAGCTTATTCAAGTTTGGAGGGTTTGGGCTGCAGGGATATAGCCTTGCAGTGTAGACATTTGGGCTCAAACTGGAACCTGGGCTCTGGGACCTTCCCCTCTCATTGGGGGGGTCTCAGACCCCAGTCTCCAGCCCAAGCCTGAATGTCTACCCTTCAATTTTATAGCCCCACAGCCCAAACCTTGTGAGCCAGAGTTGGCTGACCCTGGCCAGCTGCGGGTCTTTCACTGCAGTGGAGAGACTTCCCCTCTGAGTACTTCGCACTCTTAGGGAAGAGCTACGCTGGTAGGGAACAGACACACAGAGACTCTAAGGCCCAGGTCCTCAAAAGTATATAGGGTCTTAACGGATGTCCTAGGATGGTCTTGCAGAAAGACGGGGAGTGCGGTGTAGGGAATTGAAACCAACTCTCCCAATTCCCAGTCAAATGTTCAAATCCCTGAACAATCCTTCCTCTCTGTCAACAGGACTATTTCCATTAACTCCAATGGGCTTTGGATCAGGTCTTAAAACACCAGGAGAAGTACGGTAGGGAGCGAGCTTTCCCTGGTTAGGGTACATGAACCTGCTGCAGCTCTTAGTTTCTGGGATTGATGGAACTTCTGCTAGGCTCCTTTCTGGCCACCGGATGGCAGCACAGATCAACAAATCCACTTCCTCCCTGTGCCGCAGGATTACTGGGTTACCATTTTGCTGCTATTGGAATAGCTGGAAGAGCCTCAAATTCTTTATTTCTGCCCACTTCACTTTTTAAGACCAACGCCTCTCTGAATCTGTTTTGCCCGTGGGTGAAATGCGCTGCCTTAACCTTCTACCCCCGGATGCTAGAAACTCTCCCGGCCCTGGGGTGACGGAGCAGCTTTCTTCCCCGCCTGGGGTTACTTCCAGGCATGGAGGTTATTTTCAAGACTCTCCAGCGACGAACCGTTTGTCTCTATTTCTGGTGTTTCTGCAAGACATTTTGCAATTTCGCTTGTTTTTCAGCTGCCCCCAGGCTTGGCAGCCCTGTGAATCATGTAGCTGCCACTGCCTGAGCCATAGAGTGTGAGGGTTCTGTCTCAGGCTCATGAATCTCCGATCCGGGGAGTTATAAAGAACCACGGCAACAAATAACCACAGAAAAATCCTTTCCCCCGATCCATTTTTCAGCCTTCCCATTGTCTCCACTTGACTAGTTCATTTAACATGTGGGTTGTTGTTTCTTTTTTCCCCCCTGCACCAGCAAATTCCACCAAGTAACCTCTAACTCTCGCTCTGTAAACTTGCAGGTGTCCTCTGTGCACAGAAAACAGGAGAGTTTGCTCTTTCAAAGCAGGATCTGAGTGGCTTTTTGTGTGTGTGTGTGTGTGTGTGTGTGTGTGCCTTTGCTGCTATTAGTTTTAAATTCAATCCCACACCATGCAATTTCCCCCAAACTCCCAACAATGCAATATTGATGCCAGGCAGTGGGCCAAGGAAGTTGTGAGGACTTTCAGAGCCTGATTCTAATCTCATGCTGGGGTTCACCTTGGTTGTAACTCCACTAGCTTCAGCAACATTAGTCCTCATCGGCACCAGGGTGAATGAGATCAGCATCAAGGCCTCCTTTTTTGTGAGTGCTATATTTTTTTGCTGGGGATGGAGAGCTCTTGATCGCTTGCTTGCCTGTTTGGAGTAGGTCAAGGGGGAGCTTTCCATATGCACTGGTCAAGGATGGTGCACTGTGGATTAGTAAAGTAGAGTAAGGTTATGTGGCACTAGGGCACAAGCATTCTACAAATCCATACTAGCTTGGCAGTGTGATAATATAACTAGGGACTTTTCGCCTTTATCCCTCCATAGTTATCTGCTTCTCTCATAGACGTTACAATGAGCACATCGTGTCCAATGCACCATTGTGATCTGTGTGGTATATTTCCTAGTATTCTCACCCTTCCTGGTCTGAAATGTCCTAAGCAATGGGAAATCCACCTATTCCCAGAGGAGATTATTCGGTTCCACTTTATAGTCAGGTTCTATTTATTAATGATTTATAAAGTTTTAAGAAGTGATTAATAGTAGTTATAAGCATGTTACATACATGAGCAGTGTATGTTCTAGTTCAGGGGTCGGCAACCTTTTAGAAGTGGTGTGCCGAGTCTTCATTTACTCACTCTGATTTAAGGTTTCGCGTGCCAGTCATACATTTTAACGTTTTTAGAAGGTCTCTTTCTATAAGTCTATAATATATAACTAAAATATTGTTGTATATAAAGTAAATAAGGTTTTTAAAATGTTTAAGAAGCTTATTTAAAATTAAATTAAAATGCAGAGCCCCTCCGGACTGGTGGCCAGGACCCGAGCAGTGCGAGTGCCACTGAAAATCAGCTCACGTGCCGTCTTTGGCAGGCGTGCCATAGGTTGCCTACCCCTGTTCTAGTTGGTTAGAAATAGAGTTGGTTGGGAATTTTTCAACAAAACATTTTTCATCAGAAAATGCCAATTTGCCAAGATCAAAACTTTGCACAGGAGCATGTTGGTTTTGATGAATGCTTTTTGTTTTGAAGGGGGAAAAAATTGAAACTGTCCCGTTTTGACATTTTTGGAATGAAATGTTTCAATTTTCAGCTCACAGTTTTGTTCAGAAATGTGCATTATTTTACATTAGTGTTTTTTAAATAAGAACATTTTTGGTCTGAACAAAACGTTTCAAATTTATTGAAATGAAACATTTCAATTGACGTAAAATTAAAAAAAAGTCTGGATTTTTGGTTCATGAAAAATTTCAAGACTGTGACTTTTCACCCTGATTTGGGATGGAGAAAAATTCTGAAAGCTTGACATTTTTCATGGGACTTTTCCTGACTTGCTCTAGGTTTAAGCACAGGTATTATAGATGGCTATAAGCCATGCTTATCAGCAGCTCATTAACTCTGTTGGGCTCTAACAATTTATCCAGTTGATTAACCATTTATTAAAATATTCATAATTTATGAGTCCTTTATATTTGTAAATGGAACCCTAATATACAGGGGGACCGCTTATTTAATAAATGAACAGATCCCTGTCCCAGGAGAGTATTACATTGTACAAAGCAAGGTCTGTCATTGAGTTTGTAAACTGTTTGGGGCAGGCACCTTCCTGTTTTATTTGTGTATAAAACCCCTGGCACAATCTGCCTCTTATCCTACCTGGGGGTCTCTGGTTGCTACTATAATACACATAATGATTATTTATGCTGTCCCATAGCACAGGAGATTGCAGCATTTGATGACCTAGCTGGCAGGTTACATTTTAGATGAAATAAAGGGAAGTGCATCTTCCCGTGGCGTGCTATTGGCTATGGCATTGACTGCAGGAGCAGGTCAGCAAGTCAAATGCTGGGACCCGATTTAAAGAAGGGCTGGATAATTTGGGGATCGATAATAACATTTGTAGTTATGCAGAGCAAGATAAGGGCAATCGAATCTCAAATAAGGGAATCTTCATCCCCTGCTGTCTGCCTGCTCCCAGTCATGAACTCACATGCAGCAAACACTGGTGAAAATCCTTACTGTTCGGCTTTATTAACTGCAAGGCATGAGATTACAAAGCTCCAGGAATCAGACAAGCCTCCCCAATGACTGACAAAGTGGCTCGGTTGGAAAAGTCGTATGATTTTGCTGGACTTTCCCAGATGTGGGTCTCTATCCAGAAAACAAGAGAGCTCATTGCCCTCTGCAGCAACATCTTGGCTCTTACGTCATACTAGAATAAGAAAACGGCAGCTGGGAAACAGCCTGGCAGGTGGCAAATTGTGATCACAGCTACTGAAAAGCTAAGAATTGTGCCCATCTATTATGGGGATAACGATCCTGGCCTCCTTTGTAAAATGCTTTGAGATCTACTGAGGAAAAAGCACTGGATAAAGGCTAGGGATTATTTATTGCTATTATATTTGTTCCCCTGGCTCCTCTTCTTTCCCTGCTCTGTTATGCCATCACTGCTGAGCTGATGGCGGGGAATCAGAGAAGTAGATGACAATATAAATGTACAAAGTGATGATAATTAATAATAAATGAACATGGTCATTGTACATGTTATGGAACTGAATCTACTACTCTGGCAAGAGAAGCAAGTAGGCTACTTGGACCCTATGCCTCACTCTGCCAGTGACTTCGGGCCAGTTACTTTCACTGATCCGTGCCTCAGTTTCCCCTATGTAAAATGTGGCTCATATTATAAAAACATAAGAATGGCAATACTGGGTAAGACCAAAGGTCCATCTAGCCCAGTATCCTGTCTTCCAACAATGGCCAATGCCAGGTGCCCCAGAGGGAATGAACAGAACAGATAATCATCAAGTGATCCATCCCCTGTCGCCCATTCCCAGCTTCTGGCAAACAGAGGCTAGGGACACCATCCCTGCCCATGCTGGGTAATAGCCATTGATGGACCTATCCTCCATGAACTTTTTTGAACCCTGTTATAATGATTAAATCCCCTGGCTTCCTATTTGCCATTATGCTGAATTCAGAACTTCCTGCCCATTGAGCTAAAGGAAAATCTCTATTAGCTGTTTGCTAGATAGGACCTATGGCCCATTTCATAGAGTTTAGGGACAGAAGGGAGCATTAGGTCAGCTAGTCTGACCACCTGTATACCACAGGCCATTACATGTCTCACACATACCCTATATTGATCCCAATGACTTTAGTTAGACTGAAATATTTTGGTCTTCAGGAGACTACACTGTAGCGGATCATAGGCAAAGATCAGGAGAGACCACGGTGCCACCAGGGTGTGAGGCCCCTGCAATAGCTGAGAATTGATTAGGTTGGATATACCCAAATGATCCCAGCAGGTAGTCCACGCCCCATGCTGTAGATGAAGGTGAAACCCTCCCGTGGCCCCTGCCAATCTGACCTGGGGGAAATTCCCTCCTGACCGCAAATCTGGTGATCACTTAGACCCTGAGCACGTGAGCAAGACCCACCAGCCAAGCATCTAAGAAAGGGGATTCTTTGTACCACCTCCGGAACACTTGTCCAGCCCGTCCTCTGTCCCATTTCCAACTGTGGCCAATCTCTGATGCTTTGGGGTTAAAAAATTCCTTCCTGACCCCCTACAGGTGACTGGCTGAAGCCCTGAAGCATGACATTTCATTATACATATTGGCTTAATACAGAGCTACAAGTGTTATGAGTATGCTGAGGGCAACGCAGGCAATCGTATCCTCCCAATGACCCATGAAGGATGGGGTTGAAGAGTGGGATTAATAGATTTACAGATTCCAAGACCAGAAGAGACCACGATGACAGGTCAGCCTGACCTGCCGCGCACATAGGCTACAGAATTTCTCTCGGCTGCCTTTGTTAAGCACATTTAAATGTTCATATGTAAAGCTCTTTAGAAGTATAAAGTTCTTTTACTATAGTGTTACCTATGCCATTTTGTTACTTGTATATGAGTGTTTATGCCACTGATCTATGTGATACAGACATAATTTTTGCTTTCAGTTATATGTATTCATTATTCTGTACAATGGGACCAATCCTGCTATCAGAGGGGCCAGGCCCTGCTTTCATGTAACCTGTCTGAGGTTGCATTTGTCCCAAGGGCTTGTCATCCAGTGTGATATTTATATACATGGTATTCCTGTATATCTCATCATAGGTATGCTCTCACTCTCATGCTTCAGGGCTGTCTCTTCACGGGTCAGGTAGGGAGTCCTCTTCCTCCCCCATTACCGCTTCTATGGACAGTGTTGCATCACTGGGGTATCATGCAGCTTCTTGTTTTTCTGGGCACCGATGGCAGAGGATCCTTGCCTTGCTGGACAACCGGTCTGACCAATACAATGACTCCTAGGTTCTTGTATCATCTCTGAGGGTGAATTTCACCCTGGTGCGAGGAGCCAGCACCAGGTTTAGCCACCCTTTAAGACCCACTTAAACTGTAGCGAGCCCTACGGGTCTGAGTGGGATGTTAATGGTCCTTGCGCTTGCCCTCCACATAGGGGTGAATTTCACTCTAAATGATGACAAGGTAAGTGACTTGGTGTGGCTAAATGCTGCTCTTACGTTCCATGGGTGTAAATCTGGCATAATTCCACTGAAGCTGATGGAGTTACTCTGGATTTACATCACCATAACAAAGCAGAGAATATGGCCATTTGCTTTTTAACCAGACAAATGCTCTTCCCAAAGTCCTGTTTTATTGATACTCAGGTGTTTTGCTGCTGACTTCCCCGTGTTATGGATATGGTCCAAAATTCATTTAATTGCCGAGTATACTTTGTCCATTCCCTTGTAGAAGAACTGGGCCAAACTCTTTACACTGATTGAAGTTGCAAATCACAGGGGAATTTTTCTTTTTAGGCCTTTTGTAAATGATGACAGAGGAGCATGAGTCCCTTTCAGGAGCAAGGAGATTTGCCTGACTTTTCAAAATATTGATGTTTTGTTTCATTTAAAAAATATATTGTATTTCATAGCCCGCCTGCTTTTAAATTGCTTTTCTTGTTTTCCTAATGTGTGTTTCTTTGGATGTTTGTGCGTCTTCTGTTTGCCTTCGATATGGGAAAAAGTTTAAGTCAATAAGGTTTGATTTGATTTGTAAATAACGCTGGGGTTATGTATTATCACACAGTCACAGAACTCTGCCTCCCTGTCTTGTCCTCCAGACAGATATGACAGGCCAGACACATGACCCGAGCAGGATGAGCAGAGGAGAAAGATTAAAATAACTTTGAGGGAAGCGCATAGAACTTTATCCTGTACCTCTGTTTAGCCCACAAACCACCAGGAGCTTGTGAAATAATTACCTTAGACAGATAATAAAAGATCCTCAGGCAAAACTAAGGTACTTAATATACTGCCCAAGTCAATTCCCCTTATTTCTGCTGTCCTTCTGCTTTTAATAATGGCTTAATGAAAAATTCAAAATTAATTGGAACTGGCATTAGACATTCACATGGCCCAGCGTGGGCTGCCGAGCTTAAATATTTCATCACCCACTTTCTCTGCCACACTCTCTGCTTCCACAGGCTGGGATGCTGGCCCTTTCCCCAAAATTAAACCCCCTATAGCAGGGGCTGGTGGAAGAGCCCGAAGAAGTTTGCAGACTTCTTGCAGGCAAAACTAAATAAACCCCAGCAACTGGATCTGAGTGTTTTCCTTCTGCTGCGATCTTTCCCTCTCTATTTAATGATACACATCCAAGGCCCAATTGGAAAGAGCAGCTCTAAAAATAAACAGGAGCTGTCTGAAAGGTATTTGTCAGTTGTCAGGCTGCCACATAGGCTAGAAGAATGAATCAGATGAAGGGGCTGACAGCAGACAGGCTCCTTTGAAATGAGAGTGCTTTGTGCTTCCCCTGGCACCCTCTGGGCAAGTGGTGCTGGCCAGTGTTCAGACTTGGTGGTGTATGGGGAGGGAGTCGGCTCGGATCCGTGTCAATGAGAGGCTGTCCTTTGACATCAGTGGGAAACGGATCAGTTCTGACTCAAGCCAAGGGTATGGCTTCACACCAAGGATGAATTTGGCCCATAGAGTGAAATTCACCCATTACAGAGGCGATGCACCAGGCCCTCTGCACGGGAGGGTGAATTTCACCTCTAGATCCATATTTTGGCTGTTAAGTCAGGGGTTGTATTTTCAGAGCTGAACACCAGCAGCTCCTATTGACTTCTGGACCCCTAGTTCTGGTGCCCAGATAAGATGTTAGCTGCCTAGCTTTAGGCACCCAAATTAGAAAAGCTGGCTTTAACCGCTCGGTGCCTCAGTTTCCCCTTTTTGTAAAATGGTGATCTTATGCTGACTTTACTTGAGGACCTTTGAGGCTGTTGCCGAGCATATGATGTTTGTAAACACTTTGAAACCCTCCAGTGGAAGACACCACTGCAGTGAAAAGTGCTGTTATCATTTTATCTGGGGTGCTCATAATAGCCGCTCGCCTCCCAGGTAGGTTTTACCCCCATTTTACAAAAAGGGGAAACTGAGGCACGGAACTGTGATGTGACTCACCCACACATACACAGTGAGTCAGTAGTACAGCTCAATAGGACCCAGGCATCCTGGCTCCCATCAAACCATGATCCCTAAATTATATTGGCCAGATTTGCAAAAGTGCTCAGCATCCAGCAACTTCCATTGTCTTCAGGGGGGATGGTGGGGGTGATTCTCCATTGTTCTTAATGGGGGGTTGGGATTTTCCATTGGGCTCAAAGGAGAGATGGTGTGTTGGGAGGGGGAGGGCAGATTCTCCATTGTTCTCAATGGGAGCTGCTGGGTGCTCACCATATCTGAAAATCCAGCCAGTTCATTTAGAAGTATAAATGGGAGCCGAACTCCTTTGAGAATTTGGCTGTGTATAATAAAGCAAAGTCTTTGAAGACAAATGGCTTGCAGTACTTTGGTCAAAAGACACTATTCCAGGTACAAAAGAGTGGCCATGGGGAATTAATTCATGTAATATGGCTGCAGGAAATTGCGTACAAGATAAGAATGTGACCTGATCTTTTTGAAAAAACACGACTTCCTTATCTAGATGATCTTTGCTCTAAAGTATTCTCTTCCACATCTGCCACCCACCAACTGCCCTGATGATCATTCAATTATAAATGACTCCTATAGCTGACTACTTCCTCTGTCACAGTGGTATATTTAGATTTAGGAGGGGACAGTTTGTTACCATTGGTATTTAGATTACAGCTCTATGAATAATGGATTTTTCAATTTGCCGGTAATTCGGTAAGTCATTTTGAACTGAAAATATTGAAATGTTTCCATTTGTTTGGATATTTTTTAGGACTTTTTTTTTTTAACTTGGAACAATCTGGTGAAGCGAACACGAATTTGCAACATGTTTTGATGTCACCAAATGTGCATTTTTCTGCCAAAAAAAAGTTTGGGCAGCAAATTTCCCCACTTCTCTGGTTTAAGTCTCTATATTGTTTGCAGTGCTCACGTGCATTTTTTTTCAGCAGCCTTGTGATGCTGTCATTTCTCACGTGCTAAGAAGACTTAGAGAGATCATTACGCAGATGAACACCCTCCAGGAACAGGAAGTAGTGCTGATGAACTAGCATGTGGTATTTATCTTGTTGAGTCCACATGGTGGTGTTAGGAGCACAGGGTGACACACAGCCTATGCACCTGGTGAATGTCACTTATTCAGTGTACAATGTTTCAGCTGAGATGTAAAACAAAGAAAATGGTGGTTGTTTTAGATTCCATTGCACTTTTTACATGGGATGAGGTATTAATTAGCTTTGAAGTCCTGCCCAAATTTCCACATGTCTAATTGCATACTCTGCCTATCTAATCTCCATTGGAGCGAGTGTTCTTCTTTTCCTGATTTAAACTGCCATGGTGTGGTGCAATGTGACTGTTAAACAGTTGCTGGGTTCCACCTCAGAGGTGGCTGCATTTTAGTACCAGTGGAAGGGATCTTACTAAAACTCTCCTGCTCTTTAATGCACCCACCCATCCATGGTCTCTAAATATCAGTCTTTGGTGTGCTTTGGGAGCCTTTGCACTTTGCAAATATAATTATAATTGTTCTGGCATTTGTGGGGTGGGAAATGACTCCTACAAATATTCCCCAGCCAGCAGGCTTTGCAAGGGGATGTGTCTGTGGAAGCCAGTCCCTGAAATGAGCTCTTCCTTGGAATGTGAAGCACGCAGCGTAGCAGCTGGGAGGAACAGGTTTGGCAAGAGGTGTAGGGTGTTCACTGCAGGAAGCTCATTCACAGCCACGTCTCTGCCTTCACCAACACAGCTGGATGTCCCTCAGTGCCGCACTGGCCAGCCTGCCAGGCCCGAGAGGATGGAGACCCTGCGAAGGAGCCTTTCCCGCTGGAAGAGGTACCACATCAAGGTGCACCTGGCCGACGAGGACTTGCTGATGCCCCTCACTGTCAAGCCCACGGACAAGGTGATGGACCTGCGGGCTCAATTGGTGCGAGAGGGCATCACCTCCTGGAAGAAGACTTTTTACTACAATGCCAGGCAGCTTAGGGAGGAGGAGACTGTGAAGGAGGCCAAAATCCAGAATGGCTCTGTCCTGCTTCTTGTCAGCCACAAGAGGTATGGGGGGAGATCGTCACTGTTTCCACGGAGATGAACTGGGGGACGGGGGGAGAAAGGGGATGCTCAACTGATTCTTGGTTGGAACTCTGGGATTTGCAAAGGGCCTAAGGGTGCTTAGCTGCCACTGACTTTCAATGGGCGTATCGGTGCCTAAATCCCTTAGGCTTCATTGAAACTCCCATGCTCTATGCTTAAAGCAGGGGATCAGGGGAGAACCAATCCCTGTCCCCAGCTGGTTCTGCCATTCCTGACCATGCGGCTGACTTCTAAGTAGAGGAGAGCAAAGAAAGACCCTCTTGAATCCTATTAAAATATGCTGGGCTAAGGGAGTTTTGCAGAGCAAGGAAATGCTGCCTCTCCTCCCAGCTTGAGTGGAAAACATCCACTCCATGTGCAGCGGCAGTAAAAAAAGCGAACAGAATGTTGGGAATCATTAAGAAAGGGATAGAGAATAGGACAGAAAATATCATGTTGCCTCTATATAAATCCATGGTACGCCCACATCTTGAATACTGCGTGCAGATGTGGTTGCCCCAGCTCAAAAAAGATATATTGGAATTGGAAAAAGTTCAGAAAAGGGCAACAAAAATGATTAGGGGTATGGAATGGCTTCCGTCTGAGGAGAGATTAATAAGACTGGGACTTTTCAGCTTGGAAAAGAGACGGCTAAGGGGAGATATGATTGAGGACTATAAAATCATGACTGGTGTAGAGAGAGTAGATAAGGAAGTGTTGTTTACTACTTCTCATAACACAAGAACGAGGGGTCACCCAATGAAATTAATAGGCAGCAGGTTTAAAACAAATAAAAGGAAGTATTTCTTCACACAATGCACAGTCAACCTGTGGAACTCCTTGCCAGAGGATGTTGTGAAGGCCAAGACCATAGCAGGGTTAAAAAAAGAAGTAGATAAATTCATGGAGAATAGGTCCATCAATGGCTATTAGCCAGGATGGGCAGGGATAGTGCCCCTAGCCTCTGTTTGCCAGGAGCTGGGAATGAGCGACAGAGGATGGATCACTTGGTGATTACCTGTTCTGTTCATTCCCTCTGGGGCACCTGGTGCTGGCCACTGTCGGTAGACAGAACACTGGGCTAGATGGACCCTTGGTCTGACTCAGTAGGGCCATTCTTATGTTCTTTGATTCCACCTTGTAGTAACTTGCTCCTTCCTTCCCTATTTACTAGCTGTCTCTGTGGGCCAGGTTTGGGCTGCCACCGTCCCTGTCTGAGGTGCTCAGCAGTGGGAAGTCAGCAGGGTGCCAAGCTTGCAAGGATGCCGGGTGGATGCAGCCCCACACACCTTCCAGTGTGTTATGGGGCTGGACATAGACCCTGAAGGGCCAGCACTGGGGTGTGAGCGGGACTGGCCGGGAAGCACAATGAGATTAGACACAACTAGGCTGGGTGCTGTAGATTCAGTGCTCTCACGAGAGCAGCTCTTATGTTCTAGTAGGAGTTAAAGCAGAGAACTCTCCTCCACCGGGATCGCTCAGGGTGTCTGGTGGACACATGGAGTTGTAATTTATACCACCCCACTACACCATCTTTTTGGAATCTGGCCCATCACCATCAGCTCTGCTGAATTCTGTAAAGCATTTTGGCATACAAGAGGGAAGGTGCTGTACAAAATGGAGCTGGATTGCATTGTCTCCAGCTCAGATCCTTGAATCCAAACCCCACTGAATTGTGTGTGAGTAGGTGAGATTCAAATTCACAGAGCCACACCTGCCCTTAAGGTTTTGGTACCTGTTTGGAGATCAATCCGGAACAGGCCTGTTTGCTACTTCAGAGGCCCCTGAAATCTCAAGAGAACCACTGATCTCACAAGATTTCAGCCATTTCCTGCCCGAGCCAAGGCAAACTCATGAGATTTCAGCATTGTCCAACTTGCCTCCAAGCGTTGATTCTGCTTCACACCCAGACCACTCAGGTTAATCTGGATCAATACCCTTATTCCTCTGCCTCGCCTCTTCTCTAGTGGTGGGAACTTTTTTGGTTTCTGATGTTTATTTTTTATTGGAATTTTAAGCCTAAACTTTCAAAAGTGTCCAGTGATTTTGCATAACTCAGTTACTGGAGTGCCAAGCCTGAGACCTCTTAAAAAAGGCCTGATTTTCAGAAAGGGCTGACCATCTACCTTTGGAAAATCAGGGGTGAAATCTTGGCATCAGAGATGTCAATGGAGGTTTTGCCATTCAGTGCTTCAATGGAGCCAGGATCTCACCCTTTAAGGTGGTGTCTCTAACTGGGCATCCAAAACCACTGGCCACTTCTGAAAAATTTAGGCCTTAGTGCTTATTTTAGGCACGTTATGGCTCAAATTTTTAAAAGTTTTGTTAAAAAGGGGGGGGTTTATAATATTATTTCCCTTGAATTTTATCAACATTTGCCAGCTCCTGGCGATCAGCTTCTAAGCAAGCACCGTGTGGGGGTCATCAGTATCTATTTACCCCACCTGCTACATCCCCACATTCCTGGGGGCATCAAGAATTGTTCGTCTGCTAGCCCCTCTCTGTAGCGCCTAAGCATGAGCTCCTAGCAAGCATGAAGGATTATTGGGTGCTGCCAATGCCCTCCACAAACAAGCTTCAACCTGGCACAAATGGTAAATAGCCAAGTATTTGGGGTGTATGTTTCAGAAGGGGTGCATGGGTCACTCTGAGCTAAGTATTTGCGGGTGATGTTCACACCTGTGGATAAACAGTAATTATTGTCCTGGGTGTGGGGCTTGGCTCTCATTCAGTATCCGTCAGGTTGTGGCCTTCATGACTCAGTGCTTGGCCGAGATTTGTGGACGAACAGGGACTGGTTTTACTGGGGTGCTTGTTCGCACGTCGTTCTGGAGAGATCACTGTATTACTCAAACCAACAAGCTGAGAATACAGGGGGGCCTGGGAGCATCGGGTAGTAGAGAACGTGCTGCTAGGTCCGCTTAGGAACTGTGGAACATCGGGTCACCGAAAATGCGGTGCTGGGGTCTGGCTAGTGTTTCTGGGTGTGCCAGGGTAATAGAGAAAGCAGCTCTGGTCACAGGATTTGAGGAGCTGGTTGGCATGGTTCCTGCCCTCCAAAGGTCAGTCCCTAATTTTTTAAGATCTCCCTGCACATCCCAGCATCCCCTGCCTGCTCCTCTGTACCAAGACCCCAGCCAAGCCGAGCGATATTAATTCCCAAAGTGGAGCTGCTCTGATTGCCAAGGTTTGTGAGTCGGTGTCGTGCCCATAAATATTAATGGTGACGCTGCGTGCAGCGTGTCCTTCACCGGGGGCTCGTGGGACAGTGCAAATGACTCTATTTTTCATCCTCCCCCCTTTTAATGCGTTTGTAGATCATTGGCATTTAGCGATGGCTGAGTCAGCACTTCCACCGCCTGCTCCTGTTTTCTGGGGTTTATAACGTAGCCATAAACATTCACTTAAGGCTGCAGGCTTGGCAGAAAAGGGCTCAGCCCAGCCGCTAATACGGAGCATTTATTTGGACCGCAGTGTTCAAAAGTTTGAAGAAGCCATTCTGGAGTTCAATCAACATGACCTCTCTCCCCTGCAAAACATACAGAAGGGTCAGAGCTGGGCAAATAAAATTCATCTTCCTGAATGGAGGGCCAGCATGGGCACTAATTGGATTATAGTAGCACCAACTGAGATCAGGGCTTCCTTGTGCTAGGAGGGGAAGAAACACATGGCAAGAGACAGTCCTTGCCCCTAAAGAACTACACAGACAAGGGTGGGAGGGGGAAACAAGCACAGCAAAGGGAAATGATTTGCCCAAAGTCTCACAGTAGATCGGTGGCAGAACCAAGAAGAGAATCCAAGTTTCTGGACTCCCAGGTCAGTGTCCCTAGCTACTGGACAGCACTGCTTCTCTGTTCACAGAATAGGATTTTAGTGAGGTTCAAGTGGTGTATCGTTCTTGTGGTGTCTCTCTGTAAAGGGAGGAATTTCCTCCCAAACCATTTAGTCCTGGAATCTTGTGGAATTTGGTAAAATAAAGCATCTAGATGATCAAGCTTTTCATCGTTCTCCTCCCTCTCTTTTCCTGGCTCTGCTACAGGCCACATTCTCTGCTCAGTTACACCCTCCTGACTTCCGTGAGGCTGCACTGGGATAACTGGGCAGTTATGAAGGCTTTCACCGCACAATAAAGCAAAATCCTCTGTTCTGTGAAGTGCTCTCTGTGCTTTGAATTTCTATACTGCTTTCCTGAGAACCTCAAAGTAGTACAATGACAACAGCAACCACCATAATAATTAATATCTGAACCAAACTACAGATCTGCTTTTAGAGTTTTTTGTTCTATCTATCTATCTATCTATCTATCTATCTATCTATCTATCTATCC
>NW_020664545.1:6706068-6710200 GCF_002925995.2 Terrapene triunguis
CTATCTATCTATCTATCTATCTATCTATCTATCTATCTATCTCCAAAAAGCCACCGGATGGCAACAGCTTTTGGTCCAGAACTCTGTTGGATCTTGTGCACTCAATATGCCCATGCAGCTTTCCCAGACACGAATGGGGATTCGGCCGACTCCAGCACATGCAACCAACAGAACTGAACTCAAGGGGGTCCCGACCCTGCAGTGGCCATGTGCACAGAGCATTCAGAGAATTCATCTGGTGTTTTTTTGCATAAATAAGCAGCAAGATTGGGCCCCTGAGGGTGGAGGGACCTGAGCATAGCAGGACTGCACAAGATTTGCCCCAGGGTGCCAGTTCAATAGAGCTGTATCCTCTCTGGGCCACAGTGGAGGGCTCTCTGCATGCCAGCATGCAGGGGGATTTGAGGGTGTAATAGGGCAGGGACTATGGATCCATAGCTATACAGATTCATCACCCAACCTACACACCCCTCTTCCACTGCTCACGCACGCACGTACAGACATAACCCGCTCCTCCTCCCACACACACGCCACCTCTACTACCAATACAGCCTTGAGGTTGTAGTAACAGCCTACGGGTGAAATTTTTGTGCAGAAGGCTAGTCCTAGGTCCCTGCATCACTGAAGTCCTCAAAATAGGGCTGGAATACGACTTCTCTGGTGCCTAGACCTTATGCTGCTCTCTGCACGGGGTGAATTTCACCCTCAGATGTCACTCCTCAGCAGGGCTGTATATGTTCTATCTCCTCTCTGACTGCCATAAACCACCTCCTTGCCCAGCAAGCCCCAATCCCAAGCCTTCAATAGCACTCTGTGGGTCTCTCTGCTCAGAGGAAAGCCAGTTAGGATCTTCAGCACATGTGCAGACCCGGGGTAGCCTTAATAATAGGCCTGGTACCATCTACTGGATAAATAGCACATGCGTAAAAATAGCCCCACAGAAATACGTTACCCAGTCAATAGCCTGGATGGCGCTTGCCTTTACTTTCCACCAAAGGGATGGGGGTCTTTATAAGTACAGTGTACTCACAATTATCCAAATAGCCTGCGGGGGGGAGGATCACATGGATTTTATTGAGATAATAGAGAGTTCAGACAATCAAGAGAGTAGGAGCCATTTAGCAGCGGGGTGGCTGGTGAGAGTGAGGTGCAGTGGGCATCTTGCCATGAAGGATTCATGCTGCCCATATTTGCCTGATCCCTGGCATAGGCAATCTGCTTTCCTCCTCTCAGATGAGGGAGGTGGGTTGTCCAGGTGCACATACTGGGAAGGAAGGGGAGGAGTGGGAGGGAGGTGGGTTATGGCGGCTTCCAGAGGGAGACCTGCAGGATGGCTGAAAAGCTTGGCGTGGAGGTGATGAGAGAGAAGCATCTAATGTTGGGGCATTTCGTTGCGGGGCAGGGGGTGGCAATGGGGAGCAGGTCTGAGAAGCTAGAAGTGGGGTCATGCCCCTTTGAGGTCTCGCCACGGAGGGGCTTAGGCAGTTGAGAGAAGGTTGGGTAGAGAGAGGTGTGTGTGTTGCAAGTGAGGGTTACCTCTGAGTTCTCCCCACGCTGGCCGGGCTGGCTCCACCACCCTGATGTTAGTGAAATGCGCTGTTGATTGCGCCCCGACTGTCTGCACCATGCTGGGAACACCCTGTTTCTTATTTAGATAACGCCATGCAGCGGAGCCCAGGCAACGAGAGATGGGGCAAGTAACAAAGGCAGAAGGGAAGCTGGTGGAAGAGAGCTCGGCCCTGATTACCGGTGAGTTCCTCGTCACGCGCAGGCTTGACAGACAGTTCAAAAGCAGCTCGGAATGTTCCAGCAGAATGTCCAGGGATAATTAACTCAAAGAGAGCAACACATAACATTTCTTCATCAGCGTAGCCTGTGGGCTGAGCCACCAAAGGCAAATAATGTGGCGACCTCCTTGACTCAGAAATAGACTCCCATTTTCGTGTTACCCTTGTTCTGAAATTTGGAATTCACATGATGAAATCCAGAAGGCGCATTTTTGCTTCCCCTGCCTTTTACATCACAGTCTTTTGCTCTGAAGGAGCCAAACTGACCTGCCTTGAATTAGCTATGCATCTGCTCAGATACCTAGCGCCTACAGCTGGCAGCATTGCCAGACTCAGGGAGCCTTTTTGCAGCTCAGGGGGATATCTGCAAGGAGTGAATTCGCTATGGTGGTGCAGGGAGCTGCCTGTATTCACGTTTTTCTCTGAGATAGGCTTTGAATGACATCTGGGATCTGCTTGACAATCTTTTATTCTAAATGCAGTTGTTGCCTTTCTTCAGAGCAGCAGGAACCAGCGAGGTGCCATCCTTCAAATGATGGATCGTATTGCTTGGAGGGGTGGAAACCCCCCAGAAACACTGAAAGGTACAGTATGGAAAGGGGACAAAACCAGTCAAGTTTCTTAGAGATACACCCCTACTTTTCTCCCCCATCCTGTGGTGCAATACAAGTAATCTGTGTTTGGAAATAGCTGGCTAGGGAACCAGATCTTTCTTTCTTTCTTTCTTTGGATTTTTGTTATTTTGCCATTTCTCGTTAAGAGATTTTTAAAGTTAGGGGACTGAGACTGCATTGCCCTCTAGTGGTTGGATGGCTGGAAAGCTGGTAGGAGTAATACTGCTGCTGCTAATTCATCCCCCCCTTGCATCTTCTAGCTCAGGGGTCAGCAACCTTTCAGAAGTGGTGTGCCGAGGCTTCATTTTATTCACTCTAATTTAAGGTTTCGCGTGCCAGTCATACATTTTAATGCTTTTAGAAGGTCTCTTTCTATAAGTCTATAATATATAACTAAACTATTGTTGTATGTAAAGTAAATAAGGTTTTTAAAATGTTTAAGAAGCTTCCTTTAAAATTAAATTAAAATGCAGAGCCCCCCGGACCGGTGGCCAGGACCCAGGCAGTGTGAGTGCCACTGAAAATCAGCTCGTGTGCCGCCTTCGGCACGCGTGCCATAGGTTGCCTACCCCTGTTCTGGCTACTATTCTCTCCCTACTGCCTTACCATTTTATTTTCAGTTGCTCTGTTGCTAAATCTTGGGATCATAACATTAAGCTGCTCACAGAATTGGCCAAGCCAACTGTTTATAATCTGTCTATTTTAGGCATCAAGGGTTTGTGAATGCAGGGGTAGCTAACAAGGGAGGATCTCATTGGTATATAGAGATATGTTTAGGTTCCCCCTATATACCTAGGTGGCAAGATGGGTCTCATGCATGGCATGGTACCTCTGTATCCACTATGAGATAGTCCAGGCTCTTCAGACTAGCTTGTCAAGCTATTATTATATGTCTTAATATCATGAAGATGCCTATCATTCAAATGACTCCTAAATGGATCTTCCCCTTTTTCTCTGTAAATTATAGGTGTGGACAAGGCAAAGGCAAGGAAGCAGCAGGGTGTGCACACTCCAGTCCGCATTCCATGCCGGTATCGTCATGGGGCGTAGGTGTTTGCCGGTCTGCACTCTGCACCGTGGATGTTTGTGTCGGATTTGTTTGTCTCTGGGGTCCGACTGTTGCTGCGACATCTCAGATCGGATGATCAGGAACACTGCTGCTGTGTTCAACCCCCTCCAGCTCTGAGCTACAGTAACCCCCAACTTAACCTCTCTATGGAGGTAACAAGCCCAGGCAGGACAGTCCCACCTAGCTGCCTGTCCCAGAAGACGCAGTCCAGGCTGAGACATGCTGATAGGAAGCTGGAACCGTCGCTGCGTGCCTCTGCTTTACCCAAGTTAGGGAAACATTGAGAGCTTCAGTCTCCAGGGCCATCAGTTTGGCAGCTTTCCTCAGCACTAAATTTACTTTTTAAAGCTATATCAGTGTTGCACCCAAAGGGAATGGAGGAACAGATGCAGCCTGTGGAGTCTGGCTTTAATTCATCTGCTTCGTTTAATTTCCTACCCTGCCTTCTAATCAGTGACATTGCATTGATGGCCCTGGGAATACTCCAGCTTCTCGTACAGGCACTGTTTAGTACAACACAGTGGCTGTGCCATCTTAGCTTGTTCACAGGATCTGACTCGGGGCGTCTGTGCCACGTTACCTCACAGGGACTGTGCCACATTCTCACAGGGGCTGTGCCATGTTACCTCACAGGGGCTCTCTCGCTCAGGGTGTCTGTGCCA
>NW_020664545.1:6710210-6763442 GCF_002925995.2 Terrapene triunguis
GTCTGTGCCACGTTACCTCACAGTGGCTGTGCCACGTTACCTCACAGGGGCTCTCACTCAGGGTGTCTGTGCCACATTACCTCACAGTGGCTGTGCCACATTACCTCACAGGGGCTCTCAGTAAGGGTGTCTGTGCCACGTTACCTCACAGGGACTGTGCCACATTACCTCACAGGGGCTCTCACTCCGGGTGTCTGTGCCACGTTACCTCACAGGGGCTCTCACTCAAGGTGCCTGTGCCACGTTACCTCACAGGGGCTCTCTATCAGGGTGGCTGTGCCATGTTACCTCACAGGGGCTCTCTGTCAGGGCGTCTGTGCCATGTTACCTCACAGGGGCTCTCTGTCAGGGTGTCTGTGCCATGTTACCTCACAGGGGCTCTCTGTCAGAGTGGCTGTGCCACGTTACCTCACAGGGGCTGTCTCGCTCAGGGCATCTGTGCCATGTTACTTCCCAGGGGCTCTCTCAGTCAGGGCAGCTGTGCCATGTTACCTCAGAGTCGCTGTCTTAGGAGGGCTGTGGCCCTTTTCTGTTGGCTGACCAAATTTCCGCCTCCATTTTTGTTATGTCAATGCTCATCCTGAGCAGCACCACTTGTTCATTCAGTCATCCAAAGCCAAGACACACCGAAACCAGGAAGATGTCCTTCTGGGTGACAGCTCTCCTTTTGTGAGGCTCACGGTATATCCTGCATAGTATAATCTGTATCAGATTGCTGTTACCCGCTAAAATGGAGAAGTAGGATCTAGTGGGAATGCAGTTGCATGGTGAAATAAAAACTTTGGGGAGCACAGTCAAAAATAAGTATTTATGCCATCCTTTGCCACTGTGCTATGGGTGCCACTCAACTGCTGCTCATTATGAAGTGTTAACGAGAACCAAACCCCGTGTGTCTTTCTATTTTATAGGTAGAGCTGCCTTTAGGCACTTGTGAGCCTCAATAATCTGTATGAGTCTAAACTTAATAGACAGGCCAAGATTGCTACCTTCCTAAACATTTGATGATAGCTGTGGTTTTTCATGGATCCGTTCTGTAAGTCGCAGGCCTAGGCCATAGGATAATTGCCAGTATCCCCATACAGCATCAATGCCCGAGTGATGCTCGGATAATATGATGACAGACAGATATGTTTTCAGTGAATCTATCTACCGTTCTCTTGTACACAATAACCCCCCTGACCCTGATAGCCTTTTAAGTGCTATTGCAACATTATTTATTTTATCATATGTCCATTGCTGTGTTCCCATGTGTGGTGCTAACGTTTACATTCAGAAGAATATTTAAATAAATAAACGGATACTTTAAAAAACAACAAACCCCGCTTCATTGGAATGAAACAAAAACCCAAATGGACGTGGAAGAAGTATTTCTTCAGATCTTCCCCATTGCCCTGTGTCTTCTTTTACACCTGTTCAAAATTAGGGCCAAGTGGGGGTGTGATGTGACAAGATTCTGATTTAGGAGCATTTTGTACCCACTTTGCATTGGTGTCAATGAGTGCCCAAGGCGCAGGCTCGTGGAAAATCAGGCAGCTTGTTTGCACATCAAAACCCACCTTTGGGGCCTGAATTGGCCCACCTGTGTTTCTTGATGCATATGTTGTGGCTGACAGCCAGGGACAAGTGTTTTAAGGGTTAGCTGGGCTTGTGGAGTTCTTGTCAGCCTCAGGTAGAAAGCAAGCCCAGCACGCATCACATTGAAATGCTGGCTTGTAAAGAAGTGCAGAGAACAGGAGCAAGAGGTCGTGAAACAAGATGGATGACATGGGCTCAATGACTGGCTAGAAGCTACAGCTACGTAGCTCATACTTCTGCTTGGAAAGGCCTTTGCAGCTGCCATAAATGCCTCTAAATAGCCTTATTTTCCCCGCCAGCAGAGAAATAAGCAGCTTCAATGGAGAGGAGTAAATCCACTTGATTGGAAACATTGCTGGGGATAACCTAGTTATAAGTAATAACCCAATCTCTCCACCCAGACAGAGCCAGCCTTATCCACCAAAGAATCAGTGTATCACTCCTAACATTTCCAGTTACAACCGAACAAGGGCCCAGGAGGGGGGAAAAGGCATCAGGGGAGAATGATTTGTAAGAGGTGAAAGGGAGCATGGGTAATCTGGGTTATAAACAGTGCATGCGCCATGAGCTAAAAGTCCAGCCCCCTCTGACATTATAATGACTTTTAAAAAGAATTGACTATAAGCAGGAAGAGCCTGATTCTCATTTATACTCTGGCCACTTGACCCACCCGCCCAGTAGTGCAAAGTGGCCGTAAGACCTTTTTACACAGCCAGAGCAGTGGAAAGGGGATTAAGGCCTGTAATGTTTGGTTTCCCTGCCCTCAGCGGTGTAGTGTGCCCCCCTCTCCATATTTCAGTATATAGAGATGAGAAGACAATGTGATCTAGTGGTTAGAGCCCTGTATTAGGCATCAGAAAACCTGGATTTTGTTCCTGGCTCTGCCACTGACCTGTGGTGTGACCTTTGGAAAGGGACTTCCACTCTCCGCTTCTATTTCCTCTCTCCCCCTTTTAAGGTTGTAAGCTTTTTCCAGCCAGGGAAGGTATCTCACTCTCGGTATATACAGCGACCAGCACAATGGAACCTCAATCGCTGTTGGGTTCTCTAGGTGTTACTGTGACAAAATTAATAATAATCTGTTATCTGAAGAAAGATTTATAAACAATATTTTGCATATCTTTAGCACTGCGCCTTGCAGCATTTCAAAGGAGCTTTGCAACTACTAAGAATTCATCCCCAAAGCACCCCTGCTATTTATCCACAGTCTACTGATGGATGGAAACTCAATGCTCAGTTTAAGGACCAGTTTGGCAATCTGGGTGAAATCCTGGCTCTATTGAAGTCGATGGCAAAACTCCCATTGACTTTTGTGGGGCCAGGATTTCACCCCAGGTATTTAATGTCCGCCACAAAAAATGTTCAATTAGAATGGATCAAATTCTGTTCTCTTTTATTCTTTGTAAATCCAGAGTAGCGCCATTAAAATGAGTGGAGTTAACCTAATGCAAATGAGATCAGAATCTGGCCTAGACTGTTTCAGCACACAATGAAGACTGACTGAATTATGGAAAATAGGAGATAAATGCATCCTCCGCACCAAACGTAAAGGGCCATAGTCTGCTCCCAGTTATATTGGAGTAAACCTGGAGCAAGCCCACGCACTTTAGTGGAGTTACTCCAGATGTACGCGAGGATCTGGCTCGGAATTTGTTAGCTGAATGTACACTGCCACTGAAACACAAATCACGCTGCCTAATCTGAATAGATTTGAACAATTTCCTGACAGCTGATTAGGCCTTTCAGACAAATAAATCTCACCAAACAGACAGCAACAAATAAGCCCTGTTACCTCTAATGTTTTCAGAATCTTAGAGATGAGCCCGAAGTGCTCAGCCTGGTTTCAGATCCAAGCTTCCCCAAGATTTAGTTTGTGCCCTGCCCATCTCTATACACACCACAGATCAGCCCGTAGGAACATGGGAGCTGCCTGGCTGTTTCAAATCAGGGATCCATATAGTGCAGTGTCCTGCCACCAGAAGGGACCTGTACCAGCTGCTTCAGAGAAAGGTGCAAGAAACCCTGCCATAGATAGTTATTATTATTAATATTCCATCGTGCCACTGGATGTTCAGGAGGAAGCCATAAATGGGGCTGCTATCACGCCATTGCCCTGTTCCCTGGGGTCAGTTACTTCACCCCGCTGTGGCCCAGTTCTTCCATCTGCAAACAGGGATCTGAATACTTCAAGGGGGAGGTTGTGAGGCTTAATTAGTGTCCGCATCGTACACTGGGATCCACAGATGAAAGTAATTGGAGACAAGGTCTGATTAAGATCATAACTGTGCTAGTCTCTTCCATTGGAAGATGAATGTGGGTTACCCGGCTTGGTCTATAATTTGGTTTTTATCTGGGTTAGCATTGCTCTTCTGATAATTGGTAAAATATATTTTTACTATTTAAAAAAAAAAGACAAACAAAATTAAACCCTAAGAGAAGGGGATTCTGGGTGGTCAAAACTGGCCAAACACAAATAGTGTCGGTAATTAGCAAACCCATTAATAACAGTTATGGAGAATGTTTGAAGGGTAAAGCGTTCATTGGAAGTTGGATAAATCTTCAGTCTGAACTCCCTTCTTTCAAGAGAATGAGAGGGCAAGTGACTCTGTCAGCAATGTAAAACAGAATCAGATGCATAGCCTATAACTATAGACGTCAACTATGTTGGCTAGAATCATGAGAAGTACTGCCTGAGTGATCCCATCGGTTTTGATGACCCTATTCGCAGGCTAACTGGGTACTATTTAATATGAGTAAGGGTGCTAGAATCTAACCTGGTAGGCCTTATTTGATCTCACATTCCAATAACTCTATTGACCTCGGTGGATTTATTCCTGATTTACCCTGGTGAAGTGCCTCTGCATCCTGACAACTGATTAGCCCTTTCAGACAAATAAACCTCACCAAATAGAGTAACTTCATATGAGTAAGTCCCTTGGACCTTGATGGTTAGAGGCCACATCATGCCTCTCTTAAGTCAGGTAACAACAAATAATCCCATTCATGTCAGTAAGGGGTCGGTATCTGGCCCAAAGCATTAGTAGAATTGGGCCCTAAGTGAAGTCAGAATCAGGCCCAGTCATTATGAGCCCTGAAGCAGTTAATCTAACTATAAACCAGCAGTGTTCTTACAATCTCAATGCATTAAAAAATGTTTAACTGTTGCATTAATTGTATTGTTTCTACTCTTCTAAAAAGCTCATTTGAATAATTCCCACAATGCATTGGTGTTGGCCTTGAGCTATTTAAATGAGCAAGAAGACGTTTGTTTGCTTCTTTTTACCAAGAATCTCTTTAAACCCAATTTGTAACAAAGGCTGAGTGCTGGGCTGGATGCGCAGCTGTTTAAATAGATGTAGCTCTCTTGATTTCAGTGGTCTAATGCTGATTTACAGCACTGAGGATCTGGGCCAAGAAGAAGAAGAGAAAAACAAACAAAAAACAGATCACAGTCTTATTCGATATGAGACCGTCTGACCAGGTTCCTCTGGGTGACAGGTTATTTGCTAAAAAATTGATTCTTCTAAACTGGCAGTCCTGTCCATTTGGGATATTAATGTCTGGAGTCCATGGCTTGGTGACCCACTGCTGCCCTTGAAAGAATCTCTTTTAAAGTGATGGCGTGATTGCGGGCTTTCTTATTATCTTCTCTGGCTTCCTAAGCATGTGCAGGTAATGTGTGAATTCAAGCTTTTCACTGAGAAAATCATCATAATTTAATTTTTTTTATATAAAGCTCAGCTTTTATATAAAAGCTCTTGACTGTGAATCCTAGAACACACCAGCATGGAAGATATTCAGTGCTATTACATTTAAGTGAATTGAGTGCTGGTGAAAAGAGGTGTTTTGAGTATCATGACGATGAGAACGTGGTGATAGCCAGACTAGATTAGACAGATACGGTAATAAGAAAGAATAGATAGGTAAGTGTGAGGTGATAGCTCTGAAAACTGAAGTCCTTTGTTTATCCACAGAATTCTACTCTTCCACTTTTGCGAGGTCCTTCTGTACTCCTGGAGTGAAGCACATTGGAAGAAGGGCAGCTTGAGGAAGTCTGTGGAATTCACTGCCACCGATATATCCTTGAGGCCAAGAGCTTGGTAAGGTTCAGAAGAAAGGTGAGCTGGATGGTGAGAAGATCCACAGCGTCATGAAATAGGAAATAGGAAGTATAGAAGGGGTTTAAACGCTCATGCTTCAGGGTAGAAGCCGACAACTCGCTGGGGTTAGGGAGTAGCTTTTCCTAGGTTCATTAAACTGCTGGGGTACTTGTGCCTTCCTCTGAAGCAGTTGGAGACAGGATGCACCGTTCTCACCAACACTACATTCACTTGTCTCGGCCAGGAATCATTCCCTTGTCTGTCTTAAAGCTGGGATGGTTTCCCTATTTTTCTAGGCAGGGTTAAGAAATGTTCTTCCGGGTAGATCCTCAGCTATAGATACCTGATTATCCAGACCTGATGGGTTTTCTAAAAGATCTGCTCCAGGAATTATTTTGGGGAAGTTGTCTGGCCTATGGCAGACTAGAGGATCACAGTGGTCCCCTTCTGGCCTTGGAATCGATGAATCACCAGATTAAAAATATTCATCACGATGACGTGGAGACTTCAAAAGCACTGATACATTACCTTCATGTATGGAGATTTGTGTCCCTTCCCAGCACGTGTAACTCACCTGTTGCATGGATTGATTTTATCTTTTCCCCTTCTTTTCACAGCAGCGGGAGGTTTAGAAGGCAATTGCCAGCCTCCTTCCCTGTCTGTCTGTCTGTTCTGTGCAAAAAGCGGTTTCTCCTAGGGATAAGGTTGAAGATAATTATTTTAAGTGGCAATTAAGCACCAGGTGGTTGCAGAAAGCTGCAGCTTTCTCCATTTCATATGGAGAAACAGCTTGAGACACCGTTTCCCTTTCTTCCCTGAAGCTGGGAGGTTTCTCCTTCTTTGTTTTGTGCTTGGCATTGTGATTGCTTTCCGTCTCCTCCAGAGTAACCCAAAACGATTGGGTCTGCAGGGGGAAACGGGAGACTGGAACAGTTGCTGTGGCCCCTTGGAAATGTACTGATTTTTGTAGCCAAAGGAATTTCATAATAACAGTTTGTTCTCTGTGTTTCACGTGCTTTGCAAACACAGGGCCCAGTTCTGCTTTCAATTAACCCCAACAGTTGGCTGGTGCCGGCCACTGTCAGAGAGTATGTGTCAGACTAGGTGGACTGTTGTTCTGATCCCAGGTGGCAATTCTTGTGACTCCAGTGAAGTTGCCCGGGTGTAACTGCGATGAGTGGGTTAATTAGCAGCCCTGTAGGTATTGTTAGTTACCAAGGGGGAAGTAGCTGAGTTTCAGTGACTTGCCCAAAGACACACAGCAAGTCATTGGCAGAACTGGGACCTGAACCTAGGTTATTTGACTTTCAAACCCTTCCTCTAGGTCCTAGACCATACTGCTGCTTGGCACAAAAATACCATGCTGAGAACAGAGCAGGCATGGCTGTGAATTTGAGGAGAGGAGGCTGAAGCTATCGCTGTGCCCACAAAGTCCCATAGTGGCTGCTATTCCTTTAGAAAGGGGGGAAATATTTACCTTAATCAGCAAAACTCTTGCAAATGTTTGTGCCTCTCTGTACCCTGCAGAGTCTCTCCTGAACGTTGTGGGGAGATAGAAGAGAGAACTGCTCGCCAGGACTCCTCGGTTCCATTCCCAGCTCTGCCGCTGATTTGCTGTGTGACCTTGGGCAAGTCACTTAGCCCTCCTGTGTTCCTTAGTTGATGATGAGCTAGCTTTGACCAATGATACCATGCAGCCACACGGGAGCAGCCTATCCAGGTTCCAGTCACTGACATGGCGATAGGAGGGAGCCAGAGAAGGGCAGGTATTGGCCCACTGCATTTTGTATGAGGCGCTGCAAAGCCCAGCATATTTTCTAGGCCTAACATTAATTTAGAACTAGCCTTTCTGTGTCTCTGCTTGAAAAGGGGACGCAAGTGACCAGCTCAGAGGATCTCTTTCAGACAGGCTCATTACAAATGGTATTGAATAACTAGGTGTTACTTTTTCTCTCTGGTTGTAATGATTTATCTCCTCCGAATTATGCGCCGTTGGTGAGAGTAATTTCCTCTGATTTCAACAAGGGTGGAATTATGGCTCTCTTTGTTTGGTGTGCTAACGGAATCAGAATTAATATCTTGCCCTGCCTGGCTTATCTTTGCCAGACAGGAGCTATTGACTTCACCTGCTCTGTTTTTCTTCCCCTCCCTGCCCTAACTAAAATAATTTGATCTTGAGTTATACTTGGAATAGGAAACACCCCAAATCAAACTTCAAATTCTCCAGCGTGAGTCAGACCTCAGTGCCACTGATCTCCAAAATGTCTGCAAAGAGGCTGCAAAGTAAGAGTGTGAATAGAGCAGGGAGGGCTGTGGCAGCAGGCTATTCCTGGGTTCTATCCCTGCTCTGCCACTGACTTGTGTGGTCTCAGGCTGCATTTCTCTGTGCCTCAGTTACCTCATCTTTAAAATGGGTCCAGCCGGACAGCATTAAAAGCAGTTTGCCAACTGGCTGAATAGACCAGTGAGGAATCTGCACCCGCTATGGGGCCTGACCAGTGGTATCTACTCTGCAGAAGGAGGCATCTCTTCTGTGGTCTGTGCTTGTGGCATTGCACTGCAATCCATTCCTGGGTGTCTCCGTTGGGTTACTGAAACATTGGTTAGCAGCAGATCAAGCAGGAGCCTGGGGAACGTCTCAGCGTAGCCTTGCAATAAATGAGGAAAGGCCATGGACCCGCACTGGGAGATGGGTCCCATAGCAACCACAATCACACAGATTGGGGGAAGGGGCCAATGGGGACACTGGTACTGCATGCCTGGTGGAACAGCCCCCTCACCTATCTAGAGCACTTACAAAATTGCATCTCCTCTGCCAGTCCTCATCATCTTCCTAACTACCTGTCCGATCATGGCCTGGAGACTAGTGAGCGGTAAGCACCTGCTGACATCCTTGCCCTTCATCTGGCTTGGCTTCTTATCCTCCTGGCACGTACCTCACAAGAGAGGGCACAGGCTGGATGTAATAGCCACTATCTCTGGCCTATGAACCGGCTGCCTGGGTGGATGCAGGGCCAGCTCCAGGCACCAGCCTGGCAAGCAGGTGCTTGGGGCGGCCGCTCCGGAGAGGGGCGGCAGGTCCAGCTATTCGGCGGCAATTCGGCGGACGGTCCCTCACTCCCGCTCGGAGTGAAGGACCTCCTGCCGAATTGCCGCCGCAGATCGCGGCTTTTTTTTTTTTTTTTTTTGGCTGCTTGGGGCGGCCAAAACCCTGGAGCCGGCCCTGGGTGCATGGCAACACAACAGCCTCGCTGATCCATTTCCTTCTTCTATCCTGGGGGTGACATGCTGTTGTTTGGACCTGATTTGGCTGCCTGTCATCTGTGTGGGCACAGGCTGTGTTTCTTATTCTGGTAGCTTCAGTGTCTCATTTGCTTGTGTGTGGATAACTGTACCTCTGCACAACACTGTTGTACATCTATCTATCTATCTATCTATCTATCTATCTATCTATCTATCTATCTCACACTCACCCTTCACCTCTCAGAACCATGCAGAACATGATACAAAGCCAGCAGAGTCTTTGTTTCTTCCTCTCTCACCCTACTATCCTTTACCACCTAAAACTTGGATTCTGTCTTGCTCATCACCTGGCTTCATGCTGTCTTGCCCACCTAACCAAGTAGAGGAATTGAGGTGCTGCCTCTGCTCCATGACATTCAGCACGCCCTATTGCCACCCTGTCCCGTCAGCCTCCTTGATCTTCCTTCTTTCCTTCATTCTTGCCCACCCCTTATGGCTGCTCCTGACCTTTGGCCCATCTTAGGCCTTGGCTACACTGGAGAATTCACAGCGCTGCCGCGGCAGCGCTGTGAAGCGCAAGTGTAGTCGCGCCGCCAGCGCTGCAAGAGCTCTCTCGCAGCGCTGTAAGTACTCCACCTCTCCGAGGGGAATAGCTTGCAGCGCTGGCGCTTTACAGCGCTGCACTCGCTGCGCTTGGGGGGGGGGCGTTTTCACACCCCTGAGCGCAGCAAGTTGCAGCGCTGTACAGCGCCAGTGTAGCCAAGGCCTTAGGCTAAAGGGTGAAGAGGTGTAGGCTGCAGCTGCTCTGTCTCTCTTGCTGATGTTTAATTTTAACACCATACATCATTATGAAATACGATTGGCACGAAGGATGCGCTACATAATAAAGTTGCATGGTACTAGATGATATCCCCAGGGACAAAGATCCTGCCACAAGCTCATCCAATAGATTCAGGCTAATTGATAATTTTATGACCAATAATAGCGTTTGCAGTTATACATACTAAGATAAGGGCCATCAAATCTCCTGCTCCAGGGTAGAAGCTGCTCATTGGTGCTTTAGTGTGCACGTGTCCATGTATGTGTATGCGTGTGCAAGGAACTGCATGCATGTAGATGTGTGTTCACGTGCACGTATATCTCACCATAGGCGTTTAGATGCATGCAGATGTGTACAGCTGTATGTACTTGAATGCACGTGAGGCATATCTCTGTGCATGTGCATGTATGTGCATGCATTTGTGTTGGCAGGTGCAGCTCTGTGTGAATGTGGTGGTGGTGGGGGGTTCATTTTCCTTTGAAGACTCAGGAACTGGCAACTCATGGAAGCAGGATGGAGCTGATGAACCAAATGCGCCGAACACGATGTTGTTCTGCTCTTCCTTTGTGATGTCTGCTCCAATGTGTGTTGAATTACAGCCACTAACGTTAGGCTTTGCCTCCTGTTGTGTGATGTTATGTTGTTCTAGATTCTCTACATATTGCATTGTTTGTCTTCCTCCCCCTCCCTCCCTTCCCCCCTTCGCTGGGTTGTTTGTTTTCACTTTATGTGTGGCATCAAAAGGCCGTTTGAACAGCGACTACCCAATCTGAATGAAAGGGACCGTTGCTTTTGGAAGATTGAATGGATGCCTGCAGCAGAACAGATACTAAATTATGAATTAGCTGGTGTTTTTTTCCCCCCCTCACTCTAATTAAAATGTAGTGGCCATGAAGCAATAATGAAAGGCTGAACACACACTCATTATTTTTATGACTAAACCCAAGTGGACCAGAACTCTAAAAAGGCTCTGTTTGGAGTCCCATCTCCCTCCATAAAGACTGTAATAAATATCAGCCGCATTGATTTCCTTTCCCAGTGAATCCGGTGCTATTTGTTCTGGTCTAAGTGCTCTGTGTTTTCCTCAGAGGTTTCCTTTTGCTCTGACTGTTCTATTATCTTTTTTTTTTTTTTTTTTTTTGCAGTTGTTGTTAATCTGTGTTGAGTGTGTAATTGAGATCCTAAGAGGGAGATTAGCAGGAACCCCCTTGGGAAGACATCTGACCTACACAAGGAAGCTAATACATAAATACATAGCCCAAACCATTGAGGCTAACCGCACCATTTACCTGGATGGTACCATCCCTTCATCAAGAGCCTCTCAGCGCCCCAGAGCTGAGCGCCATCTCTGTCATTAGCCCCAGGTAGGTGTTTCTAACCTCGGCATGATTTCTGTATTCATTCTCCCCCTCTTGGGGGAAGTTGGCTTGATGATTTGCTGGGTCAGCGTCGCCTCTCATCCGCACCTGGCTTGCAGGGGAGGATTGCAGGCTGGAGGGGTGCGAGCGAGGGCCCCAGGCTGATTGTGCATAATAGATTCTTTGGTGGGATGATGGTCTGTGGCTTGTGCTGTGCAGGAGGTCACGCTGGATGACCATAATGGGTCCCTTCTGGCCTTGGGAGCCCTGGGGGAGATTTTGAAAGGCATAAATCACAGTCAGCTACCTAATTCCCATTGATTTTCTGTGGGAGTTAGGGCTCGATCCTCCAAGGTATTTGGTTACCCATTTCCCATTGGTGTCAATGGGAGTTAGGTGCATAGGAGCTTTTGAAAATCCCATTAGGCACCTGTCTGCACCTTTCAAAATCTGGCCCTGAAGTGATTTGTCACACAGGGAATCTAGGGCAGAGCTAAACCTCTGTCTTCTGAGTCACAAGTCATTGCCTTAACTGCAAACCCAACCTCCCTCCTACCGTTCTTCTGCATCGATTCAGACCAGAGCTACAAATTGGGATCCAGTTTACAACTGGTTTTTCTCAGTTGCCCCTGGATTTGGATGAATGGTTCTCAAAATAAGGCACACAAACAACGTGCGTGTGCCGACATATTGCATAAATTATCAAAGCGATCTCCTGAATCCCTGTCCATCCCTATGCTGCTCCACTCCCTTCTCTCACCTGCCCTCACACTCACTTGTGCCATGTCTACATTCCAGGTTATAAGTCTGTGAGGCCAGAACCGTGTCTCCCTTTCCTGCGTCACCTCTGGGGTGGCCACATTTTGTTCTCAATAATATCAAGCACTTATCTAGTGCTTTTCATCAGTAGCTCTCATGGCACTTTACAAAGGAGATCACTTTACAGATGGGGAAACTGAGACACAGGGAGATGACTTGCCTAAGGCCACCCAGCAGGCCAATAGCAGAGCTGAGAATAGAATTCAGGTCTCCCAAGGCCCTGTCCGTTACTCCACCCACTAGGCCAAACTGCCTCCTTCAAGGCTCTGTGGCAAAGCCCACCACAGTCCATGAAAGTCATTCCACTAACTGCAATGGGTTTTGAGTCAGATCCTGATCACTCTCCTCAGTAGAGACTGAGCTCTTCTTACACCGTTCTGAGCATCTTTATCCCCTACTGCTATCATTGGGAGTCAAAGGCATTGAGCCTGTTACAGGGCCAAGTTCGAGGGGCTCATTCATCATTGAAATAGGTGGAGGTAAGCTGGCATAGCACTGAAGTGAATCAGGCCCGCATTTTTTCAGGGGCCATTAAATCGGGGTTTTTTTTTTAATATGTGATAGTTGGAGCATAGGGATTGGGAAAGATGGCTATGTGTCCTCCCCCAGTGAATAGCTATGGGGCATGAAACTGATAGCAGAGTAAAGAAGTTTGGGAGTGATGTGGAATTAATTCTGGCTGCCCCTATGTCCTACTTGGAATGTAGCATTGGCCCAATATGTAACACTAGGGCTACATCTACACTACAGGGGGGAGTCGATTTAAGATACGCAAATTCAGCTACGTGAATAGCGTAGCTGAATTCGACGTATCACAGCCGACTTACCCCGTTGTGAGGACGGCGGCAAAATCGACTTCTGCGGCTTTTTGTCGGCGGCGCTTACTACCACCTCCCCTGGTGGAGTTAGAGCGCCGATTCGGGGATCGATTGTCGCGTCCCGACGGGACGCGATAAATCGATCCCCGAGAGGTCGATTTCTACCCGCCGATTCAGGCGGGTAGTATAGACCAGACCTAGATGTGTCTATTTGGCCTCCTTTATTAACAACCTGAATCTGGAAATCCTTATTCTGAGCACTTGAACTCCCAGCCTCCCTTGCATGTCTCCTGCCTGCAGTGATGTATGGCAAATATGCAGAATTAATTATTGACTGCTCACTCTACTGATTCCTGAATCTCAACAGATAAAGAGTTTTTAGTGTTTTCTTAATGTTACTTTGTAGTTTATTAGAGGCCTAGGAGGCATGAGGGGAAAGCTAGCGATGTGACTCAGAAATGCATGTTCTCAGCATTCGGGCAATGCGCTTCCTTTTCAATCTCATTTGTAACCGGACTATTAAAAATAAATTATCAAAGCAAAGTGGCAGTGGCAAAGCACAAGGAAAAAAATGTTTCATCTGGCTTCTCAAGATGCAAGCAGCATAGTGCACTCTGGGCTTCAAAAAAAACATATTTCAATAATGCACAGGCAGGCAATGTTTTCTGTAATCCAGGCAGCATTTTCCCATCAACTGGGAGGCAGTATCGGGGCTCACTTCCCCTGCCTCCTCCCACTCCCCTGATCAATGCTGTACCAATGCAGCCGCAGGGTCCTAGGCGGAGCTGGGTTGCTGGAGATGCTATGTAAAGCAGTGGTCCTGAGCATGCTGGCTTGTTAATTATTATTATTATTTATTTGAGCACCATTACAATTTGCATCACCTCCTCTTTTGGGGCCAAATTCTGGCCAGCGGTGCAAGCGGGCATATACCAGCAGTCCACAGGCATCAGGGGGAATGCAGCATGGAATCTGGCGGCCCTAATTCCGGCCTGTAGCTGGGCGGCCACTCGCCATGAGTCCCATGGTTTTTCTGCACGGCCCTCCCTCTGTTCCCTCTTTTCAAGAGCCCTTGGGAGTGGTGTAGTCTCTCCCAGGGCTATCACCAGCCCTTCCCTGCAGCAGGGTCAGTAGCCCAAAGTAATTCAAAGTGGTCCTTAGTGTCCCACATGCAAGGTCCATCATAGTAGCCCCATAGTTCATACCCACTTCCTAAGCTTCTGCCCTCCACAGAGGCCTTATTCTGCTCAGCAGGCACCTAGCCTTCTGGCTGAGGCTTTCTTCCTCTGTCTGCCCCCCCACCTCCACCCCGCAGCTTCCTGCTTCCGTCTAGATCGGCATCCCCTGATTCCTCTCGGGTAGGACTCCTTTTGCAGTCACGGTTGGCTTAGCCCAGGATCTCCAGCCCAGGGGCAAGCCCCCCTGTTATGTGGCCCCTTTGAAATATTGCAGAGATACTGGTCCTCAGATCAGCTATGAAGGAAATCACAGAAGGGCATAGTCGAAAGGGGCAGGGTTTGTTGCCTGCAGGTTAACTTACCCCATGCTCCTTGTCCTCACCCGGGCCATTATACCCAGCAGCGGAAGAAAGGATGCTGAAGTAGCATTCTGGGTTCAATTCCCAGCTCTGTGTGACCTCTCAGGATTTGGCTGCCTGATTCCTATTAGTTTTAATGGGAACGGTGCACCTAAAATTGTCTTTGTTAATTTGTCTTGTGCCTCAGTTTCCCATATGTAAAAAGGGGATGACGATCCGATCCTTATCTTTGTCACAGGGGTGTGGTGAACTGATATTCATTAATATATGTTAGCTGCTCAGTTATTACAACAACGGGGGCCAGGGGAGACTGTAGGTGACAGAAACACATAGCATAGGGCAGAGTGGAGCTTCTCCTGGCTAGGAGAGGGTACTAGGAAGAGGAGCTACTCAGTGTGAGGTCGGTCGGTTTCAAATTCAGTGGGCCTGGTTTGCGCAGCTGTAAATCTGGAAGGTAAGGCCATCAATGGGATGACAGTGCTGTAAGTGTGATCAGAAGCAGGCCTGGCTCTTTGCATTGCCGTGATGTTTCTATCAGCCCCATTTACAGGGACGTGTAATAAACTGAAGCAAATTGGGATCAGGGATTATCATGCATTAAAAGCGCGCTGCTGAGTCAACCTTCTTGCTCAACTCATTAGCGTAACTTCTGTTTTCTCTCGGGTTGGCTGCAGTCAGGAAAGAGGCAGGGTCTAGTAGGTAGTGTCTCTGACATGTCTGTTCCTGTATCACTGAGCAGGAACTGTTCCAAGCTCTGGCTTGTATCTCATTTTGGGCCTGATCCTGATTCTGTTGAAGTCAATGGCACAACTCTCAATGGGAGCAGGAGCAGACTTTTATAGTTTCAGAACCAGATTCTGCTCCCATTTACGTGTGTATAAATCCAGAGCAACTCCAGTGAAGTCAATAGAGCTGCTTTAAGTTGACACCAGTAGTAACTCCACTGAAGACACTCTGGATTTACAGAATGGTGAACGTCTCACATAACCACATGAATCCCGGCGCTGGGACGTTAAGAAAAAACACCAAATATCAAGAGACGTGGGATGAAATCACAAGCGATGCCAACACTGGATTTACACCAGCAAGAGCTGGAGTACAACTGGGCTCTACCTTTGAAAAGGTGCCTTTTGATTCCCCCGTTCCATTCGGAAATGCCTTAGAAAGTTTTCTATGGAAAGTGAATGGATCTGAGTTCACTGGGATACATTTAAAAAATCTCCACCGCTGAAAGTTTTCTAGAAACGGTATTGACCTTTCCATAGACGCCAAAGAGAAAAAAAAAAAGCCATCCTGTTTCTCTATAAAAATGTTTCTATTTGACGATTTCCATAAAACTTTTATAGATTTTTTTTCTTACCCCGTCCAGAGCATTCTTCCTTGGAAGGACTAGCAGAAGAGTATTTACGGGGGTGGGGGGGGGAGGGAAATGTTTGCACTGGCAAATCTTTGCAAATTTGTAAGCCCCAAATGCATGTAAATAATGCAAAGCTTTGGATGTATTTGCAAAAATGCACTGGATTTATGGGCTTGTTTTAGCTATAACTGGGATCTAAGTTAGGCTTGAGCAGCATTTACAAGCTTTATGAAGTTTACAATGGAAGCGGTGCCTGTGCTGTCTTGTTGGAGGTGTATCCACCCACCCAGGAACAGGTCTAAGCCTATTCTTATTGGCAAGAGCTCCAGTTGCCAACACCATACACGGCAACAGAGCACGTGCTGTTCACTGATCTTGCCGACCGTGCTGGGCGTTTTAATGTACAGTGGCCTTAAAAGGACCCACCTTTCTTGTCCCCTCTTTGGATGAGACTGCGATTGGCTCTGCACAATGGGGAGAGGATACGTAGTGCTTTGCTCCCTGGGGTCCCTGGTGTAACGTAGGCCCTTACGCAGAGAGGATGGAGATGAAGGGTACCTCTACATTTGAGCTGGGAGGGCTGTGAGCCTGAGTCGCTGGCTGTGCCACCGCAGACACACTGTTATTTTGAGGCATTGGCTTGAGTGCAGCGAGGACATACCTGCCTACCTGAGCTGGGACTCACACCTCCCAGCTCCAATGTAGATATACCCGAAGAGTCTGTGCTGTAATAGGGGCTAAGTGGGACTGACGTGGCCATGGGCCTAGTGCTGGCTCCCCGCACAGGGGCTGGCAGGATTGGGTACCTTCACCTGAGGTCTAGCCAGCCCAGGCAGATGAATGAGTTTAGCTGGGTTGTGGAAGGACTGCCTGATTGGCCGAACCGCCTGATTGGCTGAGGGGAGCCGGCCGGCCTGCTTTTAAGCTCAGCAGCAGGTCGCTGGCTGCTCAGTGCTTCGACCCACTTGCTATTTGCTCCTGCCCTGCATCAGCTCCAGCCCTGTTACGGTCTTGCCCGTGCCTTGCTTTGATCCTGCTCCAGCCCTGTTCCAAATGAATCCTGCCTTGCTCTTGACTCTGGCTCTGACCCTTGGCTCCGGTTCCTGACTTCAGCTCCAAGCCTTGGCTCCGGTTTCCAGCCTCCTGAGCCCAGTTTTACCCATTTTGCTGGGCGGCCAGCCAGTGCCTGGGCCAGACGGGATGAATTTCACCCAGGGAGTACAAGGCTTCCATCAGTCTAATCACACTGGGCTCCCCAAAGTGGGTGTGGAGGAGCAAGGCAAACAAAGTGCTGAGCTGGTGCATGCGATGGGTACAAGTGACGGGGGCAGTGCAGACTGCACCCTTAAACACAGGCACCATGAGAGCACCAGCATTCAGGAGACCCCAGTGAGATCCCCCGACCGGCAGCCATCCATCACCCAGAAGGTTCTGGCGGCAGCAAGCCATTCATTATTATTAGGCTTGGCATGATTTAATTTTTATTTTTTTGATGGGTAATGTTGAAGTTTATTTTTAAGCTTTTTTTATTTTTGTCAATTTAAAATGTTCCCAATGAAGTTTAAAATCGTGTCAGCGACCACAAGTTGTGATTTTCACCGTTGTGGGAAATTATAGGGGGCATCAGACAGTGGAGGGGGGTGTCAGACAAAAATTATTTAATGACGGTAGACTTGCGATTCAAAAAGTTAAAGCTTTACAACTGTTAAAACACAAGCTGTTAACGTCACATGACAAAATATACAGAGTAAATAGCCTTAAATCAACCTCTAATAAGTGCTCAAGCAACATTTTTCTGATCTTGCCTATCAGTAAATTTTGATAATATTTCCATCGGTTTTGTGCGTGCAGTGAAATCAACATCTACCGATAAAAATCTTGTCCTTCCAGTCTAATTATTATCCGTGTTGCTAACCCTAAATGTTCAAAACTCATGAGGCTGACTTAAAGTCACAAGTTTTTATTAAAATAATAAATATTGGGTTCATGGTTTCCAGCTTTTCTCTGCCACCAAGAAGCCCAGAAATGTACTTTTTTTCATTTTATAAATGAAAGCTGAGATATAATCACGACTCCAGGAGTTGATGCTTTAAACCCCCCCTCCAAATACTATGAGACTTGTGATAAAATCACAAGAGTTGGCAACACTAATTATTATTATTATTTTGTAATAAGGCCTATAGGCCTCAACCAGCATTGGGGTCCCTTTGTGCAAGGTGCTGTACATATACATTAGTGCAGTACATATATAATAGTCCTTGCCCTGAAGAGCTTACAATCGAAATAGACAAGACAAACAAAAGGATGGTAGAAAGAGAGACTTATCCCTATTTTACAGATGGCAAACTGAGGCCCAAAGAGATGAAGCGTCTTTTTGATTTGCATTGTGGGAGTGCCTAGGGTCACCCCATTAGGAACCAGGCGCTGTGCCAAGATACTTCCCACAACTCAGGCCATGGCTTAAAACCACCCGGACTGTGTGACTGGTCCCATGGGTGGGGGAAATCCCCAAGCAGCTGACTCAAATTAACCAATCCTCTCAGAAGCTGCTGGGAGTGGGAGGGGCCTGGGGTCTATATAAGCCAGAGCTAGCCCTTTCTAGGGCAAGGTGAAGGAGAGCTAAGGGGAAAACAGCTCCAGAAAGCGAGGGGAACACTTTGGAGGGAAAATAAAGGTACTGAGTTTGGGGAGAGTTGGGTACAGGCTGGTGCTGCCTTTCTAGGAAATTTTGGGGACTAAAGGCTTTGGGTGTAGATGCCAATTAACTGAAACCAGATACACCCCTTTTGAGAGCTGCTACATTCTCCCTGGTTTCCTTCCCCTGCCCTGCTGGGATGGTGAGGTCAGCCTGGCCCAGCAGGCAATGGTGTAGTGATGCTTGGAGTTCTGAGATAGGGGGCTTCAGTGATCATCTGCTAAACTCCCTGGGGCTGGTGAGAATCCACCAGTTCACAGCCACGGTCTGGACTGAGGCTGACTCTGAAAAGCAAACCCATTCTGGTATTTAAACAGAAAGCTGCTCTTAATCTTAACTATAGCGGACCTGGCAGTCCACTCTAATGAGCCCCTTGCCCAGGGCAAACACAGACTTTGGGTGGAGGGTACGTTTATACGGTAAGTATCTTATGAAGCAAGGGTGGGCAAACCACGGCTCACGAGCCACATGCTCTTTTACAGTTAAAGTGTGGCTTGTGAGCCCCCCCAATATTCCCCCTATTCTCTGCCTACCAGTGTGGGGACGGGCACTCAGGGTTTCTGCCCCGCGGCAGGGTGGTGGGGCTTGGGTACCCCGTGGGGCTGGAGTCCCGAGCCCCAGCAGGGGTGCCCGGCTCTTGAACTTCTGAAGATTATCATACGCATCTTGGAGGATCTGTAAGTCTGGCCACCCCGTTATAAAGGGGTTTTAAATGCTTAATAGCTATTCCAAGCTTGCTGTAGACTACATATATACACAGCTGCTCTGTTACCTTCTAGTGGCTTCTGCAATAGAAGGCAGTGAGCCCCAGTAGAGAGCTCCCCAACTATTTAAAGGGATACTACCCAATTCCTATATAATACAGCAACTGGTTGGACTTCAGATTAACCTTGTTGTTAAAATTTATTAAAAAGGTATTAACCCTTTATAAACTCTTTAAATTAAGCCTAATAAAATGTGTGGTCCACTCTGCCTCTGGAACCGCTTTAATCCCTCCTGGGTGAGATCTGGGTCAGCCCAGAGAGACTCCTCTTAACTGAGTCTTTTATTTTCCTATCAGCTCTGTGTCCGTCCCTCTGTGTGCTCCTCTGATCAGATCCTTTAGGGCTAAATTCTGAAAGGCAATGGAAGTTCTGCATTAGGAAGTGGGTGATGCAAAGGCTTCAAACTGGCGTAACTTAAATTCCATGGACCTAAAAAAGGCCTAAATTCAGAGGTGAGTATACACTGGTGTAACTTATACCTTCTTCCAGCCCTTTGTCATGAATAGTACACCAGCTCAGATTTCCGGCTTAGATTCACACTGCCCATTTGCTCATCACCCCTGAATCTGGCTCATTTGAATGTAAGGGTACATCTACACTGCAATAAAAGACCCGGGGCTGAGCTGGGCCTGGTCCAGGTCAGCTGACTCAGGCTGTGGATTGGTCTGAGCCCGGACTCCAGTTTGAGACTGAATGTCTACACGGCAAGTTTTAGCCCTGCAGCCCAAGCCCCATGAGCCTGAGTCAATTGACATGGGCTCCGAGATCTGTGCCACAGTCATTTTTTATTGCAATGTAGACATACCTCAAGGGATTCTAAGGCCTTGTCTACGCCAAAAGTTTCTAGGCAATTTCTCCCTTGTTGCTCCAGTGTTAGCAACAGTAGACCAGGCTGTGTAGTGTTGGTCGATTAGAGAGACAAGGTGGGTGAGGTAATATCTTTTATTGGACCAACTTCTATTGGTAAAAGAGACATGCTTTAGAGCTACATGGAGCTCTTCTTCAGGTCTGGGAAAGGTACTCAGAGGGCAAGTCTACCAGCCGTGAGTTTTTTCTTTGCTGTGTCGACATACCCAGAGTGTCACAGCTAAATGCAAGGTGGAGCAGATGGTTTATCATAAGTAATTAACACACATCTAAGGGACCACTCAAGATGAAGTGGCCCATTTACACCCCGTAGTCATAGGACAAAAAAAGAGGGGTTGGTGGATTATATATTGTTGTAATAAGCCATAAATTCAGCATCTTAAAACCATGATTTTCCATGTCTAGCAAAGTTATGAATTTAAGCTCCCAGGCTCATCTTTTGAAGGTGTTGGGCAGGTTTCCTTTGAGGATGAGGACTGAGAGGTCAGATATGCGTGATCGCTTCGTGACAAGTGTTTGCCCATGGGTCATATGGTATTTTTGTTTTTTTATCATTTTTCTGTGTGAGTTCATTCAAGATTGTTTGGTTTCACCCACATAACTGTTATTGGGGCATTTAGTGTACTGGGTGAGGCACACCACATGTTGTGATAGCGTGTGTAGGACCCATGGATCTTGACAGATGTGCTGTGGGGGGTGTTGATCATTGTAGCAGTGGAGATATGTCTTTAGGTTTTGCATCTGTTATGACAGGGTCTGGTGGCACTTTGATTTGGTGGGTCCTGGTCTGAGGGGAGCTTACTTCTGATGATGAGCTTGACAAGGTTGCGGGGTTGTTTGAAGGCCAGAAGAGGTTTGGAAAAGATTTCTTTCAGGATGTGGTCCCTATTGAATAGGGTTTTATGATACCCCATATGGATTTCAATGTGGGGAGGCAGATGACAGTTAGGGGTATGTGTGGTCAAAGTATTTTTTTTTTCTGTATTGAAGCAGGTTCTCGGGATATTCGGGTGGCCCATTTCATGATGCCATCTACTTCTCTGGAGTGTCCTTATTTGGCGAAGGTGGTTTTTAAGTGTGTATCCCGGACTTTCTCCTTGGAGCATATTCTGTGGTATCTGAGTGCCTTGCTATAGATAACAGATTTCTTGGTATGTTTGGAGTGGCTACTGGATCTGTGAAGGTAGGTGTGGTGATCCATGGGTTTCTTGTATATAGGTGTCTATAGGGCTCCACTGTTGGAGATGATTGTAGTGTCCAGGAAGCTGATGGTGGTGTGGGAGTGTTCTAGAGAGAATTTAATGGATGGGTGGTGCTGGTTGAAGTTGTGGTGGAAATCTGAGGGAGTTTAGTTCATCTGCCCACAGGATAAAAATATCATTGATGCATCTCGGGTCTATCGGTGGTTTTGTGATGCATTTTTGCCACTATGTGCTACATCACATTACTCTCTTACCCTTGTTTCCATCTCCTTGGCCAGTAAATTCCACCAGGAGGGAGAAAGCATGAAGGTCCTCATTGGATAATTGGGCAGAGGGGTGACACAGGCTGGTGTCATTAGTAAAGTAGAGGGGATGGTGAGTCATCTTGATAGCATAGCAGAGAAGATTGATAAGGCTCTCGCTCATCCTCCCATTGAGACTTTAAAGGAAACGGAACACGGAAGAGAGAACCACTATCATCGGAAACAAGCCTCCGCCAGACTGAGAAATGTCTGCTTTTCTCCTTGCGAGTGGGAATCCGCCACTACATCAGCTTCACGCCCACCTCCCCGACATTGTAATTCACGGCCTTGCACACACAGCGTCTGATGTTTTCACCTGATTCATGCACCCTTTTGTTGGGATGAGATCGCACTAGCGGGGTATGGTTCAAATCAAATAAACAGTCAAACGAATTTAAAACAAAAATAGCAATTCAGCGGCTGTGTTCTATTCCCACCACCCACCACCATTTATAACTAATTGGGGCTTTGTTATATACTCTCACCCGGTGACAGATAAATACTAAACTCCACTGGTTAACAATAATCACCCTAATTATACCAAGATGACATTTACAATTCAGGCAATTGCTAATCCATTACCTCACTCTGCTGAATACTAGAACATTCAAATTAAAAGTTATTCACCCACAAAGAACATTGTTTTAGTAGCTGAAACAGCTTAGTAAAGGAATTTATTACGGTAATTTGCAGCATTCCCATAAATAAAGCATTCAAGAGTTGTCTCCCTTCCCACCCCACCCCGCAAAGAGAGGTATAAAATAGATCTTTTATGATAAATATTTCCACCTCCCCTGTATTGTGATTTTAAAAAAATTGAATTTGTCAGACAAAGTTTGCATACTTAAATGAACAGTGCTTCTGAGTGCACCTTATATGGCCCAGAGCACATGGATCAGCTGAAATAATTGCAAATACTCGGATGTAAAACTGGTGTAACTACGAGAGCAGTATGAATAACAGATTTTTTTGGTTCACACGCAATTTAAAAAAAAAAAGGATTTTGGGTTGACATTTTTTGTTGAAATTTTTGGAAACTGAAAAGTTAAAAAAATAAATTGAGGGTTTTTTAACACATTTGCATTTTTAAAAATCAATTTGAAGGAGATTCCAGAACAAAGTTGTTTTGAACCGAAAAAATTCAAATCACTTTGACTAGAAAATAAAACAAACTTTTAATTTTTTCAGAATACTGCCTTTTTCTCCTCAACAGGAAAAAATCTGGTAAAATAGGGAAATGTTTCACTGTTGCCAAATCTGTGTGGTTCACCAAAAAATATTTCGCACAAAAAAATTCCCCTTGTAATACCAATGGCTTTGCGCCACGATTCACACCAGTGTCAGGGAGATGGGGAAGCAGGAAGTAAAGGTCCCCTGGCAACCCCCCCGCTGACATCAGTTGGGCCAGGATTTCCCCACCACAAGTGATGAGTGGGTACTTTGCTTGAGATGCCAGTTGCAGGGACTGGGTCTTGGAGACCCAGCAGTCTCTAAAATCAGGGCCTTTTAAAGAGGATTCCAGTTCAGGCATCCAAAATCACTGGTCACTGACCATGTAAGCCACTGGTTTTCAAACTGGGGTGTGTGTGTGGGGGTCACGGCAGAGTTACCAGGAGGCACGAGGTAGAGCCGTGAGTCTGGGTCACAGCAGGGCAGCAGCAGGAGAGCAGGCAGGGAGCTCCCAGCAGTCAGTCGGGGTGGGGGAGAAAACAGCCCCGCCCCGTCCTGCCCCAGCCTGCTGCTCTCCCCCTTGTCCCTGCCCTGGCTGCTGGGAACTCCTTGATTATTCTCCCTGCTGCTGCCCTGGCTCGGACACCCCGCCAGCTGCAGCCCCTCGTATTGTAGACCCTTTGGAGCCCAGAGGCGTGAGAGGCTCTGGGCAGAGGGAAGGGACGGTGAGGAGCCCTGGTCTACTCCACGTCGTGCTGCCCTGGGCTTCTCCAGAGATGGAGCGATCCGGGTCCTGCCGCTGCCCCCAGTGCAAACTGCCCGCTCCCCTCGGTCAGTCACTTTCTGCCCTGGACAGGTGGGAGTTGGGGGCCCTGGGCTGTCATGTGACTCCCACAGAGAAGGTGGAGGGTGAGCAAAAAAACAAACTGGAAACCTCTGGTTTAGGCCTAAAGAACATTAGTTTGTGAAGGTCAGAACAGTACAGTCCTCTGGCTGCTGCGTCCTTGTGCTGTAGCAATTTGCCATGGTAAGAAATTGTGTCTTTGATCCCTACGTAACAGTGAGAATATGGACACACCAAATGGACACAGTTGGGTTCCAAATGACCCTGTTTACTAACAATCTACAAGGCCTAGTTACTTACACGCAGAACTTCTCTGTTAGGAGCTGGTGGCTTCTGTAATAGAAGACAGGGCAGGGCATTTAGGGGGCTCCCAAAGTATTTAAAGGGACACCGCCTGATGAGTTCCCGCTGAGGGAGAAGCGAGGTGGCTACTAGAAAGGGAGGAAGCCCAGAGTAGAAGGGAGCTGCAGGGGGAGAGGGAAAGAATTCGGCACTCCATCTGTGAGCAGTAAAGGGTGGAGCCAGGAGAGAGACTGGGAAGCCGCTGGCAAGCTCTGACAGTGAGTGCTGATCAAAGGCCAGGACCTGAACCTCCAGGGAGGCATTCAGCTGAGGAATGGAGCACAGGGGACATGTAATCTAGGAATCTACTTGATGACTTGCATTGGGGTAGCACCCAGGGGCCCCAGTCCTGGACCAGAGCCCCATTGTTCTAGGTGCTGTGCATGCATATAATAAAACAAGATCTGTGCCCCCAAGGAGCTTACGATCCAAGGGCTTGTCTAGAAGGAGAGTTATTGCGCAGCAAGCTGGAGTGTAAATCTCGGGCGCACAAGCGTGCTGTGAGCTTAGCTGGCCGTGTGGACCCTGCTGTGCGCACTAAAAATCCCCTAGTGCGCATTGACCTACAGGAGTAGGTCGGAATGCACTAGAGACCTTTTTAGTGCGCAGTAGCAGGGTCCACATGGCTAGCTAGTGCATGGTAAGCTGGGATGTAAATCTACAGCGCTACTAGCATGCCAGTCACTAACTGTCCACTTCCACAAGCCCTACGTACGGCAATGTCTATGCGCCTTTGTTCCTACGGAGCAACTAACCTGTCTTGGCAACAATTATCTAGCAATGCGACTTGGTTGTACCCTTTCTATGGGTGTGTGAGGGGCGCATCCCATCTCCCTCAGCAGCCAGGGCGGTGGGTGACAGACTCACTCTGCAGCTCAAACGAAACGAAAGCGAAGAAACCACAATAGACCTGGCCTGGACTGACTCACTTCCAAGGGCTCCTGCTGTCCCAAGCTGCGCAGGCTCTGCTGGTTCAGAGTTCGACAAGCAGGCTAGCAGGATCATGGCTGTGGCTCATGTCAATGAGCCTACTCCATCGCCAGGGACATCTCCTGCAGAACGTCAGAGTAGGGGTGGGGGGTACCTGCCTGAGAAGACTGCTACCAAAGACAGCTGAGTCTATCTTCCTTCTCCTCCGGTTCCTCTCCTGAATAACAAATATGCTCCAAAGAGAGCTGCTGGAGAGATCTGGGCCTGCGGCGCATGCTGTGTGTGATAGGACCAATAATAGCTACACTCCTAGTCTCCACAAGGCATCTCAGGTAGGACAGGTTGAACATTTTCTGTCAAAACTGCTTTTTGATGGAAAATCAAGTTTTTGACTCAGCAAACATTTTCAGGGGACGCTGGCTGTTGTCTAGGGAAAGTTCTAACTTTCTTCTCTCTCTTTTTTTTTTTGTGGAAACCGAAACTTTTTATTTGCAGCTGAAAACTTTTCAACAAAAAGTTGAAATTTTCTGCAGAAAAGTTTCGCCCAACATTTTCCCCTCCCCAGCTCACTTTCATAGACATTTTCCAGAGTAGCTTTAACTGCAAAGACCAGGCCTTGCTGCTGAGGCCGGTGGGACGTCACTCTTATTGCTTCCGGAGCGTCAGTTGCAATCCACCGAGCCGTCAGTATTAGTGATCAAAAGTCATTGCCATCTGATGGCTCTTCTGAGGGCTCCGTGAAATTAATTTAGGGCATCTCCATCCAGTTCCTAGTGGACAGGTGACTACTTCGAAAAAAATCTACAGGCACTAAATGCAATATTCAGCAGAGATGCTAAGAATCAAGGCCCCGATCCAGGAAAGCAAGGGCAGTCCTATGCAGGTTCTTATACCACCCTCATCCCAGTAGTATCTGAGCACCTTCCAGAAGAGCATTAAATCCCCTTAAGCATGTACTTAACTTTAAGCATATGCATAAAGTCCCATTAAAGTCGACAGGACTTATGCAGGCGTCCAAAATTAAGCATGTGCTTAAGTGCTGTGCTGAATCGTGACCTCAATAGGCCACGCAGACTGAATTCCCCTGCCATCAATAGGCAGTCACCTCTGAGGTCAGGGTTGGCTGGATAGGGGCTTTGTGGGCAAGTTTGCTCTATTTATTCTGGGGATAGAGTCCTTCACCATTGTGGAGTGTAGCGAGGCGGTGGGATACCCCACAGCCCCGCTGAGGGCCGAACCTCCCCTAATACCGACGTGGGCGGAGCCACCGGCTCCAGCGCCCGCCCCTCAGAGGTCATGGTGCCGACCCGGAAGTATAAAAGCCCGCCTGCAGCGCTCAGTGGAGCCCACGCCGGCGGAGAGAGCAGATGTCTCTGGCCGAGCTCCCGCTTGGGAGACGGCCGCAGGCCGCGACCAGCCTGCTGACTTACTAGGCCTGCCGAGCCTGCCTCTCGCCCGGTACCCTGAGGAGGACTGGCCAAGCCTGCCCCGTGCCAGCCACCCCGAGGAGGAGCCGAGCCTGCCCCGTGCCAGCCACCCCGAGGAGGAGCCGAGCCTGCCCCGTGCCAGCCACCCCGAGGAGGAGCCGAGCCTGCCCCGTGCCAGCCACCCCGAGGAGGACTGGCCGAGCCTGCCCCGTGCCAGCCACCCCGAGGAGGACTGGCCGAGCCTGCCCCGTGCCAGCCACCCCGAGGAGGAGCCGAGCCTGCCCCGTGCCGGCTACCCCGAGGAGGAGCCGAGCCTGCCCCGTGCCGGCTACCCCGAGGAGGAGCCGAGCCTGCCCTTCGCTACCTACCCAGAGGAACCGATGCTGGTGGAGAGCACCGACGACACTAGGACGGCCCAGGTACCCTACGAGGGGGAGTGTGGAAGTAGCCCGGGGGCAGCCGACCCCAGTCTGGCTGCTGCACTGCCAGAGCCGATGTCAGTGTGTTGCGGCCAGGATCCCCACTGACAGCAGCGAGTTTCCGCCGCTGCTAGGGCCCTGGGCTGGGACGCAGTGGTGTGGGAGGGCCTGCGCCCCCCCCCGGCCTAGAGAGGCTGGGTTTCTGATTGACTATTTGCTTGCTGCCCCGCCCTGACCTAGGGCCTGGGCTGCTACAGACATCGCCTCAGCCCTTGCTTAAGGGCCTGAGACCCCTAACCGTGTGTCTGCTGTCTCAGACGGCCGCTGGACCAGGACTGACGGCAGGCCAGAGCGAGGCAGTGGGATACCCCACAGCCCCGCTGAGGGCCGAACCTCGGCCGAGACTACTACATGGAGTCTCACCCTGACTCTCCTCCCCAGCACTAAAAAATTCACTAAAAGGTAAAAAAGAAACCACCCCCCAGAGGCAGCTTGGCAGAAATCACAGCCCCTCCATGCGTCAAGCAAATGTTAATGGAGTCCTCAAAAGAAGGGAGGAAAGGGTTAAACTGCCTAAAAAGCTGGGCCGGTGTTTCTATAGACTGTCTGAGCAACCCCCTGAACTCTGTGCTGGCCGGAGCCCACATGGCCATCTGATGCATGGAGCACTTTTGTCAGTGTTCTCAAACCAGAAATGTCCAAAGCTATTTGCAATAAAAGAGCAAGCCGCAGCAAACCGAGGGCTCCTGCTGGCACATCTTCCCTCAAGCACCATCCACCAGCCTGACGGCTGTGCCAGCTTGGCTCCGGGTGCCAATCTCAGACAAACAATAAGCTATCGAGCTGCCCAGAGGACTCCCTGTCTTCCCTTCGCCCATTCCTCCACTGATTGAGTTGTTCACAGTCCAAACCCAAGAGCTCGCTTGCAAGAGGCAAAGCAGATGATTCCTCCCGCAGTCGGTCTCATTCCAGATGATCTGCCACCCAGGTCTGGAGATGGATGGGGGATCTAATGGGATGCTGAGCCATGCAGAGAGAAGGGCAGTATGGGCTAGGGATCAAGCATTGGTAATAATAATAATCTCTTATTATGGATGAAGGTTATGACAATGAAGGGGTGCTCCATTTTGGGTTAAATTCATCCCTGCACACAGGGTGTGTACAATACCTCTGACTTATGCCCCATTTAAGCCGTAGTGAGATTTAAGTCATAGCCCTCTGCACAGGGGTAAGTTTCACCTGTGAATTTCTGAGGGTGTGTCAGGGAAAGATCCCCTGCCAGACAGCTGCTAGTTAGCAAACACCCTCTTGGTTTCCTGTGTCCACTGTGTGCATACCTCTTGTCCCATTGCTCACTTCACATCCTGGGCACGTTGCTCAGGGGGAGGTGAGAGCAGGGAGGGGAGAACCGTCAGAGTTTGGGGGTCAGTCTGGCGAAACACCCTCAAAGCTCAGATCCTTTCCTGAACCTCTTGGGATTGCTGGTACTTCCCACTTATGTTGCGGATGGAAATAGCCAGTAGCAGATCTGGGCATAGAACAGTTTATCTAGGACCACATGGCTTCCAGCACTGCAGTATATGAGCAACTCCCAAGTGTTTATGGATGCAGCTTCACAGTGCCCCTGGAAGGGAGTGAAGTGTTAGTTTCCCCGGCTGTAAAATGGGGATAACGAGGTACAGAGCGATTTAAACAACTTTCCCACAGTTATGGAGGGAGTCTGTAGCAGAGCTGCGAATGACTCCAGATCTCCTGAGTCCCACTGCAGTGCATTAACCACCAGACCCATCCTTCCTGCTCTGACCACTGCCCCTTGGTGATTCCACCCCGAGGTGAGAAAAGGTGATCTTCTGTGTAGGGAAAGTTCTCAGCCCCTCTCTCATCAGGCCCGTGCGCTGTTTGCGGTGGTGGATGGCAGCACTGACATTGCACATATGCTTTGCATACAGCTGCTCCACTTCAGTCCCTCCTTGTGTGAATCTGTACCGGGGGCAGCTCGACTGCTTCTGTACGATAGAGATAGATTGCCGGAAGGCTGCTCTCATAAACAAAGATCTGCAGGCTTGTGATCACCACCACTCCTCCTTCTTCCCCAGCTCAATTAAGAAACAACATATTTTCCGGCTCGCCTGCTCTGCTTTTATTTCCTCTCTGTCTCATGCTTCTATGGAGGTTTTTTTTCCCCTTCTTCTTTCCTTCATGCTAGGGCAGCGCTGCTGAATGCTAATGAGAGAGCACTCTAGTCACACTCAGGGCAGCCCTGCTTTACTAACCTTTGCAGATACCCAACTACGGGAGCCGTGCTGGGCTGGTTATTAGAATTACAATGGTAGTACCTAGGAACTCTGGTCAAAGGGCAGGGCCCCATTGTGCTGGGCACTGCAGGGACAAGTAACACAAAAGCTGCTTTCCCTGCTAATAGATTTTGTGTGTCCGCCAGGTGGTCTAGTTTCAGTCGCCCTGGGATCTCTCCGAAGCCCTCCTGATAGGCACCTGAGGTTGCCTTTGGTTCTTAGGCCACTCAAGCTGCAGCCTCAGGCCTCAAACAACATCGTGATCCAGGCTTCATGCCGGAGCTCGGAGAGCAATTGTGGCAGCCTCTCTGGCTTGGCTGACGCTGGGGAACGAACTGAGGGTCTCCAAAGCTGAAAGCACAAATCTCTACAGCTTGAGCTAAAGGAACAGGCGCTCAACGGGGGAGCTGTAACAGACCCATGACCTTTGTGGCTTGGGCACAGAGGGGGACACACAAAACCCTCAAACACTTTGGCATTGTAGATCACATCCTGTTTAGTGCCAGTAGAAACAGGTGATGATGGGAGCCTGGAAGGCTCAATTTTTTTTTTCTGCATTCTATTAGATCACGTTGAGGGCAAACACTAAAAGCCTAATTGTCTAGGGTGCTAAGCATCCTGACTCCATTTGACATCAGTGGGAGTTGCAGGTGGGTTAGCGGAGACTACATTTGGATCCAAAGGTGAACTAAGCACCTTTGTATTTGTGAGTAGAAGTGAAGGGAGATTTGAGATTCAGCCCAATATTGGGATAGACCCAGATTGTGAAGACTGGGTCCACACCCCTGAACTCCCCAATGTTCCAGTTAAACTGTCAAAATCACCCCTTAAGTATAAAGCATGAGCCCTCCCCGTCCACTCAGAGCTTCTGTGAGTTTTCTGGCCCTAGTTCTCATCATAATTCTCCATTTGTTTTCTTCGTTCCTTTCCCTTCCAAACCTTTGGCATTAGCCCAATTTACCTGTATGTATTTCACTTTGCTCTCATCTCCCAGCTAAATGCCCAGTCAGGTCAAATTACTACCCTATCACGAATGCGCAGCCATTTCTCTTCTGATTTGAAAGACCAGATAGCATTTTGAATACCGTTTCAACCCTCTCACCCAACACTCTGGTTGTGCAAGTAAAACAATCTCCTGCTTGAGCCATCAGAGAGATTTGAAGCCCGGGACCTTCAGTGCTGAAAACACAAGCATCTAGTCCTTGAGCTGAAGCAGCAAGTCCCTTAGCTAGCAGCAGTAGTAGGCTCTTATCCTCTTATATGGACCAGGCATTAGAGGGAGACAAAGACACACTCCCTAATAGGTTAGAAGAAAGAGGATCCCCAGAATCTTTCATGTATTTTGGGAGGAGGAGAAGAGGCTTTTTAGATCTTGAATCCTTTGTTCTTTTTCCCCAACTGTAAAACTGAATTTCAGAGAGTGAGAAGCTCAGCAACTGAGTAAGTCTGACCCCTCTTAGGCTACGTCTTCACTACCCGCCGATCCGGCGGGTAGCAATCGGTTTATCGGGGATCGACTTACCGCGTCTCGTGAGGACGCGGTAAAATCGATCCCTGATGGCTCTACCGTCGACTCCGGAAATCCACCTCGACAAGAGGCGGTAGCGGAGTCGGCGGCAGCGCGGCAGCGGTCGACTTTCCCGCGTCCTCACCGCCAGGTAAGCCGACCTAAAATACGCAACTTCAGCTACGGTATTCACGTAGCTGAAGTTGCGTATCTTAGGTCGGAAGTCCGCTGTAGTGTAGACCTAGCCTTAGTCTCTGACACTGGTAATGTGCATAATTCACTGTCCCACCAAAGTAGGGAAATTGTAATGGCCTCTGTCTATAGATGTCAGTTGTTTAGCTGTGAGTAGTGGCAAAGGCTTTCTCGGTCTATATTCTTAAAGGCACGGAAAGAAAGAAGCTTCTCTTTTCTCGCTGACTTCAGTTATTTTCTGTCCTTTCCATTTCAGGCTGTATATTTCTTTTCTGTCAGGCTGGGATTTTTATGTGACAGAATGCTCTGCAGCCACAGTATTGATGAGGGGAAACAAAAGAAGAACCAAACAGTTTCTCTTCCTCCCATTTTAGGTCAGGAAAATCTCCCCAACTTTCTGAAAGGCATATTGGAAAAAAAAATATCAGTAAATTTGTGAACGTGCAGTTAGTACTTAGCAGACAAATTACATTTCTTCCGAAATGTTCCAAAATGCATTCATTTTCAGAGTACATTACTTTCATAATGCTGTGTGGAACATTAAATGAGAATTTCCCTGAGCTGGCTACAGAGCACACTTTTATATTTCATAGTCTGACACGGAGCCCAGGATAAGTAATGAAAATCTTTTAGAAAAGTGACAATCTTGTCTAGCAGCCTGGCCTGGTGAAGAGATTGCAACATAAAACAGATGAGTGCCCTGCTTGACAGCTAATTGTGTCGGGCTTAATTACAACAAGCAGAATTTAATCGGCTGTGCAGTGTGGTTTTTTAGGCTGGGGGAACCATCTGGAATGTACCTTGCTTCTGGGCTGATGGAGGGGAAGGGTTTCACCAGATTGTGAAGACAGGGAAGCAACGGTGCATGTATTTATAGGCAGGAGAAGTTGCTTAGTGTATTTCATTTGAGTCATATGATGGATTTCAGGGATCTTTACGCATACGTGCGCAGCGTTACCTGATGGCTACGAGGCCTCGGAAACAGTCCCGGAGTTGATTCGGTGGGCCTCATTCTCCATAGCCCTATGCCTTGTCCAGCCACATTCACCATTGCAAAGGGAACAGAATGGTAGCGCCTTAAACCTGCCATGCATTGTATGAATGACTGCACATGGTGCAGAGCAAAGGAGAATTGGGCCTAGTGTTTTTCTGCCATCTGATAGCCATACGGGTAGCCTGTATGAAGGGAATTTGACAGTTCTCAGCTCAGTTCCAGTGGCCATGTGTCCCCCTAAAGGCCATCACTATTGGTGCAGTTGGCAACCTTGCTGGCAGCAGGGGGGGCTCTATGTATTTTGACGCCCCAAGCACGGCAATCAGGTGGCTTTCGGCGGCGCGCCTGCGGGAGGTCCGCTGGTCCTGCGGGTTCGGCGTACCCGACCCCAAATTGCCGCCGAAGCCGCGGGACCGGCGGACCTCCCGCAGGCATGCTGCCGAAGGCTCCCTGACTGCCACCCCCCACAGCAAACGGCAGGCCGCCCCAGGCACGCGCTTGGTGCGCTGGTGCCTGGAGCCGCCCCTGGCTGGCAGTCTCAGTAGAGAGACAGAGGGCTAGATGGGCTATTGAAGACTGAGCTCTTGTTCCATAGAGGTGGTCCCTTTAGGCCAGAGGAGTGACTGGAGGGGGAGAAGTGTCGTGCTGCACCTGTTTCAGAGCACAATTCTCCGTTGCTCCACCCCTCTGTGCAGTCACTGACACCAGGGCAATGTGAGTGTGACATGGGTGTCGAGTGCGTCTCTTCTCATCAGTTATTGCTTTGCTCTGGTGTGAAGTGCAGGGCTATGGAGAGTCAGGCCCAAGTTGTAGGGCAATAGAGAATCAGGGCCTCCATCTACAGGTTTGGTAATCTTGCATCTTCCATCAGTGCTAAAGCCACATGAAACTGGCTTAAAGGAGCCTGTCTTTATTCGAGAAATGGCACTTTGTCTCCTGGGCGGAACATGATGACCTGTCCAGCAACTTCTGGTTGACCGAGCTTTGGCTCAATGAGATTAAACTGTAGACAATCTGCAATGTTGGATGGAGGCTGAAAGGCCATTTGCAATCTCCCACAAGCCATCGCTTCAGAAAGCTATACTGGGAACTGTGGGCTAGATACCCAGAGGGTTGTGCTGTACTGCTGCACAACTGAGGACGTGGGGCAAAACAGCCAATGAAAACTGGATGGCCAGTGGGGACAGGCTGCATTGATGGCTCTTACACTGGTTCAGTTAGCATGGTTCAGCTTTCTCCATGGGCCACAGTTTTAGAGTGAAGTCTGGCAGATGGCCTAAGCCCAAGTGTTCTGAGTTCTAGGCCTGACTCGGCCACTGACTTGCTGTGTGATCTTGGGCAAGTCGCTTCACTTCCCCCTGTGGAGCATAATACCTACGTACTTCACAGAGGCTGAATTGGTAAATGCTTTGACGAATGCAATTGCTAAGCAGTGCTATAGAGATGTAGCGAGCTTAAAATAGATATGAAGTGGGCCTTTAAGTTCTATTTTTGCACAGTGTGTATAAGCCAAAGAGGAGGGTGAGATGCATAACAACAAGGTGCGGGGAGCCAGGCCACTTAATCTCAGTGGCTTTGTTGTTGTGTAGACCTGCAGTTCAAAGACTGCCCCGCGGAGACCAGAGAGTAAAGGGTAGAAAGGTGCTGTTTCTGTGGCTTAAAGATAATGTGACTCAACATTTAATTTCATTTGTGACCACCAGAATGCTCAGCGAATTGCCAGGGCCTTTCCGGGTGGTCTCCCCTGGCCGTTTCATTGACAATTATTTTATTGCCTACAATTATAAGACCCCGATCACCATAATGTCTGGGCATGCTCCAGCACTTTGAAGCTTTTGGGTTGCCAGTGAAGCCTGCCTGACTTGTCATGTTTTGATTCTGGCTTTCCACTGGCCGCTCCCCGGATCCTCTGCCCTTCCGCTCCCACAAAACACAGCCATACTGGTGAGATCTTTGTGATCCTTTCAGGTTCATGGAACCATACTGATTCTGTTGCCTTCGGGGCCTTATCCACCCACAGGGGGCAGGATTTGGGCCTAGAGTCATGATGTGTAGCACTTTCATCCACAGGCCTAAACACGTGTACAAGAAACAGGTGAGCATTATTGTCCCCAGTGGGGAAACTGAGGCACAGCAGGGAAGTGACTTGCCCAGGGTCATGCCATGTGCCAGTGGGAGGGGCTGGAAAGAGAAACCAGCTGGGGGGTTTAATCGCTGGGCCACATTAAAAGATAGTCTTGTTTTAAGCCTAAACCCCATTTTTGCTGTTTTCTGGGTCAAAGGAGCAGCGTTCTACTGGGAAACAGCCTGCTTCAATCCAGATGAACGTGATGGCCAGCCTGTCAAAGCTGTTTTTCAGATTCACTCGCATGGCTTTGCAGAACCTTCTGGCATCTGCTAGGAGGAAACTCTGATTAACCCAACATTATTCTTAAACACCTATTGCTTCTGCAGCTGCTGCCCTGCTACTGTTATCTAAGGACACTCGGCGTAAATATTCTCCTAACTGCTTGGCGTGATCCTTTGGGACAGAAGGCCCTGCGTGAATGGAAGATATTATTAATTATCAGCAGCTCTTTTCCTAATAAAGGGCCAGGGTTTTTCAACGCACGGGGCTTTGATTCAACAATCATCTTTCAAGCAGCCGGCTTGCAGCCTCACCTTAAACTCTCAGCACAGCAAACTGTTTGCCAAATATAACCCGACTGCTAGGCCATGATGGATCTATATATCCCCTTCCCTGCCTCAATGATCAGACGGCGAAGCAAATGGCTCCTATGACAGATGTGAGATCTTGGAAGCGTGGAAACGTCAAAAGACTTATTCTCCTGGGATGTGCCAGACACCATAGGCGCAGAAAATATTAATGGACCTTTCTCTACCAGTAAGTGTGGTGTGTATCTTTGTGGTTTTCTGGCTTGCTGGGTCAGTTTCCTGTGGCATCTGGAATTATTAATGAAAAGTCACCCAGTGCCCGTTATGCAGATCCCAGCCTTTCCTGTGGAGAGGGGCATTGATGGGTTTTATCTGTTTCAGGAGGACTGGCCTCCAAACTATTCCTCCCCCAACCCCCCCCAAAAAAGTGTCAGCATGAACTAAGTAGGTCCCAAGGAGGCAAGATCTTGCTGGTAAGCAGAAACACTGCAAGGGTCTCCAAGTGGAAGATGGCGCAACAGCTGGTGAGCCTGGCATACGTGTAGCCTGCTTATTATGTTATGATACATGTTCTCTGTAAACGTACTGTGCTCTGAGTAAACCGGCTGGTCACTGGTTTTCCTTGAGAGAGAACAAACAGCAGGTGCAAACTCCCCTGGAGTACTTCGTTCCCTCCTTCTCTGCCCCCAAATGGATTTAACCAGCCTTGCCAGCCTCTTGTGTAAAATCAGGGCTTCCCATAGACCACTTCGCGGCGATCGCTTCCCTGTTGTGAGGTGCTTGGATGGTGGGTTCTTGAGCGGTGAGAATGACACCTCCACTGTGGCCTCTCAGATACTCTGCACTAAGCTTATTTTACTTGGGCTTTGCATACAGGCTTGAGGAGACTGTATTTGTTTTCATAGCTTCATGCAGTTTAAGGACACAAGGGATCATTCGATCCTCTAGTCTGACTCCTGCATGTCACGGGCCATTCCATTTATTTCACCCAGATACCGCTATATTCCGTGTAATGGCTTTAGTTAGACTAAAGCATTTCAGTCCTTGGGAGACTGTACTGTAGCGGGTAGGGTGACCAGGTGTCCGGTTTTCGACTGGAACTGTCCGGTCGCCGTTGACTGTCCGGTTGGCGGCACTGCGCAGCGGGGCGGGCAGGCTTCCTGCTAGCTTTCATGGCGCGCGGATCCCGGAAAGCAGCCGGCAGGTCCCCACTCCGGCTCCTATGCATAAGAGCAGCCAGGCAGCTCTGCCCGCTGCCCCCCGTCCCAAGTGCCGCCCCCACAGCTCCCATTGGCTGGGAACTGCTGCCAATGGGAGCTGCGGGGGCAGTGCCTGTGCACGGGGCAGTGTGCAGAGCCACCTGGTTGCTCCTATGCATAGGAGCCGGAGGGGGGACATGCTGCTGCTTCCACAAGCTGCTTGAGGTAAGCGTCACCTGGAGCCTGCACCCCTGACCCCCTCCCGGGACCCAACCCCCAACCCCAGTCCTGATCCCCCTCCCACACTCCAAACCCCTCAGCCCCAGCCTGGAGCCCCTCCTGCACCCCAAATCCCTCAGCCCAAGCTCCACATCAGAGCCTGCACCCCCAGCCAGGGCCCTCATCCCCCAGCCCGGAGCCCCCTCCCCCACCCTGAAACCCTCATTTCTGGCCCCACCCCAGAGCCCCAGCCAGAGCCCTCACCCCCTCCCACACCTCAAACCACTGCCCCAGCCTTGATCCTCCTCCCAGACTCCGAACCCCTCAGCTCTACCCCTCCAGCCTGGAGCCCCCTCCTGCACCCCAAACCCCTCATCCCTGGCCCCACCCCAGAGCCCCACCCCAAGCCGTAGCCCTCACCCCCTCTCACCTCCCAACCCACTGCTTCAGCCTGGAGCCCCCTCCCGCACTCCGAACTCCTCATTTCTGGTCGCACCCCCAGCCAGAGCCCTCACCCCCTCCCGCACCCCAGCCCCCTGAGCCAGCCTGGTGAAAATGAGCAAGTGAGAATGGGGAGAGTGAGCGATGGGGGGAGGGGGGATGGTGTGAACAGGGATGGGGCCTCGGAGAAGGGGCAGAGCAGGGGTGGGGCAAGAGTGTTTGGTTTTGTGTGGGTGGAAAGTTGGCAACCCTCATAGCGTGCCACAAGAAGAGAACAGGAAAGGCTGAGGTGCCACCAGGGCAGGGAATCGATTAGGATGGATATGCTCAGATGATCCCAGCAGGTGATCCACGCCCCATCCCCCAGAGGTGGGTGAAACCCCTCCAAGGTCTCTGCCAATTTGACCTGGGGGAAAATACTTTCCTGATCCCCAAACTCACAATCTGTTCGATCCTGAGCATGTGAGCAAGACCCAGCGTCCCTGCGTCTGGAAAGGATTCTCGGTTCTCAGAGGCTAACATGGATGGATGACTTGGTGCTTTCGCTCCTCAGACTTTGCTTATGATTCTCCAGTATGGCTGAGTGTCGGTATTTCTGTGGTTGTCTGCAAGCACTTTGGACACTGATGCGTGCTCCCCCTCGCTTTCAGTCCAGCATTCCCCGGATGGCCAGGTCTCACTGCATGAAGCTATCCCGGATCCCGTGTCCCATGGTAATGCACTGACGCCCTCCCACATGAGTGCACCTTAAGCATCCCCCCTCGGTGATCTAGCACCTTTCCTTCACTCTTCTCCGGCTGCCCTTACTTAGGTGCCATCCAGCAGGACCACAGCCTTCTGTTCCTCCAGACTTCGCAGAGCTGGTTGCTATTCTTGGCCCTGCCGCCCGCTCAAATCGGCTTCCTGGTTTCCGCTGTTTGTTTTGACATGGCTGTGCTGAGAAGTTCCTTCACCTCATGCGGCGTTTTTCTTGGTGTAATTGACTTGCTGTGTCTCTTTTCCCTGTCCATTTTACCCAGTCTTCCGTGGTTTGATCTCTGAAAGGCTGAGGCGGGCTTCCCGCTGTGCTGACAGCGCTGCCTACGCTGCCTGTCAACTTCTCCATCCTTTCAGCGCTTTCCGACAGTGCTGCAGTGACACTTGCACAAGCCAGGTAATGCGGATAGTTGCTGATTACCACCACACAATGCCAGAGTCGTGTTGATTCATCCCCCTTCCCCTCCACTGAATTTTGGCAAGGCAACGGGGACGGGATACAACCCTGCTGTGCTAACGTGGCCAGGATTGTAACAAGCCACTCAAGATATCTTGGAGTTAGAGTGGCACATTCTAGGATTCTGCAGAAGCGTTCAGGTGAGTTCTCCTCTTGTCAGATGCAAAGTCCCTTCATAAAGATGCAGGTAAATGTAATGCTGAGTCATAATGGCAGGTGCATCTTGCTAGACAGAGGTTTGGAGTGGCTCTTTCAGGGGCAGGTGGAACTAAGGTCTGGGTCAGACAGGTCCTGCAGGAGAACCTTAGGAGCAGCCAACCTTGGGAGAAAGCTTAGGCTGAAATTTATGTTCTACTTACTCTTCTTTGAATTACCAATAAGGCCAAACTCCAAGAAGGGGTAAAACTGAGACTAGATACATGGGTCCAGGTCCTCAGCTGGTGTAAACTGGTGTAGCTCCATTGAAGTCAATAGAGTGACACTGGTTTGCATCAACTGAGGATGTGGCCCAGCGTATGTCCACTGTGTTTGGAGCAGGGTGGTTGTCCATTTGCTCACAACACTGTAATGCCCATTTGCCCTCCAGAGTCGAGCACCCCTCCCCCCCCACACACATTCCATATTCCATATTCCAGATAAAGAAACTGAAGGACAGAGTCATAAAGGCCCAGGTTTGTAAAGCGATTTAGGCTTTGCTGTGCTCAGTATTGCAACACCTGACTGATTTAGGAACTCAAGTCTCATTTTCAAAAGTGATTTAGGCACTTAACCTACATGCTGTCAACTGTCAATGAGATTTAGATTCATAAGTGCCCAAATCCCTTTTGAATCAGTTAGGAATTGCAACACTGAGTGCTGCAATGCCTAAATACCTTTTAAAAATTTGACCCTAAGTGACTTGGCTTAGACTACACAGGGTAGCTGTGGCAGAGTTTGGGAACTAGACAAGTTCATGGAGGATAGGTCCATCAATGGCTAGCCAGGGTGGGCAGGGATGGTGTTCCTAGCCTCTGTTTGCCAGAAGCTGGGAATGGGCGAGAGGGGATGGATCACTTGGTGATTACCTGTTCTGTTCATTCCCTCTGGGGCACCTGGCATTGGCCACTGTCAGAAGACAGGATACTGGGCTGGATGGATCTTTGGTCTGACCCAGTATGGCCGTTCTTATGCTCTTATGTTCTTACTGAACCCCCATCTCCTGAGTCTTAGTCTTAACTGGAAGACCTTGCTTCCTCCCTTAACGGTGACCCTGGGCTGCTCTTCTTTCACGCATACATTTAAAGCCCATTACAAATGCTAATTAACAGATCCCTGAAACACTCCTGTGAGGCAGATGTCTTTAACTCTGTTTCAAATGGGGAAACTGAGGCACCACTTTCTCCAAAGTTTTACAGCAAGTCAGTGGCAGAGTCGGAGTCAGAAAATTGGCCTCCTGATTCTGAGTGTCCTGCTTTGACCACTAGACAAGGCTACTTCCAGAAAAAGGTATCTGGAAAAAGCGGGTGGCAAGCTCGGGAGGACCACATTAGTGCCATGTGGTGTCGGTCATGTCTATGAAGAAGAACTCGGTGAAAGCTCAAAGCTTGTCTCTCTCACCAAGAGAAGTTTGGTCCAATAAAAGATATTACCTCCCCTGCCTTATGTAGCAGAGAGACAGACAAAAGGTATAAAGTTACTTTTTATGGGTGTTAACTGGGTTGGTGTCTGTCTGGAAAACATAGGGGTTAAATCAAAAAATGATGTGAGTCACAGTTGCCATGTCACAGTGGATGGGAGAAGATTGGCCTCAGAGCCCTTATTAAAAAAATACTACAGCAGTGATTTGAAACACTGCAGGTCACAACAGCAACAGTGCAGCTAGCTAGCTGGCTACCATGAGCCAGATCCTGATCTCTGGTACGCTGGTGTAAATCTGGAGTAACTTCACTGAGGCCGATGGACTCACTCCAGATTTACACTGGCGTAACAGAAAGCAGAACCTACTCCTAAGGATCTGATTCTCTTTTTACTCATGCCCCATTTTACACCTGCGTAATTCAGTTGGACCCGATCCTCAGCTGGTGCAAATTGGCATAGCTCCATTGACTTCAATGGAACTACAAAGATTTGCACTGGCTAACGCAGTCCATTGTCTCCAATGCTGATTTGCGCTGGTGTAAGGGTGATCAGAATTGGGCCTTCCCTGCCACGCCATACCACAGTGGGCTGTAGATTTTCCTGGAGCTGCTGGGAAAAGCAGACGCATTACGAAAGGATAGGTGAAGAAGGAGAGGAAAAGGGAAGTGGATGGGGAGAAACAAAAAGACAGGCAAGGAGGAGTGTGAGGCAAAGGCTTATCAAAAGCTCTAATCCTGTAATAACATTTAGCTGCACCAACATGATTGTGGAAGGCAGAGGCAGCCAAAATCCAACACAGTTTACTTAAAATGCACCCAAAACATCGCATCAAGCAGCGCCTCTTGCTTACATTTTTCTGCTTAGTAGCCACATCGCCACAGCAGTGGCTGCGGGTTTAAAACAAACAAACAGCCCGGGTACCGCAAACTTCCTTTCGGAACGGGTGGGCAATAAACAACCATGATCAATATGCTCGTGAGTCTGCACCGCTTTGCTAATAGCAATCAGAGCCCCATAGATGGCAGTGGCAAGTTAAAATCCAGTCGGCTGCTGCGTTCTGGCTTCCAGGACAGAGGGACGTGCCTGGGCATATAGAAAGCCTTGAATATTGACAAAACCAACAACTTTTGTTTGGCTTAGGGTGGTTATCTTCTCACTGGAAGTGAAACCTTGTGTTTTCCCTGGGCTTGCTTCAGAGGGGAGCTGAAACTGTTCAAAGGATTGGAGGGCTTTCTTTGGAGCAATGGAAGGCCAAGCAAGAGAAGGGAGAAAAGAGCCGTGGATAGGAGGGAGTAGTAGGGGGGAGAAGGGGCAAAGCAGGGGGACATGGCCCAGTGTCAGTGGAAGTTCTGTGCCCAGGCTTCAGGCTCTGTATGGCCCTGGGAGTGGAACAGAGGAGAGCCACCACGGGAATGGAGGCTGTTTGTAACTCTGAACACAACGGTAGGGTGGTTCTTTCAAAAGTTTACAACTGAACATTGACCCCCCACAGCTTTGACGCGTTCCTATGCAGAAGAAAAACGCTGCTTTTAGCCATCTTAATTGAAACGAAACAAGCACAGATGCCGTTTCCTTACCGTCTCAAATCTTCTTTTTTTAAACGTTATTTTTTTAGTAATTTGTTTAACCTAGTACTGTGCTGTACCGAATTTGCTTTTTTCTTTTTTTGTCTCTGCTGTTGCCTGATTGAGTACTTCCAGTTGCAAAGGTGTGTGGTTGACCGGTCAGTTCATAAATCTGGTGTTTATAACTCTGAGGTTTTACTGTATTTATTTGCATAGTGCCAGACACTTTACAGATGAGCAGGAAAATAGGGTGCCAGTCCTTCCCACCTCAGGAAGGGAGAGGAGATTAATAGGAGCCAGTGCATTGGAGAAGAGGAGGGAGCCGAGCTATAGCCACAGACCTGCCATCTTGGAGTTCCCATGATCCATTGCAGTAGGTTTGCTCTGCAGTTGGGAAAATGTAAGAGAGGGCAGGGCACAGAGGTTTGGGGGTGTCAGTAACATCCTCTTCACTTTTAAGCAATTGCACACAAGTTGTATGCAGTTCCTTTTCCCACCTGATCTTCTTCCACCTTTCCAAGCTGCAGTCATAACCCATCAGGGCCAAGTCTATTCCACCGGCATCAGTGGAAATAGCCGAAATCCACAGAGTTATGGTAGGGGAGAAACTCTGAGCTCTGCAGGGTAGGGGATGATGACTTCTTCTCTCTGGAGAGTGCCTAGTGCATTGTGGGCACTGCGGGAAAGCCAGGTCAGTGAACTGGCAGGTTAATCCCAATGACACCCAGTGTTTCTCCTGTGGGGCCCTGGTTCCTCCTGAAGTCAATGCGACCTGCTCTGTGGGTGATCCAAAGAGAGTAACCACCTACTTTTGTTCGCAGCTAATAAGGGCCCTGCCACAGCATGTGACTAGTCCTCGTGACTTCATTGGGGGTTATTTATGTGATTAAAGTTAGGCGCATGCTAAATACCTTACCAGCTCAGGAGTCGTGTTTGTCCATTAGCCCCTGTGGTCGATACTTGGGCTGCAAAGCCAGAGATCCCAGGTTCTTTCCTTACTGATGATGGAACCCAACAGGCAGGTTTTTACATGAAGGGCAGAAACTCTCATTGGCATCTATGGAAGGTGATGTGAGGGCTCCCTTGAACTACAGATTGTGGCCCACGCTGTAGAAGGAAAAAGGGGGCCTTTCAGCCAGTTGGATTTGCTTTTTAGCTTGGACATTTCCTCTTTGACTGGATCTTTGACCCACAGATGTGCCTGGTGTGCAAAGCACCCTGGGTTTAAACAAGGTACTATATTAAATATTTATAACAAGTCACAGCTGCGGGGAAGGAAAGAGATATTAACATTTATCTGGCACCTCTGGCTTTCTTGTCAAACTCAAGCAAAGTAGCCCCCGTGGGCCCGATCATATGAAGAACGCAGTATCTCCTGGAAGGTACCAAACACCCTCAACTGCTGATCTCTGGGAGAGAGGGTCAGGCCCTCTTATACAGCCCCTCTATGCTTCAAAGGGTGAAGGTGGCTCCTTTGAAGTGGAAATGGAGTTTATTATTATTTATTATTTCCCCTGTCATCCATTTCTCTCCTGTTTCTTTCTTTCTCGCCGATGCATGATGGAGCTTTCGTCTCCATGTTTCCAGGGTAACGGAAATAACTTTCTTCCAGCCCAGAGGTAGAGCAGACCCATTCTGCTGGAAAATTCAAAGCAAGGATTAAAATTTATAAAACAGCGCACGACCCAGTGCAGCATCAAGCTGCTCCCTGCCAATTCATCCGAAGCACCATGAATAAGTAGCACAGCCATGGCCGCTCTAGGATTCCTTGTAAGGTCCCTCCTGGTGGAGACAAGCCAGAGCTTGGCTGCAGTGGATAGAAAGGGGATTTTTTTCTCGAGGCTGCTGGATATGGACAGATTATTTGACTCCCTCTGGATCCCTAGCTCCCCATCTGTGTCGCCTAGTCAATAAAGAGAAGTAGTGATGCCCAGTGGGTAGAGCATTGGATTAGAAACCTGGTGTGGAGAACGTTAGCTTTATTATTTCTGTATTAATATTATACATACCTCAGTTTACCTGCTTGATGATAATCTGTCGGACTACTTGGAGTTAAATCAAGAGGGACTGGTAGGAAAAACAAGCAGAACTACTTAAGTGCCTCAAGTTAGATACATGTCTAAGTACCCTACCATGTAAGCAATGGCACTGGTCCATTAGCGCCAGTGGCAGAGCCTTGTACAGCAAAGCTAGAGATCCCAGGTTACAGCCCTGATGGTGACCCTAGACTCATAGAAATGTAGGGCTGGAAAGACCTCTAGAATTCATCAAGTCTAGGGGTTATAGTGGACCACAAGCTAAATATGAGTCAACAGTGTGATGCTGTTGCAAAAAAAGCAAACGTGATTCTGGGATGCATTAACAGGTATGTTGTGAGCAAGACACGAGAAGTCATTCTTCTGCTCTACTCTGCGCTGGTTAGGCCTCAACTGGAGTATTGTGTCCAGTTCTGGGCACCGCATTTCAAGAACGACGTGGAGAAATTGGAGAGGGGCCAGAGAAGAGCAACAAGAATGATTAAAGGTCTAGAGACCATGACCTATGAAGGAAGGCTGAAAGTATTGGGTTTGTTTAGTTTGGAAAAGGGAAGACTGAGAGGGGACATGATAGCAGTTTTCAGGTATTTAAAAGGGTGTCATAAGGAGGAGGGAGAAAACTTGTTCACCTTAGCCTCTAAGGATAGAACAAGAAGCAATGGGCTTAAACTGCAGCAGGGGAGGTTTAGGTTGGACATTTGGAAAAAGTTCCTAACTGTCAGGGTGGTTAAATACTGGAATAAATTGCCTAGGGAGGTTGTGGAATCTCCATCTCTGGAGATATTTAAGAGTAGGTTAGATAAATGTCTATCAGGGATGGTCTAGACAGTATTTGGTCCTGCCATGAGGGCAGGAGACTGGACTCGATGACCTCTCGAGATCCCTTCCAGTCCTTGAATCTATGAATAAGTCCAGCCCCCTGCACTGTGGCAGGACCAAGTAAACCTAGACCAACCCTGACAGGTGTATCACCAGAGATAAGACATCTCTGGGTGTACAGCTTCAAGATAGTAAAGCAAACAATGGTTGGGCCATTCATTGGAAGGAACCTATTTCCCAACTGTGTCTCGGTGAAGGCAAAAACTTGCAAGGTTTTGGCCCCAAATACTGGAAATCTCACCCCAAACTGCTGACCTCGTGAGATTTCTGCCACGTGGGGAGTCCAAATCTCTCACAAAGAACTTGGGAGTTTTCATTGTTATCAAGCTGGAACCTGAATCCACACCCAAAGCCTAACCCTGGTCACGATCCTCTCTGCTCAGCCCTGTTGCTATTGGACCCCTTTGGGAGGGCTCAGCTGGTACCACCCAGGGCAGCCTCTGCTTTGGAAGGCCAGATCCTCACTTTGTGAAAATGGTTGCAGCTCAAGTGATTTCAGTGGAATTATATTCCCTCTCCTGTCTACCCCTAGCACAATGGGGCCCTGATCTCTTCATGAGCTCCTCGGGCACTACAATTATTTGTACTGCAGTAATGCCTAGATGCCACAGTCCAGGATTGGGTCCCGCATTGTGTTAGGTGCTGTACGTACACACACACACACGGTAAAATTTTCATTAGGGCCTAAGACCCATTTTCAAACGTGACTTGGGCACTGAGGCCCAGATGCACAAAGCTATTTAAGCTCCTAACACCCATTGAAATCAATGGAAGTTAGGTGCCTAAATACCTTTGAGCATCTGAGCCTGAAGAGCCTTTCATCTAATTGACTGCCGTGAAACGCAGGGTCCTAAGTCACTTTTGAAAATGGCAATGAGGCTCCGAATTTTTACCCTCATCCCCAAAAAGACAGTCGCTACCCCAAAGATCTCACAATCCCTATAATAAGATGAGACAAGAGGTTGATGCAACAAGCAACTACAGCTACTGCAACAGAAAAAATAAATAGTCATATTAATAACATTGTCTTCTACACTAGCCATTAATTCTCCTCTAGAAACCCCAGTAACATTTGCAAAGAGGAGTGTCTTCCATCCCGCAACACACATCTGCCTTGTTAACTGTCAATGGGACCCATTAGAATTCTGCCGTTCACGGCAATCAACTAATTTGCACATTGCTAAGCAAAGGCCTCCTGATGAAATATTAATTCCGAATTAATACCCTCTGATTTTACACCTATTGAGTGGAGTCAAACTTTGGAGAGGAACGCGAGGCTGGTAGCGCTGTGTGTCGGCAAGGGGCAGATGGCACCATTCCATCAGTGTCGAGTTGGCTGGCGAAGTGGAATCAGTTGGGGGTAGACGCGCCATTTATGATACAGGGAGTCAGCCGCTAAATGATACCAAAGCATAATTACTAATAAATGTTTAATTAATGGCTTATGAATGTGTTGATAAGTTTATTAAAGTGATGCATGAGCACATGAATATTTCTGAGCAGGCACTACTCAGGAAACTTATTGCTGAAGAGTGTGTTAACAAGGTGATTAAACTGTTTACATGCGGAGTTTACAAGACCTACATTCACTCCAGTTCGTTGAGCATTTTATGGCCCATCTCAACTGAGCCATTCCCATCCTGATTTTCCTTTTTTTTTTTTAAAATAAATCCTTCTTACATATATGTAAACAAACTGTTGATTTTAATTACATGATCAATTAACGATAATATCCAGCACCGTGAACCAAAGCAGATGAGTTAATTGTTATGAGAAGTTTAACTGTAGCTTCCTCCGTGGGAGTTATCGCTTCTGGAACGGACGCTCCTAAAGGGTCAAGCTGCTGACATGCTAGATAATTTGGGAACGAGGGGAAAAAATTGGCGCTGTTATATGCTCATTCGCTCCCCCTCTCTTCCTTGACAGCTCGGGGGGGAAAGCGGAATCCTACATGCATTTGATCACTGAACACCCAGCCCTCTTGATTAGAAAAGGCATCAAGGCATAGTCTCTGCTAATTGCTAGCATTTTCCACTATCCTTTTGCATCTCGAAATTGGCAACAGGTTTGGATGGAATAAGAATGGCAGAAAAATTCAAAAGCAGCCTGATTTGAGCGCTTTGAGGAAATGTGTTTCTATTTTCCAGCATCTTTGCATGGGCCGGTTTTGGCCAGGACCATAAGCAGAAGAGCCAGTGTACCAGAAGAAGGGTTGTTCTAATCAATTGTAATGAAAAATCTTGCTATCTCTTCATTCCGTTAGATCTATTTGATATTCTAGCTAATTTGTTCTTCCAGTGTCTGGATTCTGGGTAAAATTTGCAAAAGCATCTTTCAGTGAGACTTAGGATCCTATATGCCTAAACCACTTTTCAGTGAGACAGGCTCCTAAATCACATAGGTGCCTTTGTAAATTTTACCCTCATCTATTGTATTAGGCCAGTATTGAATCCATTCTAGAGCATTTCTAATCTATTCCATTGATATCTCATCTAGTCAATATTCTATCAAGACACTTCTACCAGTAGCTAATCTAGTCTATCTGATCTATTTGAAGGCCTTGGTAATATGCTGATCACTGTTGTGTTTAGACTGTTCTTGTACTGCTGAGTGCCTTGCACCTTGTGGTGTATTTATACCTCGCCCAAGTGGGGATAAACCTCTATTCTGACTGAGTGGAGTATTTCACTCACCTTGCACGGGGGTTGATGACTGCAAATGACACAGGGTACAGGAGACAAAAGATCAAATTCAGCTTGAATGTAAAGAAATTATTAGTAAGGTGACAGTTTATTTTCATGGGATTTCTAGACGAGTTTTGCACACCCAAAAGGTTAATATAGTTTGCAGATTTGGAGTATTTCTCACCCTTAAACAATCACACCCTTTGTTCTCTCATCACAAACTAAAACTTTTGCAGCTGAAGCTACCTCCTGGAAACCATGCTGCCTTTATCTGTCTGAGATGGCTTCTCTCATCATGGTGTCTAACCACCTCATAAACTTTAATGTGTTTATCTTCAGTATGCTCCTGTGAGTTGGGTAGTGCTGTTACCCCATTTTAAAGATAGAGAACTGAGGCACAGAGAGAATAAGGGTACATCTACACTGCCTAAAAAGCAACAAACACAAATCCAAACAGGGAGTCTCAAAAGTTGGGTCAGCTGACTTGGGATAAAAATAGCAGCACACCTGATTTCACTAAGGCTCTGCTACAACCCTTTGTTGTGTTTCAGAGCCCATGCTCTATCAGGAATGTCTACACTGCAGATCATGACCCTGTATCAATTGACTCACTGTTCGGGTTTTTTTGGAAGTGTAGATATACCCTAAGCAACTTGAGCAAAGTCTCACAGGTCTGTGGAAGAGCCAGGGATTGAACTTGGTTCTCTACGTTTTAGGGCGGTGCCCCCAATCACTGAACTAGCCTTACTCTTTGGTTGTCTTTCCACTCTCAGTGCCAAACCCCCACAGGAGGCAGGCTCAGATTGTGGGTCTCTGAGGGCAACCTTTCGTGCTCACTCAAATCAGTCACAGTGAGGATAATTCGAGCTGGGGATGGGGGTGGGGAGGAGACAGATTAGAGTTGTGATGAACATTCTCAACACACCCCGAAGCCAGGCATAATCTGTCTGGCGTGACACCCAAGTTTGTTGAAGTCATCACCAGGAGGTTTTGGTAGAACTGAACAGACACTAGTTTTCCCATCCCAGGCGATTTTTTTTCCCCCCAAGATTTTTGAACATTTTCCCCATCTTGAATGGGGATAAACAGTCAAAATCTTGAAAATATTCACAGACCTAAATAAATAAATTAAATATTAGATTTGATTGAAATGTTTCATTTAGATCATTTCAAATCGGTCCAATGTTGACCTTTAAAAATATTTTTTTATTTAACTCGTTTTCTTTTAACCTCAAATTAGTCTTCAGCAGCAATTCGGCGGCAGGTCCTTCGCTCCGAGAGCTGCCCCTCTCCGTTGGCCTACCCCGAATGCTATCTCCACCATGCAGGGAGCACCCAGCCACCAGAAAGCTTGCATGAGAGACAGTGTGGTCCACTGGGCTGGTGCCTGGATCCGGCCCTGCCAAGGCTAGCCCTCCTACCGCCACTCAAAAGTGCTAATTCCACCCTTTGGAGATGCACCTCCACTGAAGTGGTGCCATCTGCTGATCGTGAGTCCTACATCCAACTACCGCTGCACAGGGATGGAGGCGGGGGTGGTGGTTGTGAGTCAGACTGTGGTAACTTGAGTTGGATATGACCAGGACACAGGAGTTAACAGCTGTTCCCGGTGAAAAGTGCCCCAGCCTCTTTAACAAGCACAACCGGTCGGGACCTCGCTTTGACTAGTTAAACGTCTGTCAAGGGCTTTGAAGATGAAAAGCGCTGTCTAAATGCTAAGCGTCGCTCCACTTAATGCCGTACAGCTCACCCCGAAAAGAGCAATCCAGCGCCGGTAATTGTTTTTTGCTGGAAAAGAAAGATAATGGTCATTTAAAAATAAATAAATAAGTTAATTAACCAAAGAGCTAGTGACTCCTGATAGAAATATAATGAGGGCACGATGGATGAAATGCCACCGCTGGCTCCAGCTGAATGCTTCTCATTTCCAAAACAACATTTGCAAGATACATTTCCCAAGGGTTGTTATAAAGAGAGCCAGGGTTTTTGTTTACACGGGGTTTGGTGTCTGGTTTGGGAAAGCCTTTGTCCCTATCCTAACAATGACCACCTAATAATTGCCCTCAGCTTTGTCAAGGGATTCCACTGAAAATCTGAGACCAATGCCCCTTTGAAGATGCCCAGCCAGAAACATTTGGTAACTGAAACTGATGAGCAACGGGCAAATGATGGTCCAAGGTTCCGGAAACAAGCAAGAAAAGCCCATGCACCAACCAGGAGTAAAGGGAGTGGGTGGCCTGATTCGCTGGACTAAGCGTGAGCAGGATCTACTGGGTCTAGGCCAGCTCCGTTACTGATGTGCTGGGTGGCCTTATTACCCAGTGTTGTTATTTGTATTGCAGGGAGGCGGAAAGGCTCCAAATCAGGACCGGTTGGTTCTATTGTGCTGGGTCCTGCGCAAATACATAGGAGGACCAGGTCTCAGTGGACATGAAGAGCCTAAATACCTTTGTGCGGAAGGGCCATGGTCCCTACTCCAAAGTTCTTACAAGGTCGGGCCAAGATTTGCAGTGGTGAGGTCAGGTGCCTACTCTGAGGCATCTCAAAAGGATCTGGAAGTGTGGTGCTCTCACCCTCTGAAAATCAGGCCCTTTACAGACGTCATAAGTTGGGAACCCCAAAATCGAGTCACCCAAAAACTTTTGAAAGTCTCAGCCAGTCTCTTCATTCCTTTCCCTGAGTGTGTCCTGTCTGTAACATAGGGATGACACTCGCCTGCCTCACAGCAGCATTGAGAAGCTCAATCAGTCCACCTTTGGGAAGCCACATCTTAGTGCTAAGTACAGTTGTTAACGCGACAGAGATAACCACAGGGAGAGTGACCCCAGGGCCTAGGTCTTAATACTCACTGTAATGTGGCTTTAAAAAACGCAGGTTTGTGCATGGCTAAGAGAGCTGGGTGGGAGACGGTTGTCCCATCCAGTGAAAATTGTCAAGATTTTGAAACTTTTTCCCATCTCATATCAGGTTATAAAGTCGAAATCTCAAATTTTCATGAATCTAAAATCTGAAAGAAATTCGGTTCAGCTCAATCGAAACGTTTCACTTTGATCATTTCAAAACATTTTGTTTTAATTTTGAACATTTTAAAAAAAAGTAACATTCTAATTTAACTTAAATTTCTAAAGGAAAAGCGGGTTGCAGCTAGCAAACTGGAACCTTTTGTTTCAAAAACGGGATGTTTAGACAATTACAAAACTTTTTTTTTTTTCCAAAACTTTTTCAAGTCGAGAAATTTGCCAGAACTGACCCTTTCCATCAGAAAGTTTGGGTTTTGACATTTTTTGAAGCCTAAAATATTTTGCTGAAAAATTCCCGACCCGCTCTAGTGGCTAATGATCTTTCTGCACTGTTTGGATCTTTGCTAAATGACAGAACAGGCAAGAACAGCAGAAACTCATCCACTTCCTCCCCTGCCACTGTGACTCAGCCCTTCCTTGGTGGGACCACCTGTAACGATAAGATAGTTCAGTCTCCATGGCCCATTCTCCTCAGTCTCTCTTCTGATGGTGCCACTTGTGGTAGTAATCATGATGTGGACATCAGTCCATGTCCTAGTGGATTAAGATCCACTAAAGTCATTTCACTGAGGCCTCCAGCCATGAAATGGTATCAGAGCTTGACCACTGCAGATCTGAACCAGGTTCTCAAGCACCAAGGGTCTACTTCTATCTTGTGCTTGTACAGCTCCTTTGATTTCAAGCTGGATGTGGGGGATCTAACCCATGGCAGAATTTGGCCTGAAATCTTGGGATACCCTCTTCCTAAATGTTCTTCCTGTGGATTAGATCTTTAGATGGTGCAAACCAGTAAAGCTTCATTGACTTCAATGGAGTCACACCAATTCACGCCAGTTGAGCATCTGGCCCTAGAATTGCAATGTGATACATGAACACCCTGTGATGGGGTTGGTTAATATCCGGCTCAGTGGTCAGTCGTACTGTACCATGCTGTGCCTTGACAATGAGTCTAACCAGGACATGCCATGTTTGCACACCTGGCCTGGAGTGAACCTTGCTCCGGGTTTGAAAGTCTCCCCGTAATGGCAATGCAAGATACAAAGAATTCTGAAGCTGAGTGAGACGCCTGGTGAGCTCATTTGCATATCGCTACCCAGAATGCTCTTTCACAGCTGTCTGAGCTCTGGGACCCTCCGAAAGCTTTGAGCATACTTGTCTTTATGCTGAGTTCTGTCGTGAGGGTCCGGCTGGAGAATCTTGCCTATATGCTCGGGGTTCTACTGATCGCCATATTTGGGGTCGGGAAGGAATTTTCCTCCAGGGTAGATTGGCAGAGGCCCTGGAGGTTTTTCGCCTTCCTCCGCAGCATGGGGCAGGGGTCGCAAGCTGGAGGATTCTCGGCGACTTGAAGTCTTTAAATCACAATCTGGAGACTTCAACAGCTGAGTTAAGGGAAAGTGGGTGGGTCAGCTTATGTGGCCTGCATCATGCGGGAGGTCAGACTAGATGACCATAATGGTCCCTTCTGACCTTAAAGTCTATGAGTCTATGATAGCAATGTAGGGAGGACTGGGCCACCCTGGTTTTCTGCCAGGAATGATTACGCTCCAGGTGATGGTAGTTTTTCATAGCTCTTTAGCTGCAGCAGCGCAGGGTACATGTAGGCATGGATTACAGGCAGAATGAATGTGCTGGAGGAAGTATATGCACTGATCTTGGCTAGAGAAATGAGCATCATGACAGGGGTCCCTGTTGTAAGTGTCTCTACAGGGGCAAGAGACAGGATCTGGCTGGATCAGATATAAAGGGGATTCTTTATTGAGGCCGCTGGACACAGAAGGTATGTCTACACTGCAGCTGGGAGTGAGTCTCCCAGCCTGTGTAGACAGATATGAGCCCGCTCTGCTCGAGCTAGTGAGCTAAAAGTAGCGGTGTGGATGTTGTGGCAAGGGTTAGCCCTCCAAGCGCAAGCCTGACCAACCCTCCCCGCTCCCCAGGTCCAAGCTTGGGTGGCTAACCTGTGCCTTGCCCATGCTGTGATGTCCACACTGCTCTATTTAGAGCACTAGCGGGAGCAGAGCTAGCATGGGTCTGCCTGCCCAGGCTGTCCCAGTGGCAATGTGATAGAGAGATCCTCTGGTTCTCCAGCTCACAGCTTGCTCCTCCTAGTCTTACTGAATAGGGTCTCCCTGAGCCCTGGCCTGGATTTGGCAGTCATGCAAGGGACGGTTGGTGATCCTCCAGTCCATCTGCAACCTGTCCTCCCCAGACGCCATGTCTGTGTTAGTTGGGCTGTCCACACACGATACTTCAAGGACCAGGGAGTCCTGTATGCAATCTGACGAGGAGCCCATCACGTCCCGACACCTGCAGTGTCCTGCTCATCTCGGCACAGATGACAATGTGTGATCCTGTTGGCCAAGAAGAGCAAGGGGTGGGTCGAGCCAGTCCCCGGACTGGAGATTGTGGGGTTCATTATGAATGTTTAGAGCTGCCAGTAAACAGGAAATAAAATCAGACTTGCATTCACCCCAGCCATGGTGCTCTGGATCTCTACAGAGACCTACAAGAATCACCTATCTGCTGTCAAGGAATGGAGCCGATGCCACGGCCTGGCAGGGATGCATGGGGCTGTCTTCTGAATAAGACCCCAATGTGGGCATTAAGAATCCTATGGGATGTTGCATAAGAACAGGGCTTGTGTTCACCCCGTGTTCTGGATCACTTCCAAGTGTCTGGCTAGAGCTGCAGCAGCATCCTAAGTCCCCCACGCCATGGTCAGTGGATCTTTGGATGCAGATACCTGCATGGTGGTGCAGAGGGAGTGGGACCCTCCCTGAGCTGGTTCTCTGCAGAAGAAGAGGCGGGGGATGACAGCTGTGAATATATAGGCTTTGAAAGTGCATTTCTCCAGCTCTCCTTGGGGATGTGACATATTTCACACACCACATGGTCCTCCAGAACTGCCCATCCCCTCAGTCCCCCACCACGGTCCAGCTGGCTGGCTCCCACCAGGCTGGCTTGGTGTTTGGGGACCTCCCTTGCCGAAGCTCCACTGAGGAGCAACTCAGTGTGGCAGCAACCAGCAGCCAAACAAAAAATACCTGCAAACAGCCCTGGGCCTGGATCCAGCCCCCCCGCCCCCCTTCCGTGGGGCTCTACAGTCACAGCTTGTGAGCCTGCCCGAGAAACTCCGAGACAGGGAGAGAGACACCTATCTGGCTTGTGTCTGAAGTGCCGTGTCCTCCACCAGTGGTAATAACAAATGAGCCTGGCTTGAGGGGTTAGGAGATCAGCCGGGTGGGGTGGGGTGGGCTGAGAAGCAGTGCCTTTAGGAGATGCTTCTCCGTCCCCCTGGCTCCCACCCCCTTATCCTGCAGTGCCTGGATCTCCCTCCCTGCTTTGGTTCCCCTGGCCGGCAGTGGGGGCAGCTTTCGGCTGGGTATCTGCGCTGGTTTCTCCCCCTCCACTTCTCAGCCACTCTTTGTCTCTCGCTTGGGTCATGTTGTCAATGAGAGGGAGGTTAACACGCCAGCAATCACTGAAACAGCGACATCCTTCTCGGTGACATTCCGGCAATTGCAGAGCTCCTTGTAGGGTCAAGCACAGTGACTTTTAAATAATGCATCTTGTTTGTTATTGCGCTGGCATTTAAATGCTGGCTGAGAGAGGCTGAGAGGCTCAGGGCCGCAGTGCTGTGCATTCTTTATAACTTGGCCACGAGAAGCCACATTGCAGACTCCACACACGCACCTCACGTTGACTCCCGCCCCCACAGCCCATGCAGCCCCCCCTCACCTCATGCAGCCCCACACAGATCCCTCACCCCTTACTGATCCCCCACATCCCACAAAGATCCTCCCATGCCCCACAATGACCCCTTACCCCTTACTGCCCCCACACAGACCCCCCACATCCCACACCCACCTCTCGCCCCTTACTGACCCCTCCCACATCCCACACCCCCCTCACCCCTTACTGATCCCCCACATCCCCCACAGACCCCTCACCCCTTACTGATCCCACACAGACCCTCCCATGCCCCACACAGACCCCTCACCCCTTACTGATCCCCCACATCCCACACACACCCCTCACCCCTTACTGACCCCCCATATCCCACACACACACACCCCACACAAACCCTCCCATGCCCCACAATGACCTCTCACCCCTTACTGCCCCCCC
>NW_020664545.1:6763842-6782301 GCF_002925995.2 Terrapene triunguis
CCCCCACATCCCACACAGACCCCTCACCCCTTACTGACCCCCCACATCCCATATAGACCCCTCACTCCTTACTGATCCCCCACATCCCAAACAGACCCTCCCATGCCCCACACAGACCCTCCCATGCCCCACAATGACCCCTTACCCCTTACTGCCCCTCCACATACCACACACACCCCTCACCCCTTACTGACCCCCACATCCCACACACACACCCCATACCCCACACCGACCCCATACCCCTTACTGACCCCACACATCCCACACAGACCACTCCATGCCCCCAAAGACCCCCACACACAGCCCGCCCACCCATTCACACCCCACAAAGACCCATTCGTGGGCACACACATCCTCACACCAACTCCCAGACCTCCCCACGCTCCCCCCCCACATTTACACACCCACTCCCTCCACACACACACAGACGCACTGTCACCACCCACGTACGTTCTCGCTACCTCTCACAAACACTTTGCCCCCCCCCATCCGTCCCCCCACCTAACATTAGCTTCTTCAGACAGACAGGGAGCAGCACTAGGCTGCATCAAAACCAGCCTCATGCCATGATGCAACCGTATCACCTTGTATCAAAACACCACATCACACTATGATACAACACTGCAACCAACTTGCTGTTTTGAGGGCCTGGTGGTAACTGACACGGGGATCCCTGAATAGCCCGCCAGCCGCAGGTATATTACCATCCCATGAACAAATTATTATATTATTACTTATATTGCAGTACTACCCTTGAGGGCAAGACATGGACCCAAAGAGACAGTCCTAAAATTTTGGGAGATCGGTAGCCCTAAGCAAGTGACGAATGATTGGTAAGTTGGAAGGAGCCAGGGAAATCTTCCCTGTCTAAACCATTGCCTCCCTTACTCCAAGCACAAAATAACTAAACAACCAATAACTCCCCAAACAAGGGACTCATCACCTCTTCTGTCCACTTCCCCATCATCCTGCTTCCATTTTCACGGGCGACTATTCTGGTGTGATGCTCCTACCTTCAACTTGCAGGCCAGAGAACTTGGCCAGAGTTCCCCCTGAATGAGCCAGCGTGGAGCTGCCCCAGGGCTGCGGATACATTGTGGGGGGAACTTTCTACCCACCCGGCTATCTGAAGAACCTTTCAGGTCACAGACACCCCATCTCAAGGCGTGTCTCGGGAGTTAGGCGCTCTGCCGATGAAAGAGAGGGGATTTTGGAAACAGTCTAGAGCAGGGGTAGGCAACCTATGGCACGCGTGCCGAAGGCGGCCGCGAGCTGATTTTCAGTGGCACTCACACTGCCCGGGTCCTGGCCACAGGTCCGGAGGGCTCTGCATTTTAATTTAATTTTAAATGAAGCTTCTTAAACATTTTAAAAACCTTATTTACTTTACATACAACAATTGTTTAGTTAGATATTATAGACTTATAGAACGAGACCTTCTAAAAATGGTACAATGTATGACCAGCACGCGAAACCTTAATAAATCAGAGTGAGTAAATGAAGACTCGGCACACCACTTCTGAAAGTCTCTGCTGTGTCTGTCGGTGCCTTGGAGAAGGGGAGGCAAAGGTGGCTGCGTTTGCGCGTCTCAGATTCTGGGCTACTGTAGCAGGGCCGCCCGGGGGGGGGGGGGGAAGTGGGGTAATTTGCCCCAGGCCCCGCAGGGGCCCCCACGAGAATATAGTATTCTAAACTTTTTTTTATGGAAGAGGCCCCGGAAATTGCTTTGCCCCAGGCCCCCTGAATCCTCTGGGTGGCCCTGTACTGTAGAGGCCTTCCCTCCCTCCCATCCCTGAATGTAAGACAGAGCAGCCAAGGGCCCTCCCCAGGTGATATGCAGACCAGAATCCCTATAGAGCTGAGAGCCACAAGCATGCCTCCTCCTGCCCCCATCCACCCTGACCTGTCCCTGCACAGGGAGATCTCTTTGCCACTCACTGCAATCAGAGCAGCGTATAGAGGCGGAGGCGGCGGGGAGGGGGCAGAATCCAGCCTGTAGACTTTTCAGTGAGCATTTCAGAGGACTCAGTCTGAATTTCCAGGCTGGTGACTTGATGCCAGAAGCTGTCACTTCCACTTGCATCAGTCAGCTTGAGTTGCGTATTAGCAGGTGCCGTCAGACATCTAACAGGGGTCAGTGAACAGAAGGGATTTGGAAGCAGACGTGTCCTCCTTAGAACGGCTTTTCCTTGCTGCTGTTTGTCAGTGCATTGCATTATACTACTTATGTCACTTCCTTTGATGCATCGTGTTAATGCCACTTACAATGGAGGGTAACTGGCAACACAGTCTGCATGCAGCACAGGCGTTCCTTTTCCTTACCTTACCTGCAGCTGGCCCGGGCGTGCTGCTTGCTAATAGTGAGGCGATGCTTTATTTGATGCTGCTAGTAGCGTGCCAGTGCTTTCATAGCAGGGCCTCACCGCTATGCGTCCACCGTCAAGGAGAGAGAGAGAGAGCACAAGGCTGCAGGGAATACCAAGGATATCACTTCTCCTCCCCCAGCGCAGGAATAATTGGTGAATGCCCTCAACGAGCAAGGAGACTGGAAGATCTTATGTGCTCGGTGCTTTAGCACAACCATGGATGCCCTGCTATCCGCTATCCCTGGAGAAGAGGTGTGCACTTACATAGCACTTTCTACCCAGGGGTCTCAGAGCAATGGGATTGGGGAATAACATTACCCCAGTTTTATAGATGAAGAAACCACACTACAGAGAGGGGTGGAAACTGATTTTCCCAAGGCCACCTAGTGAGTTGGTGGCAGTCAAGAATAGAACCCAGGAGTCCCGATTCCAAGTCCCCTGCTCTGAACGCTAGAGAATGCTGCTTTATGCCACCACCACGTCCAGCAGCGAAAGCAAGATAAATGCTAATCCAGAGGTTGCCCTGGGCTAATCTTTTCCTGAAAAAACTAATTAAAGACTCCCCTCCCTTTCCTCCCCAGATGATTCCCCCCGGACTCCTCCCTGAATACTGAAAACCACCCAGAGCCCCGCTCTCAGGAGCTGATCAAAGTCTCTTTCCCTCCCATCACACAATCATCTTTCCACGGCACTAAATGGTACAAGAGAAAGAGCGGGGGTGGGAGGGGGGGAACCACTGTGAGGATCAAAACAGCAGCACTCGCCGTGTGATCTGGGGGTGCTACTGCCACAGGAGGCTGAGAGCTTGGATGAAAACAACCCCCGTGATAAATAGCTGACAGCTCCCACCACGCAGTCATAAATACTCCCCCACTGGCTCCCCGTCCCCTCGTCCTCTCCTGCATCTCTGATCTCTGCTCACCACCCAGTTGCCCTCCCCTCACCTCCTGCGTGGTGCTTTCTACTATCTTCCTACCTCTTAAGCTCCCTCTCCCCTACAAACCAGGCATACCTCCTGCTTCCTCCTCCCCAGTAACCGAGCCCCAATCTTCCCTTTCTCTCCTGGGTCTCGGCTTGCATTTGTTTATTTGTATTGTGTCTCTTAGGCTAGGTCTACACTACCCGCCTGAATCGGCGGGTAGAAATCGACCTCTCGGGGATCGATTTATCGCGTCTCGTCGGGACACGACAATCGATCCCCGAATCGACGCTCTTACTCCACCAGCGGAGGTGGGAGTAAGCGCCGTCGACGGGAAGCCGCAGAGGTCGATTTTGCCACAGTCCCTACAGCGGGGTAAGTCGGCTGCGATACGTCGAATTCAGCTACGCTATTCGCGTAGCTGAATTTGCGTATCTTAAATCGACCCCCACCTGTAGTGAAGACCTGCCCTCAGACCCTAATTCCGCTCTCTGGCTTTAGCGCTTAGAATGGTCAGCTAGTGTAAATCAGCGTAGGCCCATCAGGGTCCACGGAGCTACAGTGATTTACGCCAGCTGAGGTTCTGGCCCCGTGTTTCAATCAAGAGCCCGATCCTGAGGTCCTCGTTCCGTTTTGACTCCGTGTCTACTCAGGTGAAACTCCCATTGGCTACCGTGGGAGCGTCACCCGCGTGCGGACTGAGCCGAGAGCTCAGGAGTTTGCTTTTTGTTTGTGAAGCCCTGTGTAGATTTTCCTCATGATATATGGTACATGGGCACCGTGGTGAGAAGTGCCTTTGATGTCCCTAACGCAGACAAATAATTGATATCCAACAATAATCTATTCACTCGGGCCAACACGCTCCAAAGTGGCCACTAATTTTGGAGACCTCAAAATTTAGTGACCCACCCTGAGACAACTGGCTTGTCTAAATCTGGGCACCCAAATCTGAAGGCACCCCAAAATTAGAGGCCCCTTTTGAAAACGTTGGGTCAGATCCTCAGCGGATGGAAATCACTGTAGCTCCATGGATTTCAATAGAGCGATGCCATTTTACACCAATAATAATAATACCTAGTTCTTACCATCAGTAGATCACAAATCCCTTTACAAAGGAGGTCAGTATCATTCTTCCCATTGTATAGATGGGGAAACTGAGGCACGGGGAGTAGAAGTGACTTGCTGAAAGTCACCCAGCAGGCCAATGGTAGCGCCCGGAAAAGAACTCAGGTGTTCTGAGCCCTAGTCTAGTGCTCTGCCCATTAGGTGACACTGCTTATCAGATGACGCTCTGGCCCGCCATTGAGTTTAATCTCTGACCTGAGTACTCAATCCTATCTGTTCAGATCTAGCTTTTGGATAGTGTAATGACGCATTAACCTAGGGACCAAACTGACCAAGGCTCAGGGCAGCAGTGAGCAAAGGGAACCACCCAGCAGAAAGGTGAAGGCGATTTCTCACCCCACTCGCATATCTGGGCGTGATGCTGTGTGTCCTGTTGTTTGGGGCCTGGTGACATCTGTAAGGCGGCAGGTGAAACTGACATGCAAAGTTGCATTCAGACCCAGTTTACACCACAATGAACGAAGATCATTGCGGAGGGCTCAACACCCGTTCTGAATTTGGCCCTACAAGCATAAATGGAGGCTGGGATTTTCAAAGGCTTCTGAGAGAGTTAGGTGCCTAACATTCATTAACCCTGCCCAAAATACTACCCTCTTGCATGTGCTGATGGGACCAGATTACAAACCCTGTGTAAATCTGGAGTGACTCCACCAAAGTTACTTGATTGACTCTGGATTTACAATGGCATAAATGTAAAGAATTTTGGCCCAGGTTGTTGTTTTTTTATTAATGGAAATTAATTATCCCAGGTCTGCAATGATCTAGAGCCAGGCCTGGCTGTGAAAGCTGCGTTAATTGCTATGTCAGATATTTCACCGCCCCATTCCTTCCCAAACACCATGTAATAAATTAATAAAGGCTGGACACATACCGTACTTAAGAATGAACGCAGAGAAAGCATTGTCGTGAGGACAGGGATACCTGTCACTCCAGTTAGGTTCCTAGCAGATGGCTGATCAAGCCTTACCTAAATGCTATTGGCAGGGCCTCAGACGTGGGTGAGATTTGACCCTTATGATCAGCCGAAGGAATATCTGAGAGCAGAGCCGAAGGAATAGCTCCCGACGGTATTACTAGGTATTTTTAGAATGAGGGAGAGAAAGAGAAAATAGATATTTATTCAAGCCTTCTGTCATCCCATTGGCTTGATTGGAGTGCCACCACAGATGTGTTCAGCCCTCGGTATGTGGACATAGATAGTTGTGCGTGTGTGTAATTTTTTTCTATTTAAAAAAAAAAAAAAAAGGCTCTCTGCATCATTTTCACAAATAAGACAAACCCCGTATGTCGCTGGCAGGACAATTACCACTGTCAGATCTGACGGAGGCACCGGCCCTGATGAATAATTCATGCAGGCTAATTATAACCGGGCAGGATTTCTGGTGTTAGAGACTTGGGAATCTCTGGTTATCCGCGACCTGCTCAAATCCTTCCCTGATGTCGAGGCAAGCAAGAAGCTGCAGGAGCAGTGATGGGGCTGGGGCGATGGGCAGCTAGGTAGCTCTGACTTCTTGTACATGCACTGAGTTGGGTGGGGACTCAGTCCTGTTCCTTGTGAGGCAGCTGTCCATGCTGCAAAACCACCCTCACAGTACATCTAAGGTATGTCTGTGGCCCCCCCACTTCTGTTGAATCTGAGCATGTCACAGTCTTTAACGTATTTATCCTCACAACACCCCTGTGAGGCAGGGCAGGCCTATTAGCCCCATTTCCCAGCTGGGGAACTGAGGCATGGAGAGGCTAAGTGACATGCCCAAGGCCATGCAGGAAGTCTGTAGCAGAGCGGGGCCTTAAACCCAGGTTTCCCAAGCTTGAGACCAGTCTCTAACCATGGGACCCTACTTTCTCTCAGAGATACTGCTGTCAGAGCTGCCATTCATTGGCACAGAAAGCGGTAGCCTCAACAGAATGGGCTGTGGAGACTCGCATAACCCTTCTCACCCCCTGAAGCTCTTTGATGATGAACCTTGGCAGGATACCTGGCTTTTGGACATGGGAGGGCAGCCTGCACTGCCATTGGTTATGCAATAATTAAGGGCCATGGCATCTAGGAGTGAGAGCAGACGGCTGGGAATCAAGAGAGCAGAGATCCAATTCTAAGTGGGCAAAGTATTCTTATCCTGGGCTGTGCAATCTCGCCTCACGACTTTCACTCAGGGACAAAGCCAGGAGTCCTTCCCAATTTTATGTATTTGCTTATTGATTTGTAGCTCGCAGGGAGCTTTGCCTGCATGAGGACTTTGGGATTTTGCCCAGAGACGTGTCGATACAGGAATTCAAGGCTGTCCCTGCACTGCACATCAGCCAGTGGCAGGGAGCTCGGGAGCTTAGGCCCAGGTGCTTTGAGGTCCTTGGTTTATCTGCCAGGAGCAGGCAGCCTACGAGAGCGCTGCCTTAAACATAGTGAGACGTGCAGCTGTAGACAGAGCAGATCTAGAGGAACTCATTCGGGGGGGGGGGGGGGGGGGAAAGGGGGGCCGGGGGTTTTTTTGCAAGGGGGGGGTGCCTTCTGGCACCCTCTTCAAGTGCCCCATCTGCCTTCAGGGGTGTGGGATCCCATGGTTATTTTTAAGCCCGTGCCTAGAAATATGAGTGGATGGAGGCGCACCAGGGATATTCCATGATTGTAGCTGGGAGGTGAGGTAGGACCGGGTGATGGGGAATGTGAGCAGAGGGGTCAGGTGACGGCGAACGGGAGGGGAGCAGAGGTGACTGCAGATAGGAGAGACAAGCTCTTTAATGATGCGATCCACACTGACAAAGTTTGGGGACCAAGATCTTTATCTAAGTGCTCATTAAAGCCTGGCTCTTTCGGGTTTGTTGGCGATGCTGCGCACACACAAACACGCTCTCAGACGAACTTCATTAACAAGCGACACAAGAACATCCTGTGCTTGTTATAAAGAGGAACCGCGTTACGGAGTTTTGCCACTCATCCCCCTGCACCACAGGCTGAATGTGCCAGACTGTGTCTCTCCAGCCCCCTCCTTTCAGACAGCCGGAAGCCACGCTAGATCAATGGCGCGCAGCCCAGCTGGGGACCAGAGACCTGTCAAAAGGAGAGTTTCATCCCTATGGGCCACAAACCCACATTGTAACTTTTCGAGGACTCGTGGCTAGAGGAGGAAACGAGAAAAAAGAGCAGGCTTTGGAATGGAAGGCCCAGGCGTGCATAAATAGGCCCAGGCGTTATGCAGGAAAATATCCTCCCATGGGGGTGTAAACAAGCAACTTGATGCAAACGTATGCAAATGTATGTGTCAATCAAGGGAATCCCGCGCCCCTCCACACACACAGCCTACATCCTTTGTGCCTACCTTGCAGCAGGGAATCCTGCTCCACTACCTCTCCAGACCATCGCGCCTCCGGGGCTTGGTCCAAGGATCCTGTGTTTAAGGGGCCTGACTTCGTAGCTCTTCTGCATGTCCACTGGCCTCCACACTGCGGCAAAACGCTTCGCTCCCTAAAAGTCAGGCTGGGGGGTGGGGATCAATGTTGGCTGCACACTTTTATGGAAGAGGGGGGCACAGTTATTAGCCAGCACAAGCTCTGCCTCTTTTTAAAGCACTCCTGTCCCCTCATTTCTCCCACACCTCCCTTTTCGGCGACTCAGCAACAAGGAATGATGAGATTCCTCCTTTCCCTGTGCCCACAATGACACATCTCCAGCCACCAGCAATGGAGCATGGCCCTACATCTCAGCACATCGGTTCAGGGGTCTTCTCCAAACAGGTGCCCAGCTGGGGGATGTCTTCTCTCTCCTTTGTAGTTAGGTTAATGGCAGGTGCAACACTGTTCTCAGCCCAAGATGCAGCCTGTCTATGTCCCGCTTACGGCAGTGGTGTGGAACGAAAACATTCTCATTCTTGGCTCGCACAGTGGGTGCCCTGCAGCGTTCAGTAGGGCTTGGCTGGAAAGCGATGACATACGTATATCTTGAGAGAAAATGAAGCCCCCAACCTAGCATGTGCGAAGTCCATCCCAGTGCAGCAAAGCCCTCAAGTGCTTGCTTCATTTCTAGTGACGTCAACTGGACTTAAGCACTTGCTCAGAGTTAAGCATGTCCTCACAAGTGCTTTGTGGTATAAGGACGGATGGATCGGGGCCCAGATGTATGGTGGTGGGGAACAGGAGAAGAGAGAGAGAAGAAGACGCAGGGCTAAATTCTGATGGTCCGTTGCACCAGTGTAAACGTGGAACAATGTCACGGACTTAGTGGAGTTATTCCAGGCCTATCACAGTATAACTGGGAGCAGAATAGCGTTGTGAGAGAGAGACAAATTGAACTGGCGCTAGTTTCTCCAGCAGAGTTCTAGTTCAGTGGACTCTGTTGAACCTGAATGCCACTCCTAAAAGCTTTGATGAAACTCTCTGCTATGAGAGTTGGCTGCTCCGGTTCAAAGAAACTTGCTGTTCTGTGATAGTTCAGGGACTTTCCAGAGCTTTTCCCTGCTGCCAATCATCAGCTGGAAGATACCGGCGTGGGTGAAGGTCAGATGAGGATCCCTGCTCAAAGTAACCTCCTCAGCAGGAGTTAAATTCTGCATCAGACTTCAGTGAAACTACAAATGCCTCCCTGAGTAGCTCCTCTCCTCTTCCACAGCCAGCTCGAGCCATGGAATGACCCTGAGCCCAAACTCCAAGGCACTGATTGGAGATTTCAAACCAATTTCCAGGCTCTGCACTGTACTAAGAAACCCGAGCCAAGGATAGAGGTTAATGAAGAGTAGAGACTCCATGACCGCAACTCCGCTGTGTCAGAGAAATGTTAAAGGCACATTTCTTTAGGCATGACTACTCCATTAATCTTCTGCCGGTCGATATCAGATTTAACCATGTTAGCGCCGGGCATTTTGGTAGAGTTCAAGACCCGCTGGTTTAAACCAGAGAGCCTCAAGCTTCCCTGGGTATTTTATTACGTCCTGACACTAACATGGTTATTAACAGTAAAGACAGAAACAAAATCAAAGGCTTGGACCTTTGCTTATTCCGTGGCCCCCAAACAGCGCTGGAAATCACAAGCTAGCCAATGCCTTTCATGCCTGATTTTAAACGTTAGGGTCCAAAGATCTTTTGAGTTTGGTCTTTTTTGACCTAATGTTGGTCCGTGGGGAATCAGCCCCAAGAACTAAAGAGCTGTCCATCGCTCTGCACGTTGGGCCGAGGGCTACAAAATGGCCCCCGCTCAGCATGGCAGGATTTTCAAGCCTCACCGCACTGGTGAACATGCCTGAGGTGCAGGGTACCAGGGAACCCAAGCTGAGATTTCTCTCTCCAGAACAGAGCTAGCAATGGCTGCAGCAGTGCAAACTGTTTTCCTGTTCTCCCATTTAGCTGCTTCTGGAATGGACAGGCCAGATGAGCCATTCAGATGCCAATCAGAACTAGCAGGGGTCTGGTACTTTGGAAAGTGGACATCTGTCCACTAAGAATGAGACTGAAACCATCAGCTGATGGTTGTTCTGTATACCCAGAAGAACTGATCATTGCCCTCTATCAGAGCTTTTACCCTTAAAGGGCACCTGCAACTTTTAAAGAAATTGGATTTGTGCCTCTTTTGCTTCCTTACAAACCACAAAGTAAGAATGGAAAATGTTTCCCCCCCCCAAAACAAAACAAAATACCTTTTCTCTTTTGAAATATCAATAATGTGAAGTCTGATCTTCCTTGGTTTTGTTGGTGGGCATGTTGGGGTTGTTCGATTTTTAACAATGATTTCCCTTCTCCCAAGTGTGCATTAGATGTTGGAATTAAACAGCGGTTAACTAGAAACCCAACAGGATCAAGGGCCAGCTTTTTAAAAGTGCTTAGAGCTGGAGATGGGCACCCAGTGGGATTGTCAAAAGCTATTGAACTCAACAGGAGTTTGGCTCAGAGGCACTTTTGACAATCCCACTAGGCATATAGCAGCATCTCTACGCACCTAAATATCTATACAAATCTGGTTCTGATTCTCTAATTGAGCATAAGAATTGCCATACTGGGTCAAATCAAAGGTCCATCTGGCCCAGTATCCTGTCTTCCAACAGTGGCCAATGCTAGGTGCCCCAGAGGGAATGAACAGAACAGGTAATCTTCAAGTGATCCATCCCCTGTCGCTCATTCCCAGCTTCTGGCAAACAGAGGGATGCCATTCCTGCCCATCCTGGCTAATAGCCACTGATGGACCTATCCTCCATGAATGTATCTAGTTCTTTTTTGAACCCTGTTATAGTCTTGGCCTTCACCACATCCTCTGGCAAGGAGTTCCACAGGTTGACTGTGCATTGTGTGAAGAAATACTTCCTTTTGTTTGTTTTAAACCTGCTGCCTATTTGGTGACGCCTAGTTCGTGTGTTATGAGAAGGAATAAATAACACTTCCTAATTTACTTTCTCCACACCTGTCATGATTTTATAGACCTCTATCATAGGCCCCCCTTAGTCGTCTCTTTTCTAAGCTGAAAAGTCTCAGTCTTATTAATCTCTCCTCATATGGAAACTGTTCCATATCCCTGCACATTTTTGTTGCCCTTTTCCGAACCTTTTCCAACTCCAATATATCATTTTTGAGATGGGGCGACCACATCTGCACGCAGTGCTCAAGATGTGGGCATACCAGGGATTTATATAGCAGCAATATGATATTTTCTGTCTTATTATCTAGCCTTTTCCTAATGATTCCCAACATTCTGTTCGCTTTTTTGACTGCTGCACATTGAGTGGATGTTTTCAGAGAACTATCCACAATGACTCCAAGATCTCTTTCTTGTGGGGTAACAGCTAATTTAGCTCCCATCATTTTATATATATAGTTGGGATTGTGTTTTCCAGTGTGTATGACTTTGCATTTATCAACATCAACATGGCAACTGTGTTGCCATTTACGCCTGTACAAAGTGGGTGTATCACACTGTCACGTGCGTCAAGTTGTGGGCACCCCACTTTGAGAAAGAGTTGGACAAATTGGAGTGAGTCCAGAAGAGATCAACAAAAAACCATGACCTCTGAGGAAAGGTTAAAACAACTGGCATGTTTAGTCGTGAGAAAGAAGACCGAGGTTATGAGGAACAGAATGAACGTCTCTAATAAGCAGAAGTTTTGGAAATACCATATATGCTGGCACTTGCTTTGAAACAATTCATATTCTTGCAAGCAGAAAGGTATCAGGAATTGTGCAGCAATAACAGATCATCAACTGATGGGAGCTTTCAAGATTTCAGTCACTTTTTTCAATGCAGGGTATAAAAATCATCCTCCAGAGTCTTTTCTTTCTCTCTCCTTTTTCTTCCTGACATATGTAGGACATAAACTCCTGCCCTGCAAGGAGATTTTTTCCCCATGGGTTCCGAGCTCAGTGACATTCTTCATTGTACCTGGGAGTGGAAAGGGGTGTGCGTGTGGTTATGTGGGACTCTTTGGTGTGAAATTAAAGCTCAACAATGATTTAATTTACAGAAGCAGTGAGGTCACATTTCTTTATTCCTGGCAGCATATTCCACTTAGGATAAATTGAAAGAAAGGCATTCAGATACTATAGGAGTTGGTGCAATGGAAGACACCAGACTGGATAGATAGATGCCAAGGCATACTCAGATGATTATCATGGAATAGATGCCTAGATGATTGACAGGTAGATAAATATGATGACAGATTAGATCGACGGGTAAAAGAATCATCAGACACATGGATGAACATGATTTGTTGGGGAAGAGTCAACACCGCTTTTGTAAAGGGAAATCATGCTTCACCAATCTATTAGAATTCTTTGAGGAGGTCAAACAAACGTGGACAAGGGCAATCCAGTGAAAATAGTGTACTTGGACTTTCAGAAAGCCTTTGACAAGGTCCCTGTAAGGGTGCGGACTCACCCCTGCGGCGCCTCCTGCTGGTCGTCTCAGGGAATCAGCTCAATCCAGCCTCCGGAGCGCCCTCTGCAGGCCGGTGATCCGCCTTACCGCTTCTGGCCCCCGTGTCCCTCCCAGGACCCCGGTGCCCTTATCTGGGGGGCTGCCCCCTGGCAGAACCCCTTTCTCTGGGTTTCCCCTCCCCAGGGAACCCCCATCCACTATCCCTACCTCGCCTCAGGATAAGGCCACTGCTCGTCACCAACTAGCCCCCGCTCCCTGGGGCAGACTGCAGTACAGGCCACTCATCATCGGCAAGGTTGGGTTTGGACCTGCTGCCTTGGCCTAGCCCTGGGCTGCCCTCTGCAACCCCCAGTACCCCTGGGCCTTCTTCTAGGCCGCAGCCTGGGGCTATCCAGGCTGGAGCTCCCCAGCTCCTCAGCCTTTCCCCAGCCCTGGTCCACTCAGGTACCCTGTGTCTATCTCCCTGCAGCCAGGCCCTTCTCTCTCTAAAGCCAGAGAGAGAGACTGTGTCTGAGCTCCTGGCTCCCTGCCTTTATAGGGCCAGTTGAGTCTGTTTGGGGCGTGGCCCCAACTGCAGCCACTTCCCCCAGTCAGCTCATCCTTCAACCTGCCTTCTCCCTGGGCTAGCTCAGGCCCTTCCAGGCAGGAGCAGGTGTCCACCCTGCTACAGTCCCTCACCAAAGGCTCTTAAGCAAAGTGAGCAGTCATGGGATAAGAGGGAAGGTCCTCTCATGGATCAGTAACTGGTTAAAAGATAGGAAAAAAGGGTGGGAATAAATGGTCCGTTTTCACAATGGAGAGAGGTAAATAGTGGTTTCCCCCAGGGATCTGTATTGGGACCAGTGCTGTTCAACATATTCATCAATGATCCGGAAAAAGGGGTAAACAGTGAGATGGCAAAATTTGCAGACAATACAAAATTACTCAAAATAATTAAGTCCAAAGATGACTGCGAAGAGTTCCAAAGGGATCTCCCAAAACTGGATGACCGGGCAACAAAATGGCAGGTGAAATTCAATGTTGATAAATGCTATAATTCTGATTTGGCAGCATTTGCCCCCCACTTTGCACTGGTGGAAATGATGACTAACAGTTCAAGGTGTCTGATGGAGATAAGTCAATGGCGCTGCGCTATTTACACCAGCTGAGGATTTGGCCCCGCAAACGTGTTCCCCTCCTTGTCCAAATTCCACATGCTGCTTTCCCTGTGCAGACAAGGTGCAATCTCTGTTCCCAGAGTCCCTTCTGGAAAGTGCCCTTCCTAAGACAGATGCCTCAAAAAGCCAATTGCATCATAATAAACTTGGATGGGAAGAAGGTTCCCAGGCAGCAGAACTCAAAAAGATGAGACAGTGATGAGAACGGAGGGGGATGAGTCACAAAAGGAGCTGCGGTGGGAATGATTTCAGGATGACTCTAGTGCTGAAATCCCCTGGTTCTGGGGTTGCCTCCTTGCCACACAGTTCTAACAGTTCATTCTAGGTTAAGATTTCTAATGGACTAGATGACCTCTTGAAGTCCCTTCCAGAGATTAAATTTCTATGATTTCTATGCAGCCCTAGCTGATGATAGGGAAGATAATGATAAAGGAAGGATTGTTCAGTGGTTAGGTCACTGATCTAGGGGCCTTGGGTTCCAGTCCCTGCTCTGCCACAGAATTCCTGTAGGACCTTGGGCAAGCCCCTTAGCCTCTCTGTGCCTTAGCTCCCCATCTATAAATGGGATACCCTACTTCCCATGAGTGTTGTAAGGCTAAATACATTAACGATTCTGGGATGCTGAGGTACTGCAGTCACGGTGACCAGGTAAGTACCTAAGGATGCAGATTATGAGGCTTACTGTTTTCAGATATCCCTCCAGCCACAACATATTTCAAATCCCCTTGCTTCTCATCTAGCTGCGACCACCCCCACTATTTTACAGCAAGGGAAAGCTGCTAGCTCGTCCAAACGATTTTTCAATTTAAGGCAGATTAGGAGCAAAATTCTACTGGGACTAATAGTATGTAATCTTCTTTACATTTCTCCTCTTGCTTTATGAAGAACAGTTCATTGCAATGGCGCATTTCACACTCTGATGCTGATATTTCAATTTCCTGCTTAAGTTACAATGAAAATTGCCCGCACGGCTGATGCTCCCGTGCAGAATAATTCATGTTGATTGACGTTATTTAATTCCCTCGGGATGCAGCTAATGATTAGGAGACTCCAGGAAATTTAAAACGCATGTCCTACCTGTGGACGCCTCTAAGCTCCTTTGGAAGGATTTGAAAGGCTTGCTATTTCGAATAGAAAACACCATCGTTAATTTCAACCTCCTGCCCCATATCCCACCCCCTTTCCTTCCCCCCATCAAAAAAGAAGAAAGATTGAAATTCCTTAGCATTGTCAAGGCCCTCAGAATTGAGTTGCCATTGACGCAGCCCTGTTGTGGGGATGTTTGCTTGAATGGAGCTGATCAGCGGGACGCTGTATTGGCCGGGGGACATCCCATCCAGATCCCTGACCAGGACTTTGAAACAACCAATTGAGTGGAAACGCAGCCCTGGGTTTTATTTTATATTGAGCCGAGTGCCTGCTGGGACAGACTTTGGGGGGCTGATTCTGCGCATCATCCTGGTGTTGTTTAGGAGTAATTGCCTCAAAGGCAACGGAGTGACCCAAGTTTGACACTTGGGTAAGGGAGAGGAGAATCCAGCCCTCGGAGTATAAGCAGAGCCGTGTGGCTATAGCTAGGGTCTGCTCTGCAATTGCCTGGCACCTTGGGCAGTTATTGACGCTGTAGCGGGGTGGTTACCCGCTCCAGCCCTGACAGGGTGAAGCCAGCCCTGGGAGAGGGCTTGGGGCTAGGAGAAAAAGCCCAAGCTGATTGGGGAAGGAGCTACACCTGGGCCACGCCCCAATCAGGGCAGCTGGGCCTTATAAGAAGACCAGGGCTGCCAGAAGCAGAGCCAAGTCTCTCCTCTAGCTGTGGAGGGAGACCGGCCTGGCTGCAGGTGTTGGCCAAATTGGGCCCGTTTCCCCCCGGAGCTTACCTAATTACACCAAGGAGGCACGGAGAGACAAGAAGACGGGTACCAGGTTCTTTATTGGTCAGTCAGCTGAGAGGGTGCTCCTTGGCTTATGCCAAAGGAGACACACCTTACAAGCACAACTGAGCTTCTTTTATACAGAGAGACAAACAACTTAGCATTCATTCTTTTGCGTCATTATGCTGACCGATAGATAATAGGTTACACAGAATACAGATATTATTCTGGGGAGGGGGATACAAGAGACATCTGTTGCGGATACATTTGTCATTTTGAAGGGAGAACAAGGTACATTCCTTGACCCTTTGCACTAAATACCTTGGGGATATATGGGAAAGCAGCTGCATATAGTTGTAAGCCAAGTGAGCCAATTAGCAAATAGCTGACATGATTAAATGCAAGGCTAAATACTTTATTTAGATCTTTAGGCCTTTTCCATCAGCAAGAGGCCGGCATCTTTTAAATCTATTACAGAGAACCAGCTGTGGTTCTTGGGGACTTGGCCCAAGATAGTATGGGGGTTTCAGATAGGCCCAGAGCAAAAGAGCTTCATCGACACCTTGGCCTTCCACTCTCCCGAGTTACCTGGTAGCTATGCCTAGTGGACCCCAACACAGGGGAGTAAGAGGGTACTTGGGAGTGAAGCAGGGCTGGGGAGAGCCAGTGGAGCAGGGGAGCTCCAGTCTGGCGACTCCCCAGGCTACAGGGCCTGGTACTGGGTGGTAGAAGAAGGCAGCAAGTCAAACCCCCTTGCCTGTGATGAGTGGCTTTTATACTGCAGTGAACGGGCTAGGTGAGGACTGGCACTAGCCCAGACTGAGGCGAGGTGGGGGTAGTGGGTGGGGGCTCCCTGGGGAAGGGAGACCCACAGAGATTGTTGGGGTATTGCCAGGAGGCAGCACCTCAGAGAGAACGGGCACCGGGGTCCGGGAGGGACACGGGGGCCAGCTGTGGCGGATCACCGGCCTGCAGAGGGCGCTCCGGGCTGGAAAGCGAGCTAATTCCCTGAGAGACCAGCAGGAGGCGCCGCAGGGGTGAGTCCCACCCCCGTTGCAGACACTCTTGCGAAGGGACCGCAAAGCAGGTGTAAAACTCTACCAGCATCTTACAGCCTTGGTGCACTTGTTTGCCTGGTGCAGGGCAATGGAGAATCAGGCCCCGGAAGTGCAGACAAGGTCAGTAAAACTGGTGGCCACTTACTGAGCTGTCAAGTCACAGAGTCTTCATTTAAGGAGCGCCCCATAGCCAGGAGCACAGTCGTGATGACAGGGCACTGCTGCAAAGAAGCTCCCAGCCTTCACTCCTGGCAGAGCCCCGTGTGTGAGTCTTGGTCTACACTTCTAAGTCATATCAGCTTTGCTACATCAGTTAGGGGTGTGAAAAGCCCACCCCTCTGGCCAGTGTCGTTATGCCAACAAGCCCCTCAGTGGAGACGGTCATGAACTGCTCCAGGCATCGTGACACCCAGCATGCCCGGCGAGTGTGTAGAACCCATGCTGCTGCAGCTACTCGGCTATTTTTAGCCGTGCTAATGTGGGTATGTCATCCCAAGCTGGAATCACACCTTGGTCTGCAGTATAGACTCACCCTCTCTCCCTTTGCTTCAACATCCACCTTCTCTTTAGACTGTTGGGGTGGGGACTGTCTCTTGCTATGTGTTTGTACAACACCTAACACAATGGGGCCCTAATTTCCTTTGGGGAATTTCCAATGGGGCCTCTAGGTGCTGTTGTGATAAATAATGGGATTCACAGGCTTTCAGTTGTGTGTTGGGAGGCAAGTCTTGTTGCTGGAGAAAATGCTACCAAATCAGAAGGATGCAACGTTTTAGGGCTTTTTCTCTAAAGGAATAAGAGAGGGTGTGAATTTAAAGCACTGTTGCGATTCCAGATTAAGAGTATCATATGGAAAATTAGTCTAGAATAGCTATAGAAGAATAGTTATTCTGGAATAGCCATGCCGGTCAATTTCCCTATGTAGACACATCCTTCTATTCACTTTGCTTCGGTGTAAGGCTGGGTCTACACTACAGCGGGGTTCCGACCTAAGATACGCAACTTCAGCTACGTGAATACCGTAGCTGAAGTTGCGTATTTTAGGTCGGCTTACCTGGTGGTGAGGACGGGGGAAAGCCGACCGCTGCCGCGCTGCCGCCGACTCCGCTGCCGCCTCTTGTCGAGGTGGATTTCCGGAGTCGACGGCAAAGCGATCAGGGATCGATTTTACCGCGTCCTCACCAGACGCGGTAAGTCGATCCCCGATAAACCGATTGCTACCCACCGGATCGGCGGGTAGTGAAGACGTAGCCCAAATGACAACACAAGGTGCAGGCCAGTGGTGAATTCCACCCAGTAAAGTTACTCAAGATTTACTTTGGCCATAACAAAGGTCAGGATCTGTCCCCGGAGATCTGACAGGCAAGTTGCCAAAACATCAGCATTCCCTGAGAAAATGGGAAATAGGGAAGTGCAACGTTGTTTCAAAACGCTGTGAAATCTTCTCATCAAAATAATGCCACATGCTGTCACGGCAAAGGGAAAACAAATGAGAGCTACATGATGGCGCCGCATGAAATGTAAAATGTTGTTTAGTTAAAACAAAACTCTTTCAAGGCATCAGGGAAGAGGGAGAAGTAGGGAGGGGGGAAAGCAAACATTCTGCGCTTATTTCTTAAAAGATATTCAAATTGGCAAAACTGTTGAGGTGTGCAGCATCTCAGGAGCTGATTCCAGTGTGTGCCGCGCAGCGATACACAATGCAGTGAGAGGTAATTACTGTCACTCAGGGAAATGGGAGCCCTTCGCTTATTACTTTGCAGCGTGCTTCACTCTTCTGATAACTTTCCCCCCTTGCAGCAGTTCTGAACAGCCACTAGATTACAAGAGTTTATTAATAGCCAGAATAAATAAAGCCAAATGGGAACCTGGTTTCTTATTGTGCTTTATTGAAGTACCAAGATCAGGCTTCTGTTGTGTCAGGTACTGTACACAATCCCCACCCCAAAGAGTTTAGTCTACTGGTATATCTACGCGGGAGGTGGAATTTCCAGCTTAGGCAGACATGTCTGTGCTAACTCTGATTGAGGTTTTCTGATCTTACCGGTTGTCAGCTGTCAGCCTTCCTCACACACACACACACACACACACACACACACACACACACACACACA
>NW_020664545.1:6782311-6823263 GCF_002925995.2 Terrapene triunguis
CACACACACACACACACACACACACACACACACACACACACACACAACCAGCCTCCTGCAGCTCTTCATAGGGAACACCCGTCCTCTTCTCCCTCCGCTGCATCTGACGGCAGGTGCTATTGGAATATGAATATAAACGAATAGTAAAGCCTCCCTGCTGGGTAAAAACTACCATTCGGGGAAGTCTAGCTGTCTACAGGAGGAGGAAAGTCATAGGAATCATCATGACCTTGCTACTAGCAGATCACCATCAGTCTAATCCAGTGTTCTCTGGACAAAAGCAGCCACCAGTCCCAGCTATCTTGGGTTCTGACCTGGCCCATTTTACTAGAATACCTCACCACACCCCTGTGTAGTAGGGGAGGGCTACTACTCCTATTTTACAGATGAGGAATTGAGGGACAGAGAGGCTAAGGTGCAGGTCCTCAAAGGTATTTAGATACCTAACTCCCATTGAAATCAAAGAGAGTTAGGTATCTAAATACCTTTGAGGATCTGCGCTTAAGTGACTTGCCCAAAATCCCACAAGAAGTCAGTGGCAGAGTAGGGACTTAAACCCAAGTCTCCTGGCACCTAGCCTAGCCCTAGCTGCTGGATCATCCTTTCGCTTTATGTAGCCAAGGCAGGTGCAGGATTCCCTGAAGTGGACCATTAAACTAGGAAACGGAGACAGACACCAGAAGGCGAGAAGAAAAGAAGGCAACATTTAACAAGCAAAGAAGACAGAGAAACATGTGGACATGGAAAGATATTTCTGCAAGTGCTTCTGTAATCGTCCCTGCTTCCATCCCTTAATAGCAGAACTTGCCGCGGAGGCTTAGCAATAGATGCCTGCCCTAGACGCAAAGTGACAAGCTAATTTTGGAGCGTTGCACGGCTATAATTTTGCAATTTATTTGTTATCATTTTAACATGCTGATGGAGAGGAGCCGTATCCCAGGCAGCGGGCGCAGCTTGGACTTGGGGCATAATTTCGAGTTAGCTTTTGAAAGGGAGAGGCTCGTGCCTTGCGATATTTATGACGATGATGCTCCTGGAGCTGCAGGGCCCATATCTTATTTGTTTGCTGCTCAAACAAAGGTTCAGGAAATTGGATGCCATTCCTGTCTGGCGAGAACATCTAGCCAGTTGCAGCAGGGCTGCTGCTCTTTGCGTGTCTCTCCAGCGCACTGACGGGAACAGCGGTTTCCAATTCAAGGCGACCAACTCGCCTCGTAAAGCACTTTGTCCCCGGGAACAGGCTAAGGGCCTGAGTCCGTAAACTGATGGGAGTCGAGCGTGCGCGGTGCTTGCTAGGCAAGGCTTAACTCTTTGCAGGATCAAATCCTAAAGGACCCAGCCACCGCCTTCTGCACTAAAAATAATCATAATCTGCACCGATTATTAGTGTTCCAGTCGTGCAGAGAGGGCCCAGCCGCAGCCCTACTACGCCAGCTGGTTTACATACACAGAGACAGTCCCTGCCAAAATGTGCTGACAGTCTAAAAAGGCAAGACAGACTGAGGAAAGAGGATTATTCCCATTTTACAGATGGGGCGTAGAGGCACAGAGAGAGGAAGTGACTTGGCGAAGGTCACGCAGGGTGTCCGTGACAGAGCCAGCGATTACACCCAGGTCTCCTAACTACAAGATCAGCATTCCTCTTTCTTAGCAACATATAAAGACTATAAACGACGGTTACGCTGCGCTTTTTGCTTTAGCGTCTGTAAACCCCGCAAAAGGGCGGGTGGGATTAGACAGGGGTACAGCGAAAGTGAGATCGTGAGAGCTGTAACTCGGGCCCAGGACTGATTCTGTTCCAAGGGGTATTTCCAGATCCTTTTATCAGGAAACCAATGGAACTGAGCTTTACTGAGCGCAGCACGAGCGCCAGAAAAAAATAAATATATATACATACCTACCTATCTCATAGAACTGGAAGGAAGGTCATTGAGTCCAGCCCCCGGCCTTCACTAGCAGGACCAAGTACTGTCCCTAGGAGGGTTTTTTTGTTTGCCCCAGATCCCTAAATGGCCCCCTCAAGTATTGAACTCACAACACTGGGTTTAGCAGGCCAATACTCAAACCACTGAACTATCCCTAGTCCAAGTTTGTCATTCAATATAGAAAATCTCATTTACTCCACCACAGCTGACTCTGACCTCAAGTCGGAGCCTGTTCTTGTACAAAACCCGCTTCCCCAATCAGCCCAGACAGGACTGCAAAAGGCCAGTGATGCAGCCCAGCTTTTAATGATAATCAGGCTGCAGATGAGGGATGTGACAGTTGGGGACTGGAACATGAAGGCAAGAAAGTGTAATTCTGTGCAATGGCTCTCTGCCGAAGTGACAAAGTGGAATAGTTCTTGCTTTCAAGGGCAAACAAGGGAGACCACCCGGAGCACCCACTCCATGACAGAAGCAAACTAGAGGTTGTTCTAGAGAAGCAAAATATTCTGTGCTGAGAATTTGAATGTGCATGAAAATTTCCCATCCCAGGTTCTGCAGTTTCTCATTAACCACTTTAAAGAGTCCACATTGTCTCCCCACAAAAGCCATGCGCTCTGCAGGGCTTTGCAGGGCATGTCAACTAGCTGAGCTGTGTGGATTAAGTGAAGACAATTTGAAGCTGATCCAAATTTATCTGTTTCTTAAAGATCTCTCGTCTCCATTTTAATCGCTGAGCTCCCCAGCCAGATTGTGCTTGGCGCATGGTGAACCAACCCTGCCTGCAGCAAAGACCATCCTGATCTCTGCCTGCGTGCCAGGTCCTCAGAGGGTCAATTGTGAGTCAATGGATGTACTCTGTGCGATGTGTAAGATTTCTGGCCGCTGCCCAGGTGCCAGGCACGCAGAGGGTAGGTGGTGAGTCATGGAACATGCTGTGCGAAATGCAAACTATTCTGAAAGCTGCCAGTTTGCCAATCCAAGAATGACAAGGGATGAATTGAAAAAATATAGATACATCCCACCCAGGCTGCCTCAGGTTTTATTTCACCGGGGTGTTATTCATAAAAACCGTCTCTTCTGCCAACGGTGGTTTCTAGAGAGGGCTGCAGACTAATGAAATTGCCTTTTATACCCAATGTGTGAACAAGCTGCATCCAACTGCAGGAGTGGGGCCAGATTCCTCACTGTCATTTTTCTGTGGGTGGTGATAGCCGGGGCCTTATGGACTTTGTAGTGAGTGGGACCTAAATTCTCTGGCACTGAATTCAGGGGCAATCTAGAATTTCTGTGACAGCGCTGAATGCGTTTGAAAATGGAGAGCGTGACAGCAAGGCTAACAGCAGTTGTAGGGTGGCTTGCCCCTCCAGAACACATGACTAGTCACAGGGCACGGCATGCAAGGAATTAAATAAGCTTGAAGAACAGTGGAAATAGGGGAAAGGCTTTATAGAGTCAACTGAAAACTCCCAGCAACTCTGGGGTCTTCTGTTTTAGTCTATTCTGATTCTTATACCACCCTCATCACTGTAGTATCTCAGCGCCTTTCAGTATTGCATTAAGTGACATGTCTAACATCTGTGCTACACTAGGGTTACCATACGTCCGGGTTTCCCCGGACATGTCCGGCTTTTGGGTCTTTAAATAGCCATCCGGGGGGAATTTGTAAAAAGCTAAAAATGTCCGGGATTTCCCCCCGGATGGCTATCTAAAGACCCAAAAGCGGCTGACAGGGCAGCCGTGCCGGATTGAGCCACTCACTTGGGGCCGCTCCGGCAGCAAAAGCCCCTTCCCCGCTTCCCCCTCCCCTGCAGCTTCACCACGCCAGCAGCGCTGCGTGGGGCATAGGCACCGACTGTAGCCGGCGACAGTGGGTGCTCGCACCCCCCCCCCCGCTCCCGGCTCCGCCCCTTCTCCGCCCCCATTCCAACCCCTTTCCCAAATCCCAGGCCCCGTCTCCTCCCCCTGGCGCGCCGCTTTTCCCCTCCACCCCCCTCCCTCCCAGACTTTTGCGCGGCAAGCCTGGGAGGGAGGGGGGAGAAGCGGAGCGCTCAGGGGAGGTGGCAGAACAGAGGTGAGCTGGGGCAGGGGGGCGCGGGGAGGGCTGCCCGCAGCAGGTAGCGGGGGGGGGGCACAGGGGAACCGCTCCCCGCCCCAGCTCACCTCCGCTCCGCCTCTGCCTGCTGCCTTGAGCGCGCCACTCCGCTCCGCTTCTCGCCCCCTCCCTCCCAGGCTTGCCGCCGAACAGCTGATTTGAGGCAAGCCGGGGGCGGGGCGGAGAAGCGGGGCGGCTGCGCGCTCAGGGTAGCAGGCAGAGCCAGAGCGGAGGTGAGCTGGGGTGGGGCAGGGCAGGGAGCGCGGCGAGTCAAGGGACAGGGAGCAGGAGGGTTGGATGGGGTGGGGGTTCTGGGGGGACCTGTCAGGGGGTAGGGGTGTGGAGAGGGATTGGGGCAGTCAGGGGACAGGGAGCAGGGGGAGGGTTGGATGGGTCAGGGGTTCTGGGGGTGGCCTGTCAGGGGGCAGGGGTGTGGAGAGGGATTGGGGCAGTCAGGGGACAGGGAGGGTTAGATGGGTTGGGGGTTCGGGGGGGGCAGTCAGGGAACAGGCAGCGGTTGGATAGGCGTGGGAGTCCCGGGGATCTGGCAGGGGCAGGGGTGTTGATAGGAGTCAGAACAGTCAGGGGACAGGTAGGGTGGGGGGGTCTCAGGAGGGGGCAGTTGGGGACAAAGATAAGGGAGGCTTAGATAAGGGGTGGGGTCCCGGGGGGTGATTAGGGGCAGGGGTCCCGGGAAGGGGCGATCAGGGGACAAGGAGCAGGGAGGGTTGGATGGGTTGGGGGTTCTGTGGGGGGCAGTCAGGGGGGCGGGAATTGGGAGGGAGTGGCTAGGGGGCGGGGCTACACACACACCCCCGGAGTGTCCTCTTTTTTGAAAGTTCAAATATGGTAACCCTATGCTACACAGTTATCTGTCTACAGATCGCTCTGAACCCATAGATACTCACCATACACCTAACATGTCACAGCTGCCATGAACATAGAGACTGTCTATGTACCGATATATGCCACACATAACATACACCCCCAAGGATCTGCTCCCCAATGCAGAGAAGGTGCAAAAGGAAACGTGTATTCTAATGTCATGCAATTACATCCCTCTGATAAAGTTCTTTGCAAAAACATACCTCGCACCACCTCCCAGTTACCCCAGTTAGTTGCTGTTACATTTATTTAAACTGATGCGTTGCACTGAGATGATTTAATATATGAGCATGGTAGAGTAGCATCCCCCCCTCGCCACGGCTCCGTGGTTCCACGCCCGAGGTCCCAGAGCCCTAGCGGAAAGCTGCCTCTTGAAAATGGCAGGAGCGCCATGAAAACTGCCACTAGTGGGTGCAAGTCACAGCTCTATATAGGATCCACACCGTGACACTAGGTGGGATGCAGGCTGGATCCCGAAACGAGGGGTGTGGCTAGCCGGAACGAGGTGGTTTGTGGGAATTCCCGGGTTTAAACCCTTCCATCCATAATCCCCAGACAGGATAGACAAATTCTCCCCCTATCCCCACCATCAGGATTCCCAGAGTGGCACAACTTGCAGTGGGGCTATGCCCCACAAGCCTTTAGGTCTAACACTAGCGTGCAGCATCACCATGACACAAGACTGTTAGTTTGCAAGGTGGCCACACTGCTGTGGGCTGGCCTCAGTCGAGATGACTTAATCGAGATGGACTCAGTCCAGATAAGCCTGTAGCGCAGATGTGCCCAGTGTGGGCAGAGAGTAATGAGCGAAGCCTGCGGTGGGGGGGTCGTTTCAGAGAAGGTTTGGAACAGGCTGGTGATTCAAGCCTGAGGGAAGGGCTCAGGTTGCCTGTAGAGTGGTTTGGAAATAGTTTGGGTGATCAAGGCACATCCAGAAGGAGTGAGGGCTGGGGAAGTCACCCCTGCCCGCAGATGGGTTGTTGTAGAGTTAAGCGTGAACATGCCCATCCCTTGTGGTATTTAATTTAGGATTAAATTAATTTTGGTTTGAGCTGCCCCCACAAAAAAATTTTCAACAGGCCACAGAGTTTTGTGTTGTTGATGCAGAACCGCATTGGGGGAATTGTCGGGGTGACTTTGACAGCTGAGGTTTTTGGTGCTCAGGAGGGGCTTGAACTCCTAGTTCCCTATATCTGAGAGCAACCAGTTGTCCCACTGTCCTTCTATCCCAGTAGCTGCCATTGCATCCAGCATGGTGGATAAACCTCATGAGATGTTTGCTTCAACTAAAATGATCAATTATGAAACAGTTACTGTTCACCTATAATTTACCATCACTAGGTTTCAGAGTTAACATGCATTGAGATGAGTGAGGCAGTTCACACCTATTTAAGAGCTCCTGTTTCAGGCTGTATGCTAGCAGGCCAAATGTGCACAAGTTACTTTCTGTGCACAATTGGATGTTTGTTTGCAAACGTAATAGGTAGAAACATGAATAGTCCCCCTCCTTCCCCCAGTCTTAGATTCTGCTGCAGAAATCTGTAGCAAGGGGCAAACACTGCAGCAAATCCCACAACCACAAACTTCACAAGACCTTGTTGATAGCCCTACCTGCTTCTTCCCTCTCCCCCACTCACACGTATCCAATTCCCAGGGGGATTCATGTTTGGATTCCTCATCTTCAGCTCCTTCCAATAATGTGAAGCTGCGTCTCCGTGCCTGCACTATCAATATTTAATTTTCTTCTGCATACACAATGAGACTGCAAATTGTAACCTGAGCCTATGGCTTGCTCTGAGAGGGGAAGAGCATGGCTGCCAGAACCCATCACACCCTCGGATGAGCAACTAGTGGGTTTTGGGTGCCCAGCATGAGACACCTTAAAGGGTGCTGACCTCCAGCTAGGAACAGCATTGCCTAAGGAACAAGAAAGGGGACTTGTGGGTTTTTTCCCCACCTGCCTTTGAATGATCAAGTATAGGCCCTGGGTGGAAGCTAGAATACAGGAGCTGATGCACCACTGATCTGAGCCTCTACAGCAAATTCTGTCCATGTGCACAGAAGTGCGTCATAATAAATAATGTTTATGCTGACACAGCACTTCCAGCTGAAGAACTGAGGACATCACAAAGGTGAGTCACATGGGCAGGCTTGGCAGACTTTGCTTTTTATTTTTTATAATATCGATAAATAATAGCGAAGGGTTTTTTTAAGCATTTTAAAATTTGTATCAATTTAAATTTTCACAGTTGCACAGAAATATGCGTTTTAAGCATTTTATCTTTGTTTTTATTGATTTCAATTTTCACAGTTGGGGGAAATTATAGGGGGACTAGCTAAGAGAGGAGGGTCAGACAATTATTTAATGACACTAGACACTGAGATTCGGAAAGTGAAAGCTACAGAACCATTAAATCTCAAACTGTCAACGTCACATGTCAAAATATACAAAGTAAATATCCCTAAATCAAAAGCTAATAAGTTCTCAAGCAACAATTTTCGTACTTTGCCTGTCCGCAAGTTTCTATTATCATTGATGGAAATATTTTTACGTCAGTTTGTGTGTGTTCAGTGAAATCAACATTTACTGATAAAAATCTAACCCTTCCAAGCGTATTCATGTATGTATTATTATTATTGCAGTAAGACCTGCACCTGGAACATCCAGCCATGATCAGGGCCCCATTGCACTAGGTGTGTTACACATATAAAGTAAGAGAATTCCTGCCCCAAATAGCTTGTAGTCTCAGACAGGCAAAGGAGTTTGAACATAAGAACGGCCATACTTGGTCAGACCAAAAGTCCATCCAGCCCAGTATCCTGTCTACTGACAGTGGCCAATGCCAGGTGCCCCAGAGGGAGTGAACCTAACAGGTAATGCTCAAGTGATCTCTCTCCTGCCGTCCATCTCCACCCTCTGACAAACAGAGGCTAGGGACACCATTCCTTACCCATCCTGGCTAATAGTCATTAATGGACTTAACCTCCATGAATTGATCTAGTTCTCTTTTAAACCCTGTTATAGTCCTAGCCTTCACAGCCTCCTCAGGCAAGGAGTTCCACCGGTTGATTGTGCGCTGCGTGAAGAAGGACTTCCTTTTATTTGTTTTAAACCTGCTGCCCATTAATTTCATTTGGTGGCCCCTAGTTCTTACATTATGGGGAACAAGTAAATAACTTTTCCTTATTCACTTTCTCCACACCACTCATGATTTTATATACCTCTATCATAACCCCCCTTAGTCTCCTCTTTTCCAAGCTGAAAAGTCCTAGCCTCTTTAATCTCTCCTCATATGAGACCTGTTCCAAACCCCTAATCTCTGAACCTTTTCTAATGCCAGTCATATCTTTTTTGAGATGAGGAGACCACATCTGTACGCAGTATTCAAGATGTGGGTGTACCATGGATTCATATAAGGGCAATAAGATATTCTCCGTCTTATTCTCTATCCCCTTTTTTAATGATTCCTAACATCCTGTTTGCTTTTTTGACTGCCGCTGCACACTGCGTGGACGTCTTCAGAGAACTATCCACAATGACGCCAAGATCTCTTTCCTGATTAGTTGTAGCTAAATTAGCCCCCATCATATTGTATGTACAGTTGGGGTTATTTTTTCCAATGTGCATTACTTTACATTTATCCACATTAAATTTCATTTGCTATTTTTGGCTGGAGCTTTCAATGAGTCACTGGCAGAGTTTGGAATGTAAACCTTGAGCCGTTGCTAGCATGTCTGTTATCCTCAGTGCTGGCCAGGGAAGATGGAGTGCCTGAGGAAGGTGGGCCAGCAGTTAGGTTGCTAGCCTAGGGCTTTGGAGAACCGCATTCAAGTCCCAGCTCTGTTACAGAATTCCTGTGTGCCCCTGGGCAAGTTACTTAGCCGCTTTGTACCTCAGTTTTCCATTCTGTAACATGGGGATAATAGCACTCATGGGGCTGGTCTGAGGCTCGGGACAATAAAAATTGGGTGGTGCTCAGCTGCTTTGATGGCAGGGGCCAGATAAGTATCCCAAACAGGCAGAAGGAAAGCAGAAACCTGCTGACGAGGGTGACAAAGGCCACTGGCTGCTTCGCCAAGATAGAGTCAGGCACTCAATTCCCATGTCTCCAAGTGGTTCTAGTCTGATGTGCTCAGAGCAGCGTGCAATTAAGTGTGATGCAAAATCTAAGGCACAGAGAGCTTTGTTCTAGTTCAGAAGAGATCTGTTTGGGTTGTTTTGTAAAATCACATTCAGTCTTGCTTTGGGAAAGAGACAGCTCTTTTGTGTTCTTAACAAAACACTGGGAAGCCACTAACAGCTGCTTCCAAATACGAGAGGATTATTCGGAAAGGGCTTAACTAGACCCTAAACCTCTATTCACGCAGCTCCAAGAGTTACGACTCAAATAACCTACAGGCAACTTGCACAAAGGCCCCTAAAGTTGCATGAATATGATCAGCTCAAAAGTCATTGGGAAAAAAAAACCTACAATGAGGTAGTTCTTCTCCCCACCCCGAATTGGGTGGAGAGACACGCGGCTGGAAATTCCGTAGATGCTGCAGATCTAAAAGCAACGTTTAACCCCCTCGCCCTCCGATCTGCAAGGTGGAAGGAAAGAAGTAGCAGCAAAAAGACCAGTGTGGCATGTGTCTGCAGCCACTGTGGGTATACATGCGGCGCATCCACAGACGAGGGAGGGAGCCTGCAATCCATCGCAAACATGCAGCAGCGAAACTAACCGTCATTTGTATTCGGGTTGCCATGGCTACCAAATTTTCAAGGCATTGAGGTGGAATTATTGTGTGTCTTCTGAAAGGCTGGAGCTAAAAAATGACCCCAGTGAGTGTTGTGCTGACTAATTATACAATGATCCTTGACTTCAAGCTCTCCTGGCTGCTAGAGTGGAGCTGGGTTCCTGGGCTTGTCGTTGTATCGCAAGGCACTGCAGCAGCAGAGCATGGAATAAAAGGCTATAAACAACTGCTCTGAAGCACCAGGGAGGTGGCCAATTCAGAGCCCCGGTGAAGTGTGTGTTGCATCGCCCTCTAGTGGCTGGTCCCCAAGAGCGTATTACAACCTACCACACCTGCCAGCGAATGGAGTCAGGCCCCTGGCGTTCAAGCCCTGCGGAGAAATGGTGGCGGTGGAGTGGGAGCTATTCTCTTAGCATCTGCAATCAGCGCAGAGGACTCGAGGGTCCTCTTGCACTGGTGTAAGGAGGAGAAGTGCCACTGATGCAAATGCAGTTACCGAGGGCCTGATTCTCCACTGCCCTGCACCTTGTGTTGCCCCTTGGCCCAGGGCAAAGTGGGTGCGATCTGGTATTGTTTCCAGCCCCAGGTGTAGATGACAACAGAAGGTGTGAAGCAAGGGGAAAATCAGGGTCAACGGAGGGATGATCATCCACGGAAATGGTTTTCTTCTTCGACAGCATCTCCTGCGTCTCTGTCTTAGATCCGAATGGCTGTTGAGTGTTAGCCAGGGCTTTAGCCCTTTCCTGTGGTGGTGCTGGATATCATCCTCAAAGTTGCACGCAGTCCAGCCTGTCTTTTACACTTGCGGTCTAACAAGTCACTGTGGTTTCCACAGCATCCCCCCGCCCCGCAGATTTTTCAAGTGCAAATGCCCATGGCTGTTTGCACCCTCCATATGGCTTTGCACTTAGTGCGAGGGGCAACATGACGCTTGATTCCATAGGCCAACATTTCCAAAAGCAGCCCCGGAGTTTGGGTGCCCAGCTTGAGGTTTATCTTAATAACAGCAGCTGGTCAGAACCTCGGCGGTGCGTGTTACCTGAAAGCCAGCACGGCCTTCCACACAGCGTCCCCTTGCTAGGGTGGTGGTTTGGTGTCCTCTCTAGGAGGAGAATCTCTATCTATTGAACCAACAACACTACTTCCTGCAGTGCTGTGAGTCTCCTGCCAGGTCTCCCGTTCAAGTACTGAATAAGCCGCCCCCTGCTTAGCTTGGGAGGTCTGACAAGATCGCAGCCCATGATGGGTGGGCTACTGACAAATTCTAACGTAAGAAGAGGGTGCTGGTGGGGAGCCGGGGAAATAAACATTTGGACAAACAAGCTGGAGTCGGTAACTAGCTCTTCAGAGGCTCCTACAGCTCCCCCCACCCCGGCAGGAGCTCAGGCCAATGCCAGGTGATAATGCCAGAGGAAACGAACGGTTAGGGAAGCCCTGTGCTTCTCCCACTTGCATTTGAGGATTCCTAGCAAACCAGTGCAAGCGCTTGAGGGAGCTAGAGAGTTTCCCTTAGCTGGCTCACCCTGCTGCCTAGGCACACATTTAACAGAGGGGGCTGGATTCGATCCTTGGTTCTATTCGTGTAAATCTGTCACAGAACGGAAGGCCAGACGGCACTGCCAGCTCATCTGAGCACCTGTAAATCACAGGCCACCAATACCACCCAGCATCCGCACACGGAACCCGACCGCCGAAAGGAGACCAAGCATTACGGCCCCAGGAGACTAGACTATTTTGTGCCACAGGCAGAGAATAGGAGGGGCCAAGGGGACCAGTGCTCAAGGCCCCTGCAATGGCAGGAAAATGATATACCTGATTACCTGATAATCCTGGCAAGTGACCTGCACTCACACGCTGTAGAGGAAGATGACCCACCCCCATCCCCGAGGACACTGCCAGTGTGACAAGAGGGGAAAATTCCTTCCTGACCCCACATATGGCCATCAGTGAGACCCTGAACATGTGAGCAAGAACCAGCCAGTTGAGAGAGAGAGAGAGAGAGCTGGGCGCCACCTCAGAGCACCATCCCATCCCATCTAGGGATCAGCCATGGCTATCTCTGGTGCTTCAGAGGAAGGAGACTAAAAAAACCCTGAGAATACATTGGGTGGGGGAACCCTTCCTGACCCCTGCAGGAGACTGGCTGAAGCCCTGAAGCATGAGCTTTAGGAACATAAGACGTAAATGGCAGGGGCCCCCAGAGCTGCCAAGCCCTGCCCTGCATCATCACAAGAAGCCCCATCATACAATCCCACTTCTACATTTGTCCTGCTCTCTCTGGTATAGCACCACTGATTTCCTTGGGGTTCCTCCTGATTTTCTCTGCTGTACGTGAGAGGAGAATTGAGCCCTCTATGTTTAATCCCTCCCCCTGCCTACAAATTATCAAGCCGGCTGGAGTAAAATGGAGAGAGATGTTGGCTTGAAGGTAATTTGAGCAGACAGCATGTGGCTCCTTCTCTGCAAACAGAGCTGGGGCTTTAGCAACTACAAAGGTTTGAATTGATGCAGTGATTGTGAGACGCAATGGATAACGGTAGGAACTGGGAGGCCGGATGCTTCCGACAGCTGACCTGGGGCTGGCTTTACATGTCAGTGTGAGGTGGTATAAAGTGAAGTGATGTGAGTGTCAGGAATCCAACTGTGAATGTTTTCTCCTTCCAAAGCGCCTCATCCCCTGCTCTCAGTTCAATTAGTAACTTACCACCTGGATTTTGTTCTTTTTCCAAGAGCAGGTGTAACCCACGCACCACCTGGGTGTGGTGCTCTGTCCCCCTCTAGTGGCACTGAGACTACTTAGAGATTGAGTCTGCTACAGCACTTAGCTAAGTACCCTGTGGCTTTTGGCTCATGCATTTAGCTCCAGAGGTCCCAGGTTCAATCCTGACGAGTGGGTCTATTGGCGTTACACAGGCAAATTTACATAACTTATTTCCTGTCTTTATGCTTTGGCGATAGAGCCTTCCAGCAGTGCAAATCCTGAAGCCGATTTCCTTACACAGTTCTGCAGCTCACATCACCTTGCACTGGGGGTGTCACAAGCAAAATAGGGTTGCACCAGTCTAACCCCCATTGATTTCAGTTAGTATTATAGGATTGTATTATAGTAGCACCTCGACGCTCCAGCCGATCTCAGGCCCTGTTGTGGAGGGTGCTGCACAGACACAGAGTGTGAGACACTCCTTATGTGGAAGATTTTACAATTAAGGGCTTGTCTACATGGCAAGTTACTTCGTGGCAAGCCAGGTGTGAATCCAGCCTGCTGGGCAGTAACAACCTGTGTGGACACTGCAACAGCGCACTGAAAGTCCTTGGCTGACTAACCCCTGGACTCCAGGACTGTCACTGCACTGTAGCAGTGTCCACATGGGGCATTGCTGCGTGGCAGGATGTGGATTCACACCCTGGCCTGCCAAGCAGTAGATGGGCCCAAAATAGAAAAGGCAAAAGGGTGAGAGAAAGGAAGTACCATTCTGTCCATTTTACAGGTGGGGGAGTGAGGCTTAGAGAGAATAAAGCCAGATTTCCCAGAGGGCTCAGTGCAAAGGAGACACCTCTGACCGGATTTTCCAAAGAGGGCAGCACCCAGCATGTATGAAATGAAAGGGCCACTTGTTCCGGTGCCTCAGTGGGAGCTGAGCTCTTTTGAAAACCTGGCAATGAGTGACTTGCCCAAGGTCAGAGTAATGGGGAGAACTGGCCCTTTAAGAGCAAAGGGGGCCAAAAGACCCCATTCCAGAGTGTCGGAATAAAGGAAAGCCCAGAAAATGGCCTGGTGGTGGAAGAGAGGAAGTGGTCCCAGGAATTAGGAGTTGGATGAGGGGGGTGGAAACTCCAGGACACTGTTCCTTTAAGGGCCCAGGCTCATGTAGGGCGGGGCAGGGCGCCCCGCTCTTCCAGCCAATCAGGAGGAGCTCTCTGCAGGAGGGCAGTATATAAAGACTGCCTTTTGGGTCAGAAGAAGGGAGCTGCTGCAGGAGAAGGAAGTCAGGGCTGAGCTCCAGCCAGAAAGGGCTGGAATTGGCAGCGTTGGGTGGAGCAGGCGGACAGAGGAAGAGTTGTGGCTGTGGCTGAAGGGCTGGAGCAAAGTATGAGCTGTTGAATTTTGGTTATGGACTTTGTGTTGGGGGCTCTGTGGATATTGTTTTGTCATTAAGGACTATGTGGACTCCAGAAAAGGGTGCGGTGAGCTGTGATAGAGACTCTCTGAAGTGCTAGAGGAGGGTAATGGGGCAGGGTGCCTGTAAAGTGACCCTGGCCACAAGGGGGTGCTCAACTGGCAGCCCCCCCACTACAGTGCGTATTTGGTAGGGCGAGGAATCGAACTTTAGTCTAGTGAGTCCCCAGCTAGTGCCTGAAACAAAGCCACCCAATCCATTCATCCTTGAGCCGTCCCGTCAGTTCACTGTTTGTGGTAGCACCTCGGGACCCCAGTCACAAACTAGGACCCCATAGTGCTTGTTTCTGTAGAAACACAGAACAAGGAGATGGCCCCTACCCCGGAGAATTTCCAATCTACGCAGCTTCCAATCTAGCGCTCCTTCAGCGGGGCTCTGCCTGGCCAATAGATGAACAAGCGCCAAACCTTGACTCAGCTATTATCTCATCGGGCAAGGAAAAGCAGCTCAGCATTCAGCTGTCAACACACTCCCTCTGACACACACGCGCACACACATCCCCATTAGGAAGATTAGTACCTTCCAGCCAGCTGCTGCAGGTACTGCACGGACTCCTGGGGAAGGAGTAGAGCAAGTGTCCTCTGCTTGAAGGTCACCGGCAGTGAAGCTCCAGGCAAAAGAATGGGCAAAAGCACTCGAAGATTAATGGCACTTCAAGGTTTAGATCTCTGTGCTGGGAGAGTCCATAGGGAGATCCAATAAATGCTAATATGATTTTACATCCAAATGAATCATTTAAAGGAGTGAATTCCCCTGAACAGCCCTATACATGGCCATGTGTCTGTTGTAAGGAGCAGAGGAAACAGTCCCCACTGATTTACGGAAGGTGTAATTAAATAAATGGAATCCTATTTTTCGCACGCCAAGCCTGGTCCTTACTTGGGTTTTACTCTGTCCTTAACTCAGGCAATACTCAAGGAGAGTTAAGTGTAGAGAGTGTGAGCCCATCTTTCCCCACCGGCCCCCATCCGTCGCTAGTACAGAGAGAGGATAACAGCTTCTTACTGCTGTTAGCAGATGGGGGTTTCTCCTTTAGCTCAAGGGGTAGAAGTCAGGGGTTTGGTTTGGGGTTCAATCCCTCTGTGGTGGGGGTAGTTATACACAGCAGATGTTAGGACCTCCGGGTTTGGCCTTGCTTATGTAATCTGGCACGCAGCCGGGCAATTGCAATGCTAGTTAATATTAATCCTTACTTACCTGGCCTCTGTCACCACAGTAGCCGAGCACCTCAGTCTTCCATGTGTTAATCCTCCCAGCACCCCTATAAGGCGGGGGGGGGAGGGGAGGAGGAGACGACTATTATTTCAATTTTACAGAGAAGGAAATGAGGCCCAGAGAGACTAATGGCCAGATGGTTAAAGGATCTAACTTCCATTAAAATGGATGAGAGTTAGAGCCAGATATTTAAAGGCATTTAGGCACCTAAGTGACTTACTCAAGATCACACAGAGACAGCAGCACATCCCCAAACTGACCCCTGGTCTCCCCAGTCCCAGGTGAGTGCCCAAGGCAACTCCAAGTGGGGCGAAGGTTGGTGTTATTTTCCCCCGTTGCTGGAGACAGGGAAACTGAGGCACGGCTTAGTTATTATTTGCACAAAGCAGGGCAACGAATCTCACCTTGCCCTTGGAAACTTGGCAAAAAGTAGACATTTTGCTGTTTAGGTTCATTCCAACCTGACATTCAAAGGCAACCTTCCACCCCCCACCCCCTTTCCCCTCCGCCTCGAGGGCCAGTTCCTCAAATGGTTCTGATCAGAGCAGCACTCCTGACTTCAGTGGGGACAGGCCAATTTAATCCAGTGGAGGATCTGTTCCTTAGTTTGCTGAAATCCTTCAGAGACCAACCCACTGAAGTTTGTTCCCCAGTCTTGATCCCAGTCTCCCACTGGGATATAAAACCATGCTTTGCCTGGGAGGGAAGAACTAGACTGAAAGCTCTCCTACCCCCTTTCCCTCGCTGCAGAAAGCATGGAGCAACAGTCTCACACCCCACATTGCTTTTCATGAGTGGGAACTTCCTCCTCTCTTGCCACGTCTGTGGGAACGTCCACACTGCAGCCGGGGCTGTGAATGGCAGCTTGTGTAGACATACCCTGGCTGTAAACCACATTAACCTTATGGGGCTTTTTGTCTCCCTCTAGCGGTAGAAGGCTGTAAGGTGGGTTATGAGTCTGCTGCTGCTGCCTCCAAGATAACAGGCCTGGTCCTTTAAATCAAAGCAGTAGAGATTCACAACTTCAGGTCAAGGAGCCAATCCGTGCAAATGACCCAACCTGTTCTGTTCATTCCCTCTGGGGCACCTGACACTGGCCACTGTCGGAAGACAGAATACTGGGCTAGATGGACCATTGGTCTGACCCAGTCTTGCCGTTCTTATGTTTTTAACCAGCAACATTGTTAAGCATAGAAATCATAGACCTATAGGACTGGAAGGAACCTTCGTTGGTCATCTAGTTCCACCCCCGGCACTGGGGCAGAATATCCAACCTAAACCTCCCTGCAGCAAGGGAGGTTTAGGTTGGACATTAGGAAAAAGTTCCTAACTGTCAGGGTGGTTAAACACTGGAATAAATTGCCTAGGGAGGTTGTGGAATCTCCATCTCTGGAGATATTTAAGAGTAGGTTAGATAAATGTCTATCAGGGATGGTCTAGACAGTATTTGGTCCTGCCATGAGGGCAGGGGACTGGACTCGATGACCTCTCGAGGTCCCTTCCAGTCCTAGAATCTATGGATATCTATTGAACTTTCATCAGATCTGAGCACGTCGTAACATTAATTTCCCCCCAAAACACCCTTGCGAGGAAGGAAAGTATTTTACAGACACAGAGAGAAGGCAAGTCATTTGTCGGAGGTCCTGCAGGGGAATCTGTGCACAGATCAGTAGCTGAACCCAGTTTCTTGAGAGTTCCAGGCCAGTGTCTTAACCACAAAACCATCTTTCCTCTCAAACGGAGCTTTGATTTGGGCACTCGTCATGAGATTCGCAGGTAATTAGCTGTCCCACCTATCCCTGGGAAGATCAGATTGAGTCTATGGACAGGCTGGAGCTGCAACGTTTATATGTGGGTCCAAAAATCACGGGAGGTGGTCAGCTCTGGGCCAGCCTTTTGATTCCGCCAGTTCAGAGCTGCCTGGGGTGCATGAATCTTTCATCCCGGGACACCTGCTCATCCAGCCTAGCGGCCTGCCACGCAACAGTTAATACCGTAATACTCTAAGGATTTTGTTTAGAGTTTTATAGCCTTACATGCCAGCCTTATTGGATTTAAATGGTTTAAATTAACTGGGTTATTTAATGGATTGTCCAGATTAGGGCGGAATCGGCAAAGGCTGTTATTTCAAGGGGAGCGGCTTCAATGGGGGGAAAGGCTCTCAGCCCAACATTAGCACCCTGGAGGGCGCACAGGTCCTGCCAGGCCCACGCGTGTCCTTTATTGACATTCTCTCATATGCATTTAGCCAGGTTTGTGTTTAGTTTAATAATCTCCTGAAAGTTTAATTGTTGCTTTAGTCATCCATGACCTTTCCTTCTCATCTGGAGACATATTATTGCTAATCTACAAATTTCAAGAACCAGATTTATTTGCAAAACCAATTATTCTGCTATGCAAATCTCCTCTCCTCTCCCAGCTTGCTTGAACAGGGCCTCTTACAGCTGCCATACGATATAGACACTCTTCAAATATTTAAATGTAAAATTTATCTATACTTCTTTCAAGCATGCCCAGGTTCTGTGTGGTGCAAAGTTAATTAAAATCTTTATAATCAAATGCAGGTTTCCTGACCTTGATCCAGTCTTGGGTGAGCTTAACCTCCCAGTTCCTCCCTGAAACAGCAGGGCAACTGGCGCTCGCAGCTAGACAAAAATCAGCGTCGCTACGGTAAACTTCTAATGGGGGAACAAGTCCTCACCATGAGTGTCAGACATGACAGGGTCAGTTTAGTAACGGCGCACAAGCGCAGCTTTCAGAGGCTGTCTGGAGACTCCTCTTAGGGCTGGATTTCTGTTGTTGTGATTGTTGCTTCTAACAGGAAGCAAAGCCTGGATGGGCAGCGGTGGCTTTATGCCAACTTGGCACTTGCCGAATTCTGGCCTGCCAGCCGCCTATGCAATCCAGAGCAGTCCGGGGGCCCCACGGGATGCTCCATGGCCCAGAATAGCTAGCACGATGTCCTTATTCTGGGGTCTGTGCAGGCGCGTGGTGTACAGTCACCCACGCTGTCCATGTATCTTCATGAGGACCTCCTGCCCTGGAGGGGATTCCCCAAGGAGTCTATGCTGCCAGAGCGGTGTACAGGGGCCATGGCAAGAGAGGCGAGAATCGGGGCCTCTTCAAGTAGGAAGTGAGGGGGTTCTTGGCAGGGGGGGGAAGCCGGTACAAATTACCGGGGCCCGGCGGTCCGGAAGGGGGCCCGGGGCCCGGCTTCCCCCCACCCTCGTCGACCCTGTTTAGCCGGTCCGCCCTTGCTGGGGGGCCCAAAAAAATTCCGGGCCCGGCTTCCCCGGCTTCCTCCCCTTCTCATCGGCCCTGTTTAGCCGGTCCGCCCTTGCTGGGGGGCCCGAAAAAATTTTTTCACCGGGGCCCAAACCCGCTCTCGGCGGCCCTGCTTCTTGGTGATGCAGAGCTAATCCTTTGGTGGTTTACCTGAGTAAGAACTAAGCTGTTAGCTCAGGATCTGGCCCAGGGTATTGAGAGGAAATTGTTCCTAGGTGGTTGTCGTCCAGGTGATTGCTGCTCATAAAATCACCTTGTGACACAGGGACTGGTTGGTGAGGAATCCAGCAGAGACAGGCGTTGACAAGGGAAGGGGCGTTAGAGGTAGAAAGCAACCCAACAGGGAGGGGGTTCAGCGAGAGCCGCCATCTCCCTCCTGTGAGAGGCGCTGGCGTTTTGTCCACGAGCTGCTAACAGGCCTCCACTCTCCATGCACGCTTCCCTGATGTCTCACCTGGCCGAACGGACTATGTCAAGCCTGTTGCCTGGGACAATTGTGCTATGACAAGTCCTGGGAGCCGGACTCTCTGCAGAAGCATTATCCCCCCTAGACAAACCCTGCTGCAGATATTGCATCGCGCTCATCTCCTGCTATGCAGTCTATGCACCCTGCAGTGGTGCAGCCCGTGAACCCTGCCTGTTATATCTCCCGGTGGCATGCGTTAGCCATACACCTAGCTGGCCCACCCATCTTTGTCCTTCCATCCGATAACCCAGATAAAACACAGCACCAAAACACTCCGCTTCTAAATCTTGACAACGCACAAGCCCACCATCCCAGCCAGAGCGCCGGATCCTGCCTTCGGTAGCCAATGGGTTTGCCTACAGGGGAGCAGCATTTGGCTAGGAATCACTAGCCCAGTTATGATTTTATATAGGGTGACCAGATAGCAAGTGTAAAAAATTGTGATGCGCCATTTTGTTCGGACACCTAGAACCCTGGGCTAAGTGCTTTTTATTTCTAGAGATTGACAGAAATAAAATAAGTCCAACAGGCTTTATCCTATGTTTTTTCCAGTCATTGTCAGCATTGGAGTAAATCCCTAGTTGGTTTATATTTAATAGGGTTAATAAAATGCATCCAAATTATAGTAAAGTGTCCAATTCCATGGTAAGTTGTAAACCGTAAAGGTTTCCAAAGAAAACATAAGGCCAGCTTACCCCTCGCTGTGTGCTGGAGTGTACATTGGGTATAAAATGTTAGCAAATCGGAATGGGTGCGCCCACTTTGTACTGGTGCAAGTGACTGCAGAAGGTGCAGGGACGGCGGTGAATTTGGGCCGATGGTCGGTTTCCTCCAAGCACCGTGACTAGCCAGCTTAAAGGACAGAGGAAGGTGCTTCCCCTCTCTTTAACATTTGTGACAAAGTTCCTCCTCTATCTTGGTGGGTCCTGTGCTTATTGGCGGATTTTCTTGCCTCAGAGATTCACCATGTGGGTTGGGGAACAGCCCAGAGACCTTCCCCTCTGGAAGAACCCACAGTCCAGGTCAATTGGGAGGTTTGGGGGGAACCCGGGCCCGCCCTCTACTCCGGGTTCCAGCCCAGGGCCCTGTGGACTGCAGCTGTCTATACTGCCTCCTGTAACAGCTGCATGACAGCTACAACTCCCTGGGCTACTTCCCCATGGCCTCCTCCAAACACCTTCCTTATTCTCACCACAGGACCTTCCTCCTGGTGTCTGATAACACTTGTGCTCCTCAGTCCTCCAGCAGCACACCCTCTCACTCTCAGCTCCTTGCGCCTCTTGCTCCCAGCTCCTCACACTCCCACCACAAACTGAAGTGAGCTCCTTTTTAAAACCCAGGTGCCCTGATTAGCCTGCCTTAATTGATTCTAGCAGCTTCTTCTTAATTGGCTCCAGGTGTCCTAATTAGCCTGCCTGCCTGAACTGGTTCTAGCAGGTTCCTGATTACTCTAGTGCAGCCCCTGCTCTGGTCACTCAGGGAACAGAAAACTACTCATCCAGTGACCAGTCTATTTGCCCTCTACCAGACTCCTGTACCCCACTGGTCTGGGTCTGTCACACATTCCAATGAAAAGTGAGCCTCCATTCTCACGCAACCTGTGCAGGCATTTACAACTATAGAAACCTATGTCGGCTTTAATGTAGTTACTCTAGATTTACGCTGGGGCACACAGGTTCAGAACCAAGTCTGCTGGGTCTCTGCGTCATGGGGCTGATTCTCTTCTCGTTTACAAATGAAGAGACACTCCACTGAAATTACTTTGTAAGCCCAGTGTAAAGGCCTGCTCTGTTGCTCATTAAAGTTAATGGGAGCAGCAGTGGTCAAGAATGCTAACAATGGATGGAACTAGTAGGAAAGAGAGAGAAAATAAGACAGCAAATATCATAATGCCACTATATCAATCCCTGGTGCACCCACATCTTGAATACTGTCTACAGTTCTGGTCACCCCATCTCCAAAAAAAGCATATAGTGGAACTGGAAGAGAAGAGCAACAAAGATGATCAAGGGTATGGAACGGCTTCCTTAAGGGGAAAGACTAAAAAGATTAAGGCTGTTCACCATTGGCAAGAGACGGCTAAGGAGGAATATGATAGAGGTCTATAAAATCATGAACAATGTGGAATAGAGAAGTGTTATTTACCCTTCCCAGAATACCAAAACCAATGGAAACCCAACAGACTGAATAAGGAGTAGGTTTAATACAAACAAAAGGAAGTACTTTTTCACATAACAGCCAACTCACCTGTGGAACTCATTGCCACGGGATGTTGTGTTGTCCCAAAGTATAACTGGGTCCAAAAAAGAAATGGATAAGTCCACGGAAGATAGGTCCACAAATGGCTACTAACCAAGATAGAGATGCAGGGATGGTCAAGGACACAAGGAGACCCTAAGCCTCTGACTGCCATAAGATGGGAGTGGAAGACAAGGATGGATCACTCCATAATTGTCCTGTTCAGTACGCTCCCCATGAAACTCTGATGCAGGTCACTGTCAGAAACAGGATACTGGGCAACATTGACCATGGTCTGACCTCAGTGGACATTGGATCAGGCCCTAAGTGAACAGAGAATCAAGTGTGACATTGTCGAGTTGGGTATCATTAATCATTTCCAAAAGATGGCTGGTCCATGGCCACTGAAAGCAACGGGAGTCTTTCCACGGGTGTCAATGGACCAGCCCCAATTGGAACGTTGTCTTGCCCAAAATTATGCTCAGTTTTATTTCTTCTCTTTCAAATGGGGGAGATTCTTTAATGTGCCACATAAGTGGAAGGTTCCAAACATATGTTTCACTCTATATGCATCCGAAGAAGTGGGCTGTAGCCCACGAAAGCTTATGCTCTAATAAATTTGTTAGTCTCTAAGGTGCCACAAGTACTCCTGTTCTTGTTCCAAACACCGTTTACCCCAGGAGACGTGGGGAGAGATGCTATTCTCCAGGTCAATTTGCGAGTCATTTACTTTGTCAGTCGACCCAGTTTTACTCTCACTGAGACAATATATCTGGGTTATAAACCTTAAACTCGAAACATAACTCATCAAATTTAGTGACGAGGCTGTCATCGTTAAGACCAATGATCCTTAACCCCTTATCTAACTCTGGAGGATCATTCTCTCCAGTCATTAATTTAAGCTTGTTTTTAAGTATTTTTTTTTAAAGGATCTCTCTTGGCAAGAAATGGTCACTAATTCCACAATCATTTCATGTATTAAGTGGCACTAATTTAATAATAATAGTAATAATAATTTATTGAGATTTCCCAGCAAATTCTAGTGCAGCGCAATTAACATTTATTAACCAGATCCCCCCAGCCGAGCAAGATTGCGGAAGCCCTTAAGTGCAGCAGAACCAGAGTTTAATTTATTAATGCTGGTAAATGCACAGATGAATGGTAGTCTGGCCTAATGGATAATGCAATGGCGTTGGAGTCAGGAGACCTGGGTTTTGTTTCTGGCACTACGGGATGTTGAACAAATTACTTACCCTTTCTCGGCCTTAGTTGCCCTGTCTGTAAAGTACGGAGTAATGATGCTGACCTTCCTTTGTTAAGTGCTTTGAGATCTGTGGATGAAAACTGCCGTGAAAGAGCGAAGCACTACCGTTAAGAGAGACAGAGAAATAGCATTAGTAAGGGGAGGCAGTGTAGCCTGGCGAATAGGACACACATGCTAGAAAGAACTGGGTTCGGTTCCCGTCTCTACCGCTGACTTACTGTGAGTCCTTGGGCAGGTCGCTTCACTTCTGTAACTCGTTTTCATCATGTATAAAATGGGGGTAATGCCTACCCACCATGGTAAAACACACGGAGATTTAAGGATGTGTATCTATGTACCTAGCTCAATGTTTGGACCAGGTTCTCAGCAGCACCCAGTATCAATGGGAGCAGGGTGACCAGATGTCCCAATTTTTATACGGACAGTCCCGATATTTGGGGCTTTGTCTTATATAGGTACCTATTAGCCTCCACCCACTGTCCCGATTTTTCACACTTGCTGTCTGGTCACCCTATATGTGATGGGAGGGGCACAAAAGAGCCGGTTGCAGCTTTGATCCTGAGGCCACGTTTCACTCCAGCCCCCATACTTGGCTTACTTTAGAGCAGCCTTTGGACTGCTCCAAAGTACACTGCCTGGCTATGGCCCCCAGGGGCTAGTACTCAGATCCATAATAGCCAGAACAGCACAAAGAGGCTGGGGCAAAGCAAGAATCAAAAAATTGTCCTGGAAAATGAAAAAGAAACGCAACCAGTCCGACAATATACATGTCCAGGAACCTCTGAAGCTAACACAATGCCAACAAAACCACAGAGCTCCATCTGTCAACTGGGAAGATGCAATGCACAGAGGGAAGACAGTCTCAATAACAGACAGCGCTATGGAACCAATTTACTTGGAGACGGTACACCATTTAAATCAGTCAGGGCTCAAAAGACACGTAGCTTGTGTCAGAAGAGAGCGAAACTGATTGTAAACTCATCACTGACTAACAAAAGATGAGGGAAGACAAAACAATTACAAGCGGATAATGAAATGTGGAGTCGGTAATATAAAGCGAGCCCCGAAAGGTATAAATCAAAGTTAGCTGCATTTAAAACAGCAGGATGGGTTGCGAAGTGGCCGGCTGGCTTGCTTGGATGTAAGATCATGGGGATTTGCAAATCCAAGCAGGATGGTCTTGTGGCTAAGACTTTAGACTGGGACTCACGAGCTGGGTTCGGTTTCCAGCTCTGCCATCAATTCGCTTTGAACTTGGGCAAGTCAGAGAAATGCTCCGTGCCTCAGTTTCCCCATCTGTAATCGTCCTGGAGAAGCTCTGAGCTACCGAGAAGCCCAGATCCACAGCTCCCCAAAGACTGGCGTGGGGTTTGGATCCAGTGCTCTGGTTCAGGCCCACCTCTGTATATCCCCCTTGCTCACCTAAACGCTGGGGATGTTTGGATTTAGATTCAAATTCGGCAGCTCAGGTCCATCTCTAATCTCATCCCAGGCTGCTGCCCATGTCCAAACGTTACGAACCACTAGCTTGCTCTCTTTTCCTACCTGCCAAAAAGGAAGGATTAAGGTTAAAGGCCTCATCCCCCTGCACATTGTGCAGTCATTGACACCACTGCAACCTGAGGTGTAAAACCCAGCTGTCCTGCTCTGGTTAGTGTTCATGCTCACGTTGCAATGACATAAATCATTGCACAAGCAGCAGGGCAAGGAAGAATTTTATCAGGCCCCAAATCAGGGGTGGGCAAACTTTTTGGCCCGAGGGCCACATCTACATATAGAAATTGTATGGTGGGCCATGAATGCTCACGAAATTGGAGTTGGGGTGTGGGCTCTGGCTGGGGGTGCGGGCTCCGGGGTGGGCCCATAAATGAGGAGTTCAGGGTGAGGGCTGGGGCAGGTTGGGGTGCGGGGCGGGGCAGGGCGGGGGGGTGAGGGCTCCGGCTGGGGGTGCGGGCTCCGGGGTGGGGCTGGAGACGAGGGATTTGGGTGGTAGGAGGGTGGGAGGGGGATCAGGGCGGGGGTTGGGGAGCAGAGAGGTGGCTCAGGGGTGCAGGCTCTGGGTGGCGCTTACCTCAAGTGGCTCCCAGAAGCAGCGGCACGTCCCTCCTCCGGCTCCTATGCAGAGGTGTGGCCAGGAAGCTCTGTGCGCTGCCCCGTCTGCAGGTACTACCCCTGCAGCTCCCATTGGCCGTGGTTCCCGGCCAATGGGAGCTGCAGGGGCGGCGCTTGGGACGGACGCAGAGTGCAAAGTGGAGCCCCCTGGCTGCCCCAATGCACAGGAGCCGGAATGGGGAGCAGCTCCCGACCCTGCTCCCTGGATGGAGCACCGGAGTGGGGCAAAGCCCAGACCCCACTTCTCAGTGGGAGCTCGAGGGCGGGATTAGTCCTTTCTCTCCCTCTGCCAAGGAGGAGTGGTCTCTCTGGCATCTTCAGGCCCTGGATGTGACATTGGACCTCTGGAGAGAGAGAGATCCCCCTTAGACCAACCATTCCTTTTCCTGGTGTGAGGATGCCTGGGAATAGCATGCTAATCTCCTGGATAAGAGCTCAGTGTAGCCCGAAAGCTCCTCTCTCTCACAAACCGAAGTCGGTCCAGTGAAAAATATTACCTCCCCCACCTTGTCTCTCTAAGATCCTGGCCCATCCCTCTTCCCTGCAGAGAGCTCTCTATAGGGTCTGCAGGGAAGGTCAAAACAGTGCTGCAGAATCAAATGACTCTCCGCCTCCCCACTTCTGGGGTGGGGGAGAGCTATGTGAGGAGCGTCCTTCCCCCGGGAGAATGAGCCGTTCTCCTTGAATTAACCATCCTTGCTCCGGGCCATAGGCGCTGACTCTGTGGGTGGTCCGGGGCTGGAGCACCCACGGGGAAAAATTAGTGAGTGCTCTGCACCCACCAGCAGCCAACTCCCTCCACCCCTGCCTCACCTCCTTCCCCTCCCGAGCGTGCCGCATCCCTGCTCCTCCCGCTCCCTCCCAGCGCTTCAAGCCCCCCGCCGCCTAACAGCTGTTTGGCGGCGCTTAGGACTTTCCGGGAGGGAGGGGGAGGAGCCGGGACGTGGCGCGCTCAGGGGAGGAGACAAAGAAGAGGAGGGGCGGGGGCGGGGACTTGGGGGAAGGAGTGAAATGGGAGCGGGGCAAGGGTGGTGCAGGGGCGGGAAGAGGCGAGGCAGGGGCAGAGAGGGGTCCAGCACCCACCAGGCAGAGGGGAAGTTGGTGCCTATGCTCCGAGCTCTATAGTCCCAACCCAAAACGCACCAACGTCAATGGAAGCACTGACCAACGGCCCTTGGGAGCCGGGCCTGTCTGTACAGAGAGCTCTTGGAGAATGGAAGGTAATAAGTTCCTTGGAATCAGCCGGGCTGGCTTCTAGAAACCCCCGCGGGAAATGCTTCTCTTCCCCATTTCTGCTGATTAGCCTTTATCATTACCGAGCCCTCCTGGGCTCCGTAGCCATTAGCTAATCGTGTGATAAGAGATTAAGAGAAAAGCCTAAACATGTTCATGGCCATTAACAGCGATTCCCCCCCAAAGCCCCTGTGTATGACGCAGAGACATGAGGACGTCTCACACGCATCTCTCTGCCCGCTCGCAAGATGCTGGCAGGAACCTGAGACCTGCCTTGTACTTAGTCATGCAGATTCAAGTTGTTTTAAGGTGAGAAAAAAATATTATTAGAAGGAGCTGTGTTCCAGCAGCGCTGCAAAGATAACTAGCACTTTCCCAATGCCCTTAGAGAGCTAGGTATGGCAGAGGGCAAAGAAGCATTTTGGAAGCGTTTGTTGGCTGTGAAGCAGAGATTTCTCTTGTGGGAAGGTCAGACAGGTTTTCTTCAGGTCAACCAAAATAGAAAATCCCCTTGGGAGAATACTCTGTGGTGGATTTTCTCAGCTTTGGCTTCTGAAGGAATCTGTCCAAGACCTTCAGGGTGAATCCTTCTTTGTGCTTGAGCACCAGGACGAGGATGGACTATATTCCTGAGTCTTCTTTTGAGGAACTCAGTTGCCCCAAGCTGAAGCAGGAGATGTTGCCATCTTCATATTCTGGTGTTTCCGTTGCTTGAAGGAAGAAGTTGATGCCGATAATCCTTGGACTTGGAGTTGAGTTTATTCGAAGGAGCAGCCCAGGCCGATTATGTCCGAGATCCACTTGTCTGGTGTCATATTGCACCAACATTTCAAAATTCCCTGCGGCGCACCCCCTATGCGGAAAGCCACATCCGACTGGGTCAGCCTGTCGTCATACTTCTTGGAAAGAGGCAGAGGGTTTTCTTGTGGTATCTCCTCTGTCTCTTGTATCTTTTGAGCGATGCGATCTGCTCCTTGCTGGTTTGATACTCTTCTTAGCTAATCAAAAGGCATGCTGGGACCCAGAGCAGGGTCTATATTACCTTTTTTGGCTCCTGGAGGCCTTCATGATCTTCTTAGTTTCCTCACAGTTATTGTAAGCTCGTTGGGGGCAGGAAGCATCCTTTTGTTGTGTGTTTGTCCAGTGCCTAGCACAGTGGGATCCCGGTCCATGACTACGGCTTGTAGGCACTCGTGCATTACAAATAAATAGATCATAATACAGTGTTAGGCTTTCTATACACAAGGCGCATCCATGCTCTATCAGGCCAAGTGACTGATGTCCAATGGTAAGGTAAAGAAGTAGTCTCTCTACGGGAGAGCACAGTGTTTGTGTGTGTGTGTGTGTGTGTTTCCTTTGTCACAACAAGCAGCACGACTGCAATGGTAGCTGCCTCTGCAGACAGAAGGTTCCTAGAAATTTAAATACACAGTGCACTGAACCCCAAATCATCACATTCCTGATAGCCCCTCCCCCTATAAGATTATGACTTCACTGTAGGATCAAACAGGCTTCACAAACAGCGAAGGGAGCACAGACAAATGCTAGCTTGGAATTGGGGGCAGGATAGCTCAGTGGTTTGAGCATTGGCCTGCTAAACCCAGCGTTGTGAGTTCAATCCTTGAGGGGGCCATTTAGGGATATGGGGCAAAAATCTGTTGGATGATCTAATTGGGGATTGGTCCTGCTTTGAAGCAGGGGGTTGGACTAGATGATCTCCTGAGGTCCCTTCCAACCCTGAGATTCTATTCTAATTCATTTCATCTCACATTAAATGTTCTGTTTGCTCCAGTGCAAACCCAACATAGTGACTGTATGAAATGATGCATCAAACCCGCAGTTGGGAATTTCTTCCTGTGGCAATCTAGCTGAACATCCCTTTTTTATTCCCCCACCCCCTGTAGCAAATGGTCTCTTTCCCCAGTCATCTGTGTAACATTTCAAGATTAATGTCTGATATGTGGAAAGACAGAGAGTCATTTGCTGCCTTTTTAACAAAGTTTAAAGCTCTTTAGAGACCACGTTCTACTTTTGGTGTTATCAGTTGCCCGAGCAAATACATTTCAATTGTTCAGCCAGTTCCTTCAAAGAATGGGTTAGCAAAACAAATAGTTACTGAGGCTGATCTTTAATGGACTTTGGTTGATTTCTGATCAGGGCCGGCGCCAGCATTTCTGCCGCCCCAAGCAAAAAAGAAAAAGCCGCGATCGGAGGCGGCAATTCGGAAAAAAATAAAATAAAAGCCGCGATCGCGATCGGCGGCGGCAATTCGCTCCGAGAGCAAGTGAGGGACCTGCCGCCGCCAAATTGCCGCACATGCCGCCCCTCTCCCTTGGCTGCCCCAAGCACGTGCTTGTTAAGCTGGTGCCTGGAGCCGGCCCTGTTTCTGATAGACTTTCATCTATTTGTATGGTCTCAATCTCTCTTTTCTTTACATTTGCGTAACCCACACACCTCCTGGGTGTGGTGCTCTGTCCCATCTAGTGGCACCGAGACCACTTAGCGAGAGATTAATGAGTCTGCTCTACAGCCTTAGCTAACAGCCAGTTGGCTTTTAGCTCATGCGGTAGAGGCTCATGCCCCAGGTTCAATCCCGCCTGCTGACGACTGGGGTCTGTTGGCGTTACATTTGCACATGACTTGTGTTTGCGAACAGAGCTTGGATTTAAAGACAATTGGTAACAGGGCAAGGAGGCTGTGTTGGGGCTGGGAATTAGGAGACCTGGCTCTCCCACTGAGCTGCTTTGTGACTGTGTACAAATCACTGCCGCTCTCTTTGTTCCCCATCTGTAAAATGGGGATAATAATATTGCCTTTCTTCCACTTTACATGCCCAGTCACACACCTCCCTGGGCAGCCTGCATGTGACCCTCTCAGGTATGCCATCTTCTACTCTCTACCACCCTGGGACTGCCCATCCTTGGGCCCCCTGACCCTCACCAAATCTAAAGGCCCACTCCATCTCGGGACGATATCTGCCTTGCGTATTTAGCTTGTCAGCTCTCTGCGGCAGGGACTGTCTCTCACTATGTGTCTGCTCAGTTCTTAGCATAAGGAAGCCCTGACCTAGGCTAGGTGCTACCGTAACATAACCGATAGCAGGAACTCAGAAACTACAGTGATGGTGGCCTTATGTGTAGATTGATTAGATAACTAACTGGATTAAAAGTGTTGTTTGTTTGTGTTTCCCGTGAGAGACTGTTCTCTAGTGACCAGAGCAAGGGACTGGCTTTTGTATTCTGTTCCTGGGTCAGCCATTGACTCGCTGGGTGACATCCAGCATGTCCCTTTCCCCCTCTGTAAAATGAGTGTGTTTTCTATTCAGCCACCTCACAAGGGTGTGGCTACTATCAACGTTGGTGACGTGTTCTGGGAGCTTTGGGCAGAAGGTGCTTCACGGGAGGTGCAAAGTATTAGTATTAATGTAGCAGAATGACAGGGCTAGCGGAATGACACAAAGGCAGCCGTTTGTTGCACTGTTCCTTTAAGAAGAGGTTGGGGGTGAAAAGGAGGAAACACACCAGGTCGCTGCTTGGGGATTGTTTAATGTGAAGTTTGGGGATAAAAATAAGCATTTTTTTTTAAGTGCAGACAATTAAAAATAAATGAAATGAAAACAAATAAAAGAGGCCGGTTCTGTGATTAGGCACTGGACTGGGACTCAGGAGATCTGGGTTCCATTCCTGCTGTGACCTTTGGCAGGTGACGTCATCTCTCCGTGCCTCAGTTTCCCTTCTGGGAATGGTGCAGTAATCCTTTCACTCTTCAGCTTGTCTAACTGGATTGTAAGCTCTGCAGGGCCGGGCCTGTCTCTCACTATGTGTCTGTACAACACCTAGCCCCGTGGGGCCCTGATCTTGGTTGGATCACACATAAAGGGGCCTGCCCCACAGTGTAAGTTAGAACATCCCCTGAAGGGAATAGGGCAGCATACTGTGGCCAGGCTCCTAATCTAACCCCTACACCAGGGGCTTGGAGCGGGGCCAGTTGAGAGCCCTCAGACCAGCCGGGGAGGGCACCCGTACAGGGGATAACAGTTTCCATCTCCTTTGTGACCCCTTTATGCTGCTCAAGTGGAGCAAAGGGCCCTAGTGCGATGCAGCATCAAGCCCCCAAAGTGGAAATGTGACCAGCCCCCTCCTTGTGAGTCCCAGGGACATCGGGGCACTGCTGGGTTTGTGCAGTTGTGCTCGGAGAAGTGGCTTTGGAAAAATATTCCAATCAAAGTCACTTTCCTACTCGTCTCCCTGTTTGTCTGGCGAGTCAGATCTGCTGACAGGGCCGAGTTTTTGCTGATGTTTAGCATTATGGAGCAGTGCAGTTACTGGAGAGGGAGCTGGAGTCTGTGGGGAGGGGGCAGGTGGGGGGGGGGGCTGAGCCCACAGGTATGATCAGGGGCAGCAAGCCGAGAGAAAAATGTCTGGAAGGGACATGTTTTCATTGGACTCTCTGACACGCCTCCCAGCTGTTGGATCCACTCTTTTTGGCTTCGTGGGGGCTGCAGGATCAGACACTGAGATCAGAATCGGGCCCACTGGGGCACCACCTGTGCCAGGGCTGTAAGATTTGGCCCTATAGTAAGCATTTGGGGCAGGTGTGGCTGCTTTTGCAGCCTCTCCACAGCCAGGAGGATAAGACTCGGGCGAGTCAATGAGAGAGAAGCTTTAATGTAATAAACTCTCGTGAAGAGCTCAACATGAATCTGTCAGACTCAAGTGCCCTACAATATTCCAGGCTGCAAACGCAGGACCAACAGCGAGCTTGTTGATACAGCCTCAAGCCAGAACTAATCAGACAGAGACACCATTTGCTTTCAATAGAAATTATATTCAAGAGGCCTGGCTCCTGCTTGCCGGGAAGGATGGGACATGGAACGCAATGATGCGGCAGCTGGATTCGCCCCTGTCGCTCTCAACCGCACAGCGCTTCAATATCTCTCAGTGAAACCAGCCCTCCCTCGAACTCCGGGTTATGCCGTCTCAGCACTTCACCCCCCGGTTCGTCCTAGGAAGGCGGCGGGAGATGGGAAAAACACCTTGTTGTGTGTGCGCTGGCTTGTAAGTAATGGGACGTGAAAGCTAGGTTGCTGTAAACCTCTCCGCAGGTTGGTGATGCATCAGGACAAGAAAACAGGCCTTTCCCTCGCTGAGCTGGTGCAGTGATAACATTAATTAGCCTTTCAAGAGGCCCTTTTTAAGCCCAGGAAAGCCGATGTCACTTGGTTTTGTAGCATCAGCAAAGGCTCATAAAAAGTGCTGGGCTGAATCCAAGCATAGGGACATTCTGATCTCAGTGGCACCGGGAAGCAATCCAGAGAAACTCCACCGATGTGCCCGGAGTACTGATTTACATCAGTTCATGGGAATTCGCCCCCGGAGATAATCTGAGCTGATCAGGAGGGATGGGTAACGAGACGCACTTCAGCTTGCAGCCAGGATTCAAACAGGATCATGGATTGGTCCTGGAGGCTTGGTCTACACTCAGGTGTGCCGGAACAAGGAGGGGCCAAGAGGCCATGGCCCTCCCACTTTTCACCCTGGGCTCGGCTTCCTGCCCCATTTCTTCCTGCCCCCGATGCCCCCCTCCGGCCAGGCTGGAAGCTGGAGCCCGGCCCAGGTAAGAGCAGCCCAGGGAGTCCAGGCAGCTGTGGGGAGTTGCGGACCCTCCACCTGCCCTGGGCGGGGGGCTCGAGGGGCAGGGACATGAGCCGGGGGCTGCTCTCGGACTCCCCCACTCCAGGTAGGTGGAGTGGCCCAGGCTCCCCGGCTCCGGCTTCCGGCTTGGCCAGGGGGTGGAGCCTTGAGGGGAAGAAGAGCAGCAGGGGCGGGACCACAGAGGGGGCAGGGCCTTGTGGCTCCCCCTCTTTTGGGAAGAATCCATGGCCCCAGTCTACACTTAAAACTTTTTTCAGCATAGCTAATTCTGTCAGGTGTGTGAAAAAACCGACACCCCGGACTGACATAGTTATGCTGACAAAACCGCCAGTGTAGACGCAGCTAGGCTGCCAGAAGAGGGTTTCTGTTGATGTAGCTAACGTCGTTCGGGGAGGTGGTGCTCTTAGACCGGCAAAACATCTTCTGTCGGTGTAGGCTACATCTACGCTAGAGGGCTCTGCTGAGACTCTGTCCGGGTCTACACTACAGGATTAGGTCAACATAAGCTGCCTTCTGTCGCCCTAGCTGTGGAAGTATCTTCTCTTAAATCTGGCTTCCGCTGACGTAAGTGCCTCTTTACGCCGACTTAATAACACCACCTCCCCGAGCGGTGTAGAGTCACGGGCCATGTAATTAGGTCAACACTGTGTCAGTGTAGACTCTGCATTGCTTACATCGACTGGTCCGGGGTTTCAGGAACTGTCCCACAATGCCCCACACTGATAGAAGTGCTCCTGGAGGGCGCACGCGCTGCTGAAACGAGGAGCCAAGCGTGCGCACACCCAAGCGATTTAATAACTGCGGTGGCTGTAGGCCGGCATAAGTTAAGTCGCCATCATTCCGTAGCATAGTCATGGCCTCGGTAGTGTAAACGTAACCAGATTTCTTCCAAACTCAGGCTAACTTGGTGTGAGTTATTTCCCATTTTCGTGGCACTGAGTTATTTTCTAGTTCTATTCATCTGGCTTCCTGCCAGGCCTGGAAACCAAATTGCACAAGTGTCATGAAAAAAAAAATGTTCTTCCCTGGGAAATGTCAGGTTCCAGAAGGAACTACTCAGAACCTCAAAGAGCCTATTTCTAGGAGACCTGCCGCCCGGTTTTACAAATTTGAGCTTCGGAAAGGCTGGAGAAGATCCAGAGTTTTGGGAGGTTTCATGTGCATGGGATGAGGACTCCAAGGGTAGGTCTACACTTCAGTTAAACACCCACGGCTGGCACATGCCAGCGGTCTCAGGCTCACGGAGCTCAGGCTGCAGGGTTGTAAAACTTCAGTGTAAGTGTTGGGGTTCAGGCTGGAGGGGGGAGGGTCGCAGAGCCCCGGCTCCCGCCTGACCCTTAATGTCTACCCCGCAATTTTACAGCCCCCCAGCGGTGGGGGTTTAATTGCAATGTCGACCTATCCCAGGACACTTCGGTAATAAAAGCTAATAATTAATGTTGATGGTCCCCCGCCTCAGCCATTCTCACATCTTCCTCTTTGAGACCTCCAGGCTTTGAAGCCGATACAGTCGGTTTGACCCTCCTGCCGCACCAGTTTTGCACTTGTAATTCTGTTGCGCCGGATCCTGCGCTGGTATAAATAGGCAGATCTCCGCAAAGGATGTACAGCAGCTGGGGATCTGGAGTCACTCCTGATTTTATACCCGGGGGAGATGAGACTCATGCCCTGCACACATTCTGACAGCCAGTGGGATTCACTGCTGCAGGAAGTCAGAGAGTCAAATACAGTAGCTGGACCCCCCCCTTCCTTCCCCTCCGAGCTGCATAGATTTAGCATCAACAACCGCTTTTTTAGCCATAAATACCATGGTAAATATAATGAGTTCTGATGTTTCGGCGCATGAATGATTCAGGGGTCAGAAAGGAAATCTCTCTCTCCCTCCATGTCGAGCATTCTGCCATTAGCAAGGTTCGTTAGCCCCGACTCACCCGTTGGTGTCACTCTGGTTGTGTCTCTTTATATTTGATGTCCCCTGAAGCCCTAGGTGTTGGCCACTAACAGAGAGAGGAAAATGGAGGTTAGGGATTGGGATAACACCTAGATCTTATCACCTCAAAGCGCTTTACAAAGCAGGTGAGTATCATTATCCCCATTTTACAGCTGGGAAAACTGCGGCACAGAGCAGTGAAGTAACTGGCCCGTGGTCACCCAGTAGGGCAGTGGCAGAGCTGGGGATTGAACCGAGTCTCCTGAGTCCCAGCTGGTGCTCTATCCACTTGGCTATGCTATCTAGTACGGCCAATCCTGCCATTCACGTCTACCTTCTAGAGTCCAGTAGCAGAAAATTCCATGGCTCTCCTAATATTCCTTTGCGCCTCCCTTGGTTATTCTTTTGGTTCTGTATGCCTCGTAAGACAGCCGCCCTGAGTGAAATGAACTCCCCACTAAGGGGTTATCTCCTTAGCAGAACCAATGATGTTCTGGAACACTGCTCGGCAGTCTGGGCAACAGCCCCACACCCCCGTCTGCCTTCCTTGTGCTCATTATCCTCATTGTCATCAGTGTTAGTCATTTCACGCAACTCCATTACGTTCCTTAGAGTGTCCCGCGGTAAAGACGCTTCCAGCATTATTATTGCTTCTGTGAGCTTCTTTATATTTCTTCCCCAGCCAAACAAGGATCTAAAGAGCCACTTTGCAGGTAACATATTAGCAAGCGCCTGCTTTTTTATTGGCACAATATGGGCCCGTAATCTGATGGTGATAAAAATCGGTCCCCTTTGCTGCGGCGCTTATCATTTAATTGGAGAGAAGCAGCACATTTGTTTGTTAATAATTTTATAATCGGTGCTATCTGCCGGGGACCCCCTCCAAGGAAAGGCGTGCGCAACTGCCGTGGAGACGAAATATCTCCCTGATAAAATGGGGTTTATGGCATTTAAATGTTCCTGTTGTTGTTTGCAGAGTGTAGGGTTCCTCCGAGGCACGCAGCCCATTTATTCCACCTGCAGCCACAGAGCTGTGTGTTTCACATGGGATCCCCCCCACTCCTCCCAACTAACAAGCCCTGTGCCCAGACCCTGTGCCCTGTTAGCTGGGCAACTGGTGGTTTTGCAGCACCTTCTGTTTCCGCTTTAACCAGCAGCCCAAATGTTTGGGCAACGTGACTATGTAGCTGTTCACATGGTCTAAATGCAGTCCCCCAGGTTCTGCTCACCTGAGTGCATCTCTGCTCCCACGTGTTTGGAGAGGAGAGAGAGAAACACCAGCTGGGTTCCAGTGTGGTGTTAAGGGGTATACACCCAGGGTTTGCCCTTTGCAGTGAAAACACCGAGGGCCGGCTTACGTTAGGGAAATTAGTACAACTACAGAGAGCATATGGCTACATTGGAACTGGAGATATAATTTCCATACCTGTGCCAGGGTTGCTGGAACAATTTTTATAGCGAGGGCGCTGATGATGGAAACCATGTCTTTGGTGTTTGTTATTCCTACTTCAAGCCAGGGGATGTGGCAGCCACAGACACCCAGCACCCCTAGTTCCAGCCCCACTGACCCATGCTAGCTTTGACTGAGCTAACACACTAAAAATAGCAGTGTAGCTGAATGGACTAGCTGCCCCAAATACAATCCCGTCTGAAACCCTATGTGCCTACATACTTGGCATCGGGAGGCCGTGCAGCCATGGCTACGCTGCTATTTTTAGCATGCTAGCGCGGTCAGAGCTAGTGCAGGTATGTCTTCCCAAGCTGGAAGTGACAGCTCCAGGTCTGGTGTAGACAATACTCATGGACACAGTCTCGGTGCAAAACTGGGTTTGCACTGGGATAGCTACACCGCTGCAAAGCTCCCTAATGCACACGGTCCCCTACTAAATTATTGCCCTTGGGTTGTTTTTTGCATTAAGGCAGGGAGAGCTGGTGTTTTAACAGCAGTACTTTTATTAAATAGAAGCTAGCACATCTGTAACTAGGGCCTTGTGTTTGCTGTTGCTGCCTGATCTGCCCTTGCAATCCTCCCTTGCAGCTTCGGCACCCCATCTCCGATTCACCCTGGTGCAGCTTCGCTAGGCCTGATCCTGAGTGTGTTAGCCCTCACAGCACTGCCAGCCAGCCCCAAGTGTTCAAAAATCATGAGCCGAGTCCCACCCAAATCACGAGATCAGCTTAAAAACCATGAGATTTTATTAAAAAAATATTTGAAGTTCCTTTTTTTACTTGCCTCCCGGTTTTTGAACCTTCAGGGTGCACTCGGGTCACATTTTCAAGTTTTTCTCTGCAACCAGGGGGGCTAGGTTGTACTTTATTTTATTTTTTAAGTTGAGAGTCTCACGTAGTGACATGATTCCAGGAGGTTGGGCTTTAAGAAAAGCACCAAATGTGCTGAGACTTGTGAGAGTTGGCAACACTGCAAACAATGCCTTCTGAATTAAATCATTCCAAGTCAATGGGAGTTATGCTGGGTTTCCACCACCAGAGTAACTGAAATCATACTCTAATAAATTTGTTAGTCTCTAAGGTGCCACAAGTACTCCTGTTCTTTTTGCGGATACAGACTAACACGGCTGCTACTCTGAAACCTGAAATCATACTGTTATCTTGTTAGCATGTTGCAGCAGATTCCCAACAGGGGGTGCTGGAGTAAGATCGTATGGGTCTGGATAGCGTAATGCGTGGGGATTTAGAGAACTCTGCTTTCAGGAGGTCTTGATGGGAGAGGACAGTATGTGTGGAGGATGAGAGAAAAACTGAATGTTGCATTGTCTTGGCTTTCTCTTCTTGAACACTGAACACTGGGCTTCTCTAGGCATCATTCCCATTGTTCATTTTTCCGTCTCTTTGTGTGCAAGGGGACTGCCTTGCCCCACCCCTGCTTTCTGCGGAGAGGATTCAGAATGAGACAGGTGGAGAGGAGAAAGTGGGTTAGGTTTCAGGAGAGACCAGGAGCTCAGGGATTGCAATAGGTGGCAGCTAGCCAAACAGCAGAGCATCTAGCATATATCACTGGCTTCTCAGCATGCTCCACAGAGTTCTGTCGCTTGCCTCTTGCATCCCCTATTTCAAGAGCTGGGGGAAGTCTGTGAGCTGTACAGTGGACATGGACCAAGTTTCCAGTGAAACTAGTGGTCCTTCAAATCAACCTGAGCTGAGCTTTGTCAGCATCCTTACCCCTGTTATACAGATGGAGAAACCCAAGGCGTGCAAAGCTTAAGGCCCACCTTTTCAGCAGCGGCAGCTCATTTTGGGTGCCTGGATTTATGAGACCCCCGCAAAACAGCCACCAAATTTTAGGCTCCCGGGTTACAGAGCAAGTCAGTGGAAGACCTGGGAACGGGACCTCGCTTTTTGGCATCCCGATGTTTTTCAAACCTGTTAGGCCGTGTCAACACTGGAGCCAGAAGCATGCTTCCCAGTGCAGGTAGACAGGCACGCACTAGCTCTGTTCAAACTAGCTAGCGCACTAGAAATATCTCTGTGGCTGCAGAAGCACAAGCGGTGGCTTGGCTAGTCGCCCGAGTGCAGGCCATCTGACCCCTTGCCTATGTACTCAAGTGGCTAGCCCGAGCTGCCGCCCATGCGGCCACGCCGCTAGTTTTCGCATTCGACTTCAAGTGGCGCTAGCTCATGTCTGTAGATCCATGCTGCAATGTCGCCAAGAACCGGGGAATCGACAAGAAAATCGGCTGCGGCGACTCCTTTAACAGCCAGCCAAGAAATGTCCCCCTGGTGCTGAGTTGATGAAAGTATGTTGGGCACGAGAGGAGGTTCCCGGCTTCAAGTGATGGCTTTCATCTCGCCATGTGTTTGGCTGCTTAATCACTATTAGACCGGAGCTGTTTTCCTTTGTTTAAATGTAAATGATTCCATAGGCACTCAATCAGAGATGGGTCACCATGCAGCTAAGCAGCCTGTCATTAAAATGATTTGGACGGGAGCCAGAGGAAAGCTTATCAGAACCCCCCCCACCACCACCATCACCACCACCTCCACCACCCGCAGCCTCCCGCCGCTCTGTCATGTTTATGCATCTCCTAGGGGGAAAATAAAAAAGACTGATTACATTCGAATTTGACCTTCTCACATCTGGAGGGGGCTATTAGGGTGTCAATCAAGGCACTTGGGATGGAGAGATGTTTTTAAAAAAATCTTTAATCACACTTGACGACGGCGCCGTATCAAGCGCCCGGGCTCCAGGCAGATCCTGGTGCAGGCGCCGTGCTCTCAGACCCAAGTGGGCTCTGACTCAGCCGCTTGGTGCCGAGTTGCACTTTTCTTGGCGGAGAAGCAGCCGCCGCGTAACAGAGCCACCCATTTGCACATGAAACAAGGGCGAGATCCCTTGTCTCGGGCTGGCTGGAAAGAGCCGACCGGCCGGCTTTTGATGCTAAATGCCATGTAGGGTCACGTGCTGGATTTATGGCAGCCATCTAAGGTACTTCTATGGCTTCCATTACATAGGATCTGCGTGCCTCACAGTCTTTAACATGTTTATCCTCGCAATAGCCCCGCATAGGGATGCCAGCCCTCCAGGATTGTCCTGGAGTCCCCAGGAATTAAAGATTCATCTTTACTTAAAGATTATGTCATGTGATGAAACCTCTAGGAATACATCCAACCAAAATTGGCAACCGTACCCCCGCAAAGCCGTGCTGGGAGCCTGATTTTGCCCAGAGGGGCTAAATTATTTACCCCGGGTCACACAGGGAGTGGATGGTGGAGTAGGGACCTGAGCAAAAGTCTCCGAACACAGAGGCTAGCACCCTAATCGCTCACCCATCCTGCCTCTGCTGCTGCCGCCTGAGCCGTCCCAGCATTTCATCCCTCAGCAGCTCAGCCATGTTCCCGGCTCAGGTTAGCGCGGCTTGAAAAATGATGATGATTTTTCTTGCAAAATTTCAGGGGGTAAAATACGTTTATTTGGGAATTTCTGGTGAACATTTTTCAGCAAAACACTGAAACGTGTTACTGAAAATTACACTTGAAAACCAAATATTTTTTAGCTGGGAAATTATCAGTTTTCGGACTCTGTTGCTTTTCTTTCTTAGAAAAATTGGCACATTGGATTGGAAGCTTTTTGGGCGGGGGTTTGGTCCTGGCCCGTGCCTGACACTCTTTGGGGCTACTGCAATTATTATGATTTCAAGCAAAAGGACATTTTGTCCACACATTGTTTTCATTTTGCTCCAAAAGCCATTTTTTTTCATCAAAAGATGTTTTATAAAAAATAAATTCTGACCAGCTCTCAGCTAGATTAGGCAAGTTACCCTGGTGTGACCAAAGCCATCTGGTGTGAGCCCCGAAGGTAGAGGCACTTAACCTTTGTTTAAATGGGTTTAAATTTAATTTGGTGCATGACAGGTGTGACTTTTCTAGTCTAAACCAGACCTTGGACAGTTGGCTTCCTGGGGCCTAATTCCTCCCTGGACTGAGGCTTGACTACTGCAGAGACTGGCGGGAGGAAACGTATCTCCTTGATTTCAGTGTTGCTGCGGGGAGAGGGGTGAACTCCCTGTCCTAACTTGCACCCAGCTGCCCATGACCTCTATGGACCTTGCACCTTGTGGGCCAGATCCTCAGCTGATGTAAACTGGCCTGGCTGCTTTGAAGTCACTGGAGCTATGTTGATATGCACCAGCTATAGAGTCTGACCCTGTGACTCCATTTTCACCTGGGCAAATGGGGGGGTGAGACATGCTGACAAACCAGAGTTCTCTACTCCCGCCAATGGGAGCGTTTTACACCTACTTTGCCCACATGGCGCCCTGATCTGGTGTACATGAGTGCACAAGGTGCAGGGCAATGAAGCATCAGGCTCCACCATCATTTCCAGATTGACACCGAGAGCTGGCTTTCTGCTTACTTTAGAATCTGTCTACACTGCAAAAAAAGGTCCGCTCTTAACTCAGCTAACCCGCATTCAGGAGTAACTGTCAACAGAATTTGGCACGACGTGCAATTTACAGGGTTCCCTTAGCTCCCAATGAATGTGTCCCAGAGATTTCCATAGAAGAGCCATCTGCTTACACCAGGGCTGCGTATGGCTTAACCTGACTCTTTTTCCTGGCCTGGATCTCTGGGCTTGTTGACTCACACTTGAGGTGGCACAAAGCACTGAGACATGGGGCAGGAATTCCCTTCCCCATGTCCCTCTCTTTCTCCCTGCCAAAGGCCAACCCGCTCCAGCTCAGCCTCCTCGGCTTAAATTCTTCATCCCCCTGTCCAAGGGTGTCCTACTTTTTATAGCCCAGAATGAGGGTTAGCATTGACATGAGTGATGATGATCATTTGATATAGCAAGAGTAAGAAGCTAATTAAAATTAAAAAGTTCATGATTTCATTAGACTCCTGAAAGATCTGGCTGTCTGGACTCATTTATGTAAGTTTTAAAGGAATTTTACTGCTCGGCAAAAGGCCCTGGATTCACAGATCTGGAGCGTGAAATACTTTGTATCCACAAAACCATTGTGACGTGGGCAGAGGCAGACCAAGCTAATCCCATGCAACACGCTACCATAGTCCCTTGACTATGACCTGTAGGGAACACCCCCTAAACCCCCATAGGTCTGAGCGGGAGTTATCAAATTCTGGCTACAAGCCAGTGGTAAACTGATTTAAGTGTGTCCAGACAGAGGTTGCCCCAGTTTAATTAAATCAATTTAAAAGCCAGTTTAAGTTAAACTAATGTTTTTAGACAAGGCCTTAGTCCTTGATTTCAGGATCGTACTAAGAATGGCAGAACCATGAACCAGAACCAGCCAGGCAGGGCCGGCTTTAGCAAGTGCGGGGCCCGATTCCTGGGGTGGCACTTCGGATTGCCGGCTGGGGGAGAGGGGGCCGCGGGGCTTGCCGCGCTCCGGACAGAGCTCTGGCCAGCGGAGTGGGGCCCACGAAGACGACCGCCACCGGGGTGAGTGCGCGGGGCCCGATTCCGAGGAATCGGGCGAATCGGCCTAAAGCCGGCCCTGCAGCGAGGCCAGGGTTGAGAATGTATATTCTTTGGGCTGAGGGCTCTCTATTTGTTCTGTGTTTGTACAGCACATAGGACAATCAGGTAGGGTGACCAGATGTCCCAATTTTATAGGGACAGTTCCGATTTTGGGGTCTTTTTCTTATATAGGCTCCTATTACCCTCCACCCCCTGTCCCGATTTTTCACATTTGCTGTCTGGTCACCCTACAATCAGGTCTTGGGCCATGACGGGGGTTCCTAGGTGCTACCTCTATACAAATAATAAATAATAATAAGAGAGTGTCCAGGACAGAGCTGGTGTCTCTAGTGGGGATGATCCCAAATCTGGCAGCAACCAGTTTCCCCACTGGGCCTTCCTAGGGTCTTCTTGCTCTTCCAAAGTACTTTATTCTGCCTGGTTACCCGCCGTTACAGACTTACAACCCATAAACGACTCTGATGCCTCCTTTCACTGCAAAGTTCGCCTCTGCATCTGACGTGTTACTGTGGCTCTTTGGCAATGTACCTTGGTAAATTCTGGCTCCTTCTCAGGCTCAGGTTGGCCACCCCTGCCTTAAAACCTAAATAGTTAAGCCAGAGAAAAGGGAAACAGACTCTAACTGGTCAAATGATTTAGCCAAGGTCGCACAATGACTCAGGGGCAGAGTCAGTCTTCTGAATCCCAATCCATGGCCATACCTATTAGCAGAGCCGGCTCTGGCTTTTTTGCCGCCCCAGGCAAAAAAGCCTCCGGCCGCCCCTCCCCCCCCCCCCC
>NW_020664545.1:6823663-6932760 GCF_002925995.2 Terrapene triunguis
GGCTCGGCTCTCCCCCCGGCGGCCGGGGGGAGGGCGCGGCGGGGGGAGCGCCGGGGGGAGGGCGGCGAGCCCGGCTGTGGCCCCGCTCTCCCCGGCGGCCGGTGCGCCGCGCCGCCCCCCTCCAGGTGCCGCCCCAAGCACCAGCTTGGGTGCCTGGTGCCTGGAGCCGGCCCTGCCTATTAGATCACACCGTCTCCTTCCAGCTTTGCTTTTGCCTCTCTTTAGCGATGCTATCATCTGCTTTTCATCAGTGTCGTCTTCTGCTCTCCCTGCATTCTGTCCCTTTGTCTCTCTTTCTGCCATCAGCCATAATTTTGTCCCCAGCATCAGGAAACGGGGGATACTGGGAGGAGCATAAATATGTCCTGAGCTTGTAGCCGAGTTTTTGAAAACATCAGCCGCAGGAGAAGATCCCTCATTGAGCTGGGAGAGGTATTTTTCTATTGACCATCTTCTGCTCTTTGGTGTACGGAGTGTCTCTCCCCTGACACATGGCATCAATCAGTCGTAGGCTGAGCTGTCAATCAGGATTGCTGTTCTGAATGCCCGGCCTATGATAAACGGCTTCTGGGATCAGAGAGGTTGTTTACTGTGCCCTATGTGTCTTGTTTACCCCTCAGGCTTCATAACACAACATCCGCTTGCGACAGGGCGGCAGTACAGTCGTTTCACATTTTGAGGAAGGAATTAACGTGTCCCACCTGTCTGGGACCTGTGATCATGTCCTTTTCCTATGCAATGTGTGTGGGATAACAGTGCTCCAAGACACAGATGGTTCCCCATCTCTCCAAAGCACTTGACGCTGTGAGTCTATGGCAGTTGAGTGACCAGCTTTTGGTAAAGGCAGCGGGAGGGAGGGGCCTTTTCTAATTCAGATTGTGTAGCAGAGCCCTGGTTCATTTCCCCCTCTGCCCAGAAAATTGGGTTCAAAGTCCCTCGGGCTCCCCAGTGAATTGTAATAATAGCGATGTCATTAGTAATACTTCACCAAGTACAAATTGGGAAACTGAGGCATAGGGCGAGGAAGTGACTTTTCCCTTGGCCACACACAGCAAGTCAGGATTAGAACCCAGGAGTCCTGGACTCTAACTACTAGACCACCTGGTCTCTGGGCACAAATGTGGACGTCTCTAGTCCTGCATCATAAAGATGCCAGACTCTTGTCATGCTTTGTTCAGGAAAGGATCAAGGCCGGAATGGCAGGGGGCGTTGCAGGACTGCGGCATGCCAGGCAAACGGTGCATGTGGACAAAAGTTCCCAGAACTACTGTCTACTCTATGGCTTCCTTTTGCCACTACTGTCATGAACTCTATCCCCTCGCTGCCCCTTTGCTGCACCCAAATGCTTGTTTGGCAGCGCCAATGCATTTCCAGTCATTGGTTTCTCACAGGCTTGTGTTCGATATGGGCCCCAAATCACCCCAGGCTTAACCCCGCTGGCGTTTTCCCTGGGGCGAACTTTATCCAGCTGATTGTAAGAATACCCCTGTCCTTGGACGGAAGGACCTGACTTCCCACCGTGACACATAGGAGATCCTACTCTACCGCCTTTTGCCTTTGGAGCTGAGTGGTGCTGGCTCAGTGTTGACCTGGCCACCGGCCAGCATTGGATTTCCAATTAGTAGCACAGACTCGTCCCAGAGAAGAGGAGACTGAAGTCCTCGCTGAAGGTCAGGGAACTTCAGACATGGCGAGGCAGATTTACGGCTGGCCTAACGCCAGCGAAGCCACTGGAGTCACACCGGGGAGGAATTGGGCCCGGTGGATATAACTCTTGTCCTCGAAGAGCCCGTCGGATGCTCTGTTCTCTAGCGCTGCGGTTGATTCTGAACTCTGTGGTGGCAGGTCTGCAGGGAGACAGCTCCCCCGCGTCTTGGAAGAAGCTGCCAGCCGTGGGGAGCACAGAGGACACTGTCATCCTGAGCTAATGAAAGCATGTGTCTGTGGGTGCGTCGCTCAGATACGACAGGGACGGGGGCCATAAGCACTCGGAGAGATAGCTCAGGAGGAGGGCTTAGCATGGCTAGCCTTTTCCCCCAGGTGGGAGGTAAGATCTCGGCTCTAGGTGGATTGTGCCTGTGGCTCCTTGGGTTAGGAGTAGTCTCCCAACCCAGTCACGGGCTTCCCTTTACCCAAGGGGAAGGAAGATAGGTCTTGCGGTTGATCGGTCCCTTTTGCACTTAGCACTGAAATGTGCCAGCTGCCCGCCGCTCTCCTGCCAGACTCTGACCCAGGTTTGCCAAGGCACCCGTGCCCCAGCCCAGCGCATGGTGTTTAGGACACCGGATCGCGGCTGACATTTTGATCGAGTGCCTTGGCTAGGGAGGTGGCCTGCTAGATGGGAATAGTGACAAGGCACAGAATCTTATTACCGTTTTGGAACTTGAAACATTTCCCAGTTGCTGCTTGGGCACAGGTTCAAGATTGGAGGGGGGAAATATTTTATTTATAATGGCCCATTCACCTGATTTAGAGCCGTTTCTGAGAGAGCTGCCCACAACGATGCTGTGGAAGAGAGGGGAGAGAGAAAGGGCTGTCCCTGGGGAAGGAGGGGATAGATGGCCTGCAAAAGTGTGGGTGTGAGAGAGACAGAGAGAGAAGGAGGGAAAGGGAGGGAGACAGTGTGTGTGTGAGTGTGAGAGAGAGAGAGAGAGAGAGAAGGAGGGAAAGGGAGGGAGACTGTGTGTGTGTGTGTGTGTGTGTGTGTGTGTGTGTGTGTGTGTGTGAGAGAGAGAGAGAGAGAGAGAGAGAGAGAGAAGAAGGGAAAGGGAGGGAGACTGTGTGTGTGTGTGTGTGTGTGTGTGAGAATGAGTGAGCAGGCACCCGAGCTCAATCAGAAAGCACCACAACGCCCTGTGCAGGGCGTGCACATTCCAGCCAATCATCTAAAGCCATGGAGCGGGAGTTGATTTCTGAGTAATTTCCCACTGAAAGAAACATTGGTTCCTGGAATGGGAATTATTGTCAGAGTTTCTTGAAGTCGGGGTTCTCTGTCTGAGACTCACAACAACCCGGGGGGCCTCTGCAAATGGCAAATCCAATTCAGGGACAGAGAAGGGCTTCAACCCAGCACTGAGTCCAAATAACCCAGCAGTACTGCTCCTCCAGACCTGGGCACAGCCTTGTGGGGAGACGGAATCACCTTATCAATAGTTCCCCATCAGAAATTTGCACATAAAAAATCAATTAACTCCCACTGTTGTTGATTATATATCAACTATTTACATAATTAATTATTAGATCTTTAATAAATTATATGGAGGAGAGCTGGCTGGCAAAATATAGCCGTATTCATGGCATCATCAATTATTCTGAAGAGAAGGCAATTATACTAAATCTTCCTTCCACCTACCTCTCCTGTCAAGGGAAATATTTCCCCCGATTCAGAGCCCTGGAATTTTGCCTCCGACATTACATTACTAAATTGCTTAAGCAGCATTTTAAATAACAAAAAGGGATATCATTTAATTTTTTTGAAACATGAAAATCAATAAGCTGTCCTTCAGCGTCGCTGAGTGATTGGCCAGGCCTGACTCTTTCGGCACTAATTCAATTTCCAGTCCTATTCAAAGCAGCGGAGGCTTCAAACATCAGCAGGCTGATTTTAAGAGCTCATCTGGGACCCCAGCGAGGAATTCCTTTGATTGGATTAGATACCTTGTCCTTTTAGAAAGGGAGATGTATTCCTTTCATTATTTGCAGACAGCGCCTAATCCATAATCGTTGCTCATATTTATGGTTGTATATTGTTGCTTACAGTCTTTTGCATGTAATTTACAGCAACATGAAACCCAACTACTACATGGGAGCTCCATTCTGCTGGGGTGTTGGCGAGGTGCCCCGCTAAACCCAGACCCACCAATAGAACAGCCTTTCCCCACTCTGTGTGGCTAGAGGCAGTTTCCAATGTGAATGGATCCACCCAATGGCCCTGTAGAGGCGGCACAGTTGGTACGGCTTTTGGGGACAGGAAGGCTGGGCTCGTAGGTAAGGAACAGGCCCAGGGCTGAAGGTGCAATTTCAGCTCCGCCGTCGATTTTCTGCTGTGTGATTTGGTCCGGTTCTCTGTTGTGGAGTCATTTGCCCTGTGAGGTGCACCCCTGCTTTGCACTGCTGTACATGACTGCAGAAGGCGCAGGGCAAGGGAGAATCAGGGCTCGACCTGAGCTCGGAGGCTCACTACCCCGGGCTGTGAAGACATCCCCTGTGTGTCCAGTGAGGGTAACGCTGCTTCCTTTGTTGGTCTTTTCTATTGACATTTGTCTTCTTTGGAGTAGGGTCTGTCTGTCGCTGGGTGTCTGTGCAGCACCTGGCACCTCAGTTGGGGCCTCTAGCGGCTGTGGTGATAGTAATTATTCTATCTAGTCCAGCAGGTCCTTGCTGGCCCAAACAGGATCAAGCCCCATTGTGTGAGGCTACGCCCTATGGATTTAAGTGCCACCTAAGACTTATTTTACCCCTCTTGTCACAGGGATGAATTCCATCCCCATTTATTTCTTAAAATTGCTGCTAAATTCCTGCCCCGCCATGTGTGGGGCCCCACACGGGCTGTTCACCCCGCAATGGGTTTTATGTAACTAAGCGAGACAGCACGTTGGCACCAACCACCCCGAAGCTTCCCAATGCTGCTGTTGAAGAAGGAGGAGGCAGCGGGGACATTGCCACTGAAGTGCTAGGCGCTGATTTTACCCCTCTCTTGTGCCACTGATAGGGTTACCAGATAGCAAGTGTGAAAAATCGGGATGGGGGTGGGGGGTAATAGGTGCCTATATAAGAAAAAGTTCCAAATATCGGGACTGTCCCTATAAAATTAGGACATCTGGTCCCCCTAGCCACTGATCCAACGCCCATTGAAACCGGTGGAAAGACTCCCATGGACTTCAGCGGGCTGTGATTCAGGCCTGCTATCAGGAATAACGCCCCTGAAATCAAAGGGGGTGTTACACTGGGGTAAACCTGATCTAACTGAGGCCAGGGAGGAAGGTGGCCCCGTGGATAGGGTGATAGGCCAGGGATTCGATGACCTGGGTAAAAGTCCCAGCTCTGCCATAGACGGCCTGTCTGACATTGGGTAAGTCACTTAGCCTTTCTGTGCTTCAGCTCCCCAATTGTAACATGGGGATGGCAGCATGTCCCTGGCCCACAGGGCTGTTGTGAGGATAAATACATTAAAGGCTGTGAGGCGTTCAGATACTATAGTCATGGGGGACCATATAAGTGCCGTAGGTAGATAGATAGATAGATACAGGGATGTATGGAGATAGATAGATAGATAGATAGGATGAGACAGCCTCATCTGTATGGAAAAGTCCTACAGAATCAAATAAGCAATGATCACCTTACTGTAGGCTTTGCGAACCGTTCTATAGAACTGAATAGAGCAGTATGGCTCTGCTACAGAAAAAAAAATATAGAAAGGATCTCATTCTCCATTCAGTTCCATTGGTTTTCAGAGCCATTCCTATAGAAACCCCTGGTTTCCTCTCAATACATGCTTCCGTCCATGGACCACAAAGTATATTAGGCACATTAATGAAACGAGCTTCACAAGCCCCTTGTAAGGTGGCTAAATGTAATTACCCCCATTTTGCAGATGGGAAAACTGGGGTAAAGAGAGAGGAAGTGACTTGCCCAGGGTCATGTGAAATAAGCTGGTGCTACAGCTGAGAATAGAAATGCAGTCTTCTGATTCCCAGTTCTGTGCCCCAGCCACACACCCATCCATCTCCTCTAGAAAAGGAAATTTCTCCCTCGGTCTATACATCTGTGTATTTTTCTATGAGCTTTCATTTACTCGGGCCCCAGACGCAACAGAGCAAATTCCAACATCAGCCGAACCACCATAAACAATGCACAGTTTGAAACATTTTCTCCATCCTTCAAGATTATTGCAGCAGCTGTTGATCACATTAAGTTGTAAGTGTGCTGTCTCCATGGAGACTGCAGAGTCTCCCTGGGTTTCCAGTTACTGTCTGTGGTTTCTGACTGAAAGCAGAGTCACCCAATGAGTCAATTTCAATACCATGTAATGAAAGGCCGAGGATGTCACTGGACTCTGGTAGATGTGTAGGATCTGCAGCTAGATTTATATTGACACTTTCTTAAAGGGACATTGTTGGGGCAATTGAAGCCTCCAAGTGTTGTAAAGCTTTTGCAAAGATCAGGAGCCATCTTTCTTTCTGAATAGACACGTTCCGGTGATTTCTTTCTTTCGCTTTTACTGCTGGTTAAAAAAAAAGAAATTAGAAGAGAGAATTTGTATTTAAACACTCCCCTGTGTTTGCAACCCAAACATTGTATATATATATATATATATATATGTATCTGCACACCCACCCACCCCCCGTCTCTTTTCCCTCTCCAAGTAAAGTGCAAAAAACCCACCGAAAAAGTAAACAGTGAAAAATAAATAATTTAAAACCTTCCCTTGGTTTTAATCATCCGTGGTGCTGCTACAACAAAGGTAAGGACATTATTTTTCTAAAATAATTGGATTTTAATTGGAGAGCATCCATCGGCATGTAAAATGAAAACAGTAACAGGAAAGTGTATTTTCCTCCCCCCCCCTCCCCCCCCCCTACAATTAGATTGGCCTGCAATGTTCATTTGTAAGAAGATTGGAAGCTCTGGAATTCTGTCATTTAAATGAACATTTATTTAAAATCTTGTAATGAAAAAAAGCATAAAACCAGCCTTCAAATCCTTCTGAAGGCAAATTAAACTCCCGGACAGATAATGGCAAGAAATGAGAAAGCTCCGATTGTTAATACAGTTAGAAGAGCAATAAAGAAATGTATCATTTCTTCCCGTCTCCCAACCTAGCATGGCAATCCTCATGGACCTACAGCAAGTGGGGCTCTGGCTGCATCCATCTATGTTCGGAAGACATGGCCTGGGGATTTAAACACGATGGAAGGTGGCTATTTTGTAGGCAGAATACTGCTGCCTCCAGATAATCCTGCCTCAGAATAGTTTGTTATTTTTTCTCTTTTCCCCTTTTCCAACCAGACCTTGAAGTCCCCACGTGCATTTCCCTTGCAAACTGGCCGGCTTCACTCTCCGCCTGAGTTGTGCACATCTGCCCAAGTACTCAACAGAATGTGTAATGTGAGCCAAAGGCTCAACGCCCCGTTCCCTGAATCTCACGACCCAACAGCTACAAATCTGGGCATCGCTGAACAAAGAGGGATCAGCAAAGGCAGCTGTGCTGACCCTTCGGGGGCCCCCTGCTTGACTATAATATCAACCATGGAAATGTTCCGCTCTGTACGTATGGCCAGCAATGCAGGCGAATGAAGTTTGCCGTTCCCATCTGAAACTATGCGGTGTGCTAATGTCATTTTCATGGCTCCACGTGGTCACAGCAGTCAAATGCGGGCGATCTCCCTTTTCCATAGAGAGGAATTTATCTGCATATCTGGGAGGCAGAGAGCTAAAGAGAATCTAACCATAACTCTGAGTGCCGTACTACTCGGCAAAGAAGATGACTTTGATGTACAGATGGGGAAACCAAGGCACAGAGCGAGGCAGTGACATGGTGAGGGTCACACAGCAGGGGAGTGGAACAGTCAGGCATGGAACTCTGGCTTCCGTACTCTCCGGCCAGTGGCTTGCTGTTCCTTAGTGTAATAGATCACTGTCTGGGGGCAGGTCTACACTACAGAGTGAGGGCCATGCAAGGCAGCCTACGTCAACCTAACTAGGGAAGCGTCTACACTTAAATTTCGCTCCTGCCGTTGTAACTGCCCTGCTACGCCAACTTAATAACGTCACCTCCCAGAGCGGCGTAGAGTCAAGGTCAATGTAGTTAAGTCGACACGGTGCCAGTGTAGACACTGCGTTGCTTATGTTGACTGTTCCTGGCTTTCAGGAGCCGGCCCACAATGCCCCACGCTGACAGTTCAATCGATACAAGTGGTCTTGGTGAGGGCACGCAACGCCCACCCAAGGAGCAAAGTGTAGACAAGCACAAGCAATGTAATTACCGCGGCGGCTGTATGCTGACGTCAGTTAGGTCAACTTCATTTTGTAATGTAGACACGGCCTGGTCGTTTTTCTTTCCTTTCTATCTAACGGCTCCCTTTTCTGCCCACGACTCAGTGATGTGTTAACTAGAGCCACTGCTTGTGCTGCATCTATAGCGGAGTCAGGGCCGGCTCCAGGGTTTTGGCCGCCCCAAGCAGCCAAAAAAAAAAAGCCGCTATCGCGATCTGCGGCGGCAATTCGGCAGGAGGTCCTTCGCTTCGAGCCGGAGTGAGGGACCGTCCGCCGAATTGCCGCCGAATCGCTGGACGTGCTGCCCCTCTCCGGAGCGGCTGCCCCAAGCACCTGTTTGACAAGCTGGTGCCTGGAGCCGGCCCTGAGCAGATTCCAGGGCCCCCTGCACCAGTCGTGACTAACAATCAAAACTTGTAGGGTAAATTGGTTCTAAACGTGTTTCACCGTCGTGGAGTTAGTGCCTCAGTGAGGCCAAGCGTCTGGCCTTGCATCTTCTGTTCTCATGTAGACGAGAGCCCCTTTACGTGGCAGCATGAAAGAGCTTTGGGTTGAGCGTAAATGAATTGACGCCCACTTGGCAGGCCGGAGGAGTTTACCATTGTCAATGACAATCGGGTCCTCTCTTTGGTCCCAGCTACACTTCATGCTTTTCCTCTCATTTAGACCGGTTTTACAATGGTGTGGGGCCCACAGACCCCAGAGCTACTCTTGGGTAACCACTTTCCACGCCCGGAGGTGGCCCTTTAAGGACGTTTCTACACTCAGGCCTGTTAAGAGGAATTTGGGGGCCCCGATACATTTCACCTTGTTTGCACAGATGCCTTGGTATCCTCCTGACCTCGGGGCCTTGATACAATTGTCCCCCCTTCCCCTCCCTCTCGTCAGCCCTGTCTACATTGCAGCCGCCTGGGAGAGAGCTGCCCAACCTGGGAGGCTGGGTCCCCAGTGCAGTGTGGACATAAGGTGCTCGGGGCTTAGGTGAAGCCTTGACTTGGTTATAGCTGGTGTGGAAGCAGGGCCCAAACCTGCAGTGATCAAGTATGGCTTTCTGAAAGAAGGCAGTAGCTGGGGAGCGGGCAACCCGACAACACACAAATAAACAAACTGCTCCAAACGAAAGAGCTGCTGGATTTAATCTGACAGGGCCTGGATGCTTCATTTGACACAGACTGGCAGCAGCCTGGTGATTGGCAAGCGTTTGGAATAATGGCTCTTTGGATTGTCATAACATTGCACGATCATCTGGAGAGCAGTGCAGGGTCTGTTAGCCTGTTGTAAAAATGAAACAACTTTAGCTGATGAGAACTGTCTATCAGCGGGAGAAGGGAAAAATAAGACGAGGTGCCGAAACAACGTTCACCTGGTCAAGGCGCTGAACACCGTTCGTTTTCAGAGCTCGGGCATCTTAATCTGATACGGCAGCCTGTGGGCTGTGGGTAAACGGGTTGTGTTAGCTTCGCTTCTCAAAGTTACAAGCCTTTGCCAAGGGGGGAGGGGGAAGAAGGCATGATCTAGGTTAAACCACAGGTGCAGAGTGGTTGTATTAAAACATGGATTGTGCCTTGAACATAGGAATTGCCCGAGCATCACAGAGGAGTAGGGTGTGGACAAGAGAGATGAGGTAGTGGCTAAGGCACCGAGCTGGGGCTCAGGAGGGGGGATTTCAGGTCCTTTCCTGTGAATGGGGGTAAGTCACTGAATCAATCATGCACTGAGTGTTCCCTGCCTGCAAAATGGAGATTATGCTTCCCTACCTCGCAGGAAGAGAAAATCCATTGATGGTTTTGAAGCACTCAGCCACTTAGATGGGAAGCCCCTTAGAGCAGGGACTGTCTTTTTGTTCTGTGTTTATACAGCGCCTAGCACCAGGGGGTCCTGGGGGGGGGTGTGGTTCTGGAACAATGTGTGTAGTGGAGGTGCTGAGAGCCATTGAACCAAACTGTAAACCCTGTATATGAAGGAAACCACTTCAAGCCAAGAGGGCGGGAGGTGGGGGGGGGGGGCGCGGTAGCTCCCCCAGCACTCCTAGTTCCAGCACCTATGGGTCCTGGTCCGTAACTAGGGCTTCTAGGTGCTATGATAATACTAATACAGGGTTGTGAGCCATATAAGTACTCAGGGAGGTAGGATAACGGTCCATCTAGCCCGGTATTTTGTCTTGGCCTATGCCCGGTACCAGCTGCATCACAGGAGACTATCTGTACTTCATTTCCCCGATTCGTAAGCAAGGAATGATGCTACTTAGCTCTTAGGTAAAGTGCCTTGCGATCCATGGCTGAGAAGAGCTAACGGGTTGTTATTAAAATCCTACCGCTCTGGTTAGGCTACCGAGGCTGGCTTGTTATGCACCGTACAGTTGTGATCTGAAGTCATTACATTGGAGCGGCTGGGCTTCAAGTGTTCTGTATATTTAAGCTGCTGTGCTCATGAGCTGGAGCTGACATGCTGTTACGCCGTTCGCCTCTTTCGGGTGGCATGTTGTGCCTGCAGTTTTCTAATCATGTTGTGTTATTTTGAGCTCTTTGGTGGGCGCTGGGGCTGAGTTTAGACTGTAGCGTCTGCCGTGCAGTTCCGCTATTGTGCTTAGTATTTGGGTGCTCGTATTGTGCTTAGTCTGGTGCTCCTGCGACGTTACAGTCAAGCTAGGATTAGTGGTTATTTAAGCAGTTGTTTTGCCTTGAGGCTGTTGTGCCCAACTGGCTGAGCTTAGCTTGTTGTCCAAACTGTATTTACATTATCTGTCTCTCTCGGCTGCTTTGGCTTGCGCTGTCCGGTTTAAAAGGCTGGGCCTGAGCCCTGGACTGCGTTCTGTTTGACAGTCCTCAGAGAAGAGATTTCAAAATTAGCCAGTCTCCGAGAACCTGATCCTTAATCTGTGCTGCTCTTTGCCTAGTGTGCTTTGGAAAATTAACAAGGCACCAGCCTGCAACGCACAGTGTGGCCGCTATGAATCTTTACGGATAACTACATTTACCCTAACAAGAAAAACTCAGGCCTTTTGGCATGTCAGTCATTTAGGATGCTGGCGCTGTCCGCACTCCTCATTGGAACAGGAAAAGAGAAAACTCTCCAAGAGTCAGTGGGTGAAGGAAATCACCATATGAACTTGTATACTGGTCAGCTACACAAAATCCTTCCTGGGATACCATTCCTTGCCCTACCTCTTTATATTCCTCACCTCTTCTAAGTAAACGGGAGTCAGTTGGAAACATTTTTTAAAAACTGGCTCCTGTTACTTAAAGATAATTTTTGTTTAAAAGGGCAGCTGGCGAAACCTTCAACCCAGTTGCTTAAACCGGCGTCATCTGTTATTTCACATCCTTTCGCAAAATGTTCCATTTTATCTGAGTTAGAAACAGCTTTTCTCTGCTGGAAACATGCAAATATCGTCCCTTCATAAAGAAGCCACCAGATGGGAGCTTAATAACTGTACAGCTCAGTTTTCGTTGCCTGGAGTTGCGAAAAAAACTTTGAAAATTCTTGTTTATTCCCGACAGTTTGAATATGTTTCTTTGCATGGGCTTCTGGCACGGAGCCACGTTGTTCTAACGCGTAGGCTAGTTTTCCATCCAGGGATCAAGCCCAAATGACTGCTGCAGACTTTGGCTTTCTGTCTACGGCCCTTCCCGTGCAGAGGAAATTTACATGGCAAAATTGCTTGGCGTAAATTGTTTTTAAGGTGAGCTGGTGTGGGCATTTAATCTCTGCAAAGGTGCCGGACAGGCTGCCCTTTTCCGTTTGTTGTTATTTCTCCCACTGTTCATATATATACACATACACCCCCCCAATATTATTGTAAAGTTAGGCAGAAATTTTTCTACCCTGAGCAAAGCAGCAAAGAAAAGATTTGACTGGAATTTTATAGCGAGGCTAAACAGCCACACGGCTTGAATAAACAAACCAACCAACAAAAACCCTCCGGAAGAAGATGGACAGCATAGTACAAAGTGGGAATGATATCCTCATATGTTCAAAACAAGTTCAGCAGAGGAATACAGAACCCAGATGCAGCAGAAGAAATAAATTCTTCATGGATCCATTTATAACAAGTCTTTGCAATGCTGTGAGATAAAAGAAGACGGTGGACAGCCTTCACACATTAACTCTCAACTTTCCTGCAGTGAACGGAGGTTTTTTAACACATACACCTCTACTCCATTATAACGCCGTCCTCGGGAGCCAAAAAATCTTACCGCATTATAGGTGAAACTGCGTTATATCGAACTTGCTTTGATCCGCCAGCGCGCGCAGCCCAGCCCAGCCCTCCCTCCTCCCCCCCGGAACGCTGCTTTACCGTGTTATATCCGAATTCGTGTTATATCGGGTCGCATTCTATCGGGGTAGAGGTGTACTATGCTTTGCTTTGTGTGCTAGTTTTGATCATGTTCCTACCAGACCTTGGCTAATCCTTTGCACAAAATTTGATCCTCTGCTGTTTTGCCCGCGGTGGGCTTGATTCTTCACCATCTTGCACCTTGTGCAATCATTTGCACCCGTGCAAAGTGTGTGCCAACTGGGTGTAAAATGCTGCAGTAAGCAATTTCACGCCTGCCTTGCTCTTACCTTTTTTTGAGGAACTCATGTAATCTCTGTGGGCCCCAATTCCCCATCTGTAACAGGGAGATTATCATTCTCCCTGTCTGTCTTGTCTATTGTAAACTCTTTGGGGCAGGGATTATCTCTCACTATGTGTATGGGACAGCGCCTAGCACAGTGGGGTCCTGATTTTGGCTGGGGTCTCTATTATAAAACAAATCATAATATCGATCATTGTCACTCTCTGTGGATGTAAATGGTGATACAAGGCACAAGTCAATGGAGGTTCGGGCCCTTCCATTCAAACTCAGTTTGGATCCCCTTATTTTAAAACCAGTTTCTCATTTTTTTGCACTTTCTCCGCATTCTTTGGGCCCTGTGGACCCTGCAAGAGTTGAAATATGCACCTGGTTCCCTGTATGTTTGTTTTATCTGTTTTGTGTTGCCACTTATACCAGCACCTAATGGAAAAAAACGCCACTGAATTCACTGAACTGATGTAAATAAGATCAGAATCAGACACATATATGCAATAATTGCATATTGTAGTTATAAGCATTTTCAGTCAGATCAGATCTTCCTAACAAGGCCATATCTATTTAACACGCCCAGGAGCTGCCCAGATTCAGCTAACACCCACATTACAGCTTTCCATTTGAGTATGAATTATTGTCTTCTTCTAAATACATCCAAGCCCTGGTGCGTCTGTCACTAGCTGCATTAATACAAAAGGCCACTGTTCAGACTTGTTCAGCGGGGGGCATTTATGAAGTGCAACTGAGGCACCTGCCGGTTTCAATCCAGCTCAGGTTGGTAGTAAATGAAAGGTGAAGTGAGACTGTGTTCTCATCCCATTTCCTCGTGGAAAACGGTCCCGATTGCAAAACGAATACCACGGTTGTTATCTGCAGTCTGAGCAGGAAGGCCAACAACTGAGTGATGTCTCAATGCCCCAGTGGAGGTCTGGTGGCAGGGCAGTGTGATATGCCTGTGTTTATACTGCCCGTAAGCTACCTGTTGTATGGATCGTTAGAGACCCCCTCCATGAAAGGCAGTGTTGCCTAGTGGTTAGCGCCCTGGAGTAGGACACAGGCAATGTGGGTTCTACTCCTGGCTCTATCGCTGGCCTGCTGGGTGTCCTTTGGTAAGTCACGTCACTGAGTTGTGCCTTGGTTTCCCCATTTGTAAAATGGAGAGAATGCTACTGACCTCTTTGTGCAAGAGCTAGGAATGGTGATTATTATTAGTGCATGAGCTTGAAAGCAGTCAGTGGAGTAAATCGAGTCCTGCTGTAAGGGGATACAATGCCCGCTGATTACAATGGGTGCTGCACTGGCATAGGCTGGGCTGAATTTGCGTGGTGACTCAAAGCCCTCTGATCCCGCTCTTTGCCCTGCAAGTACTGCAGGCTCAGGACACTGCATTAAGCGCCTCCCTTAAGGGAACAGACTAGTTCAGCGGGTTGTGGCTGGTGTTAACTTACATCCGGTATTTCCAGATTCTGGCCGCTAAGCCTGGAGCACCATGGGCTGCGCTGAAGTCAACGGGAGTTTTTCCACGGATGCCAGTGGGCCTTAGAGGAGACCTCGTTAGAAGAACAAAGCGACTCTTATCCATATCTGCAGGGATGTGGGGACTGAGATAAATGAAGCTGGAATGTTTCTGCTCAGAGAGCTTGGAACTGTTTGGAAGACATAAATCCACTGGAACTGGAAACTCTGCTCAGAGGGGTGTCGGAGGGGGCTCCGGGCTGGAGGGTGGGGCCGAGGGGTTCGGAGGGTGGTAGGGGCTCCGGGCTGAGGCAGGGGGTTGGGTACGGAGGGGATGAGGGCTCCGGCTCTGGGGTGGGGCCAGAAATGAGGAGTTCAGGGTGCACAAAGGGACCCTAGGCTGTGGCAGGGGGTTGGTGTGGGGGGTGAGGGCTCTGGGGTGGGGCTGGGGATGAGGGGTTTGGGGTGCAGGAGGGGGCTCAGGGCTGGGGTAGGGGGTTGGGGCATGGGAGGGGGTGCAGGGTACGGGCTCCGGGAGGGAGTTTGGGTGTGGGAGGGGGCTCAGGGCTAGGGCAGGGGGTTGGGATGCAGGAGGGGGAGAGGAGTGTGGACTCCGGGCGGCGTTTACCTCAGGTGGCTCCCGGGAAGCGGCCAGCTCCTAGGCGGAGGCATGGCCAAGCGGCTCTGTGCACTGCCCCCACGGACAGGCACTGCCCCGTAGTTCGTGGCCAATGGGAGCTGTGGAGCCAGTGCTTGGGGTGGAGGCAACCCACAGAGGCCCCGTGGCCACGCCTTTGCCTAGGAGCCAGAGGGAGATGCCGGCCGCTTCCCGGGAGCCATGTGGAGCTGGGTAGAGAGCCTGCCAGCCCCACACCAACTGGACTTTTAACAGCCCGGTCAGGGGTGCTGACTGGAGCCGCCAGGGTCCCTTTTCGCCTGGGTGTTCAGATCAAAAACTGGACACCTGGTCACCCTAGTCTTGGCTGAGGAGAGAAGGAGAAAGTCGTGGAGTGAGGCCTGCCAGTGTTCAGTTCACCAGTCCCTGCTGCTTTCCCAAGCCTTGATCCCTCCGGCTTATCTAGGGCTTGGGAACCAAGGTACTTTCTGAGTCATTGGGGATCTCCAGCTCCATCGCAATTACCCGACTGGCTCAGCCCAGTGGTCCATCTAGCTCAGTATCCTGTCCCCAGCAGTGGCTGCTTCAGAGGAAAGGGCCAGAAACCCAACAGCAGGCAGCTATAGGCTAAGCTGCCCCCGGGGAAGTTTCCCCTGTCCAGATAGTTAGTCGCTGGTTTACGCCCTGAAGCATGGAGTCAATGGCAGCTGCAGGTGTTCCTGTGAAACTACCAGGCCCTCAGTATTTTGCCAGAGCAGGATGAAAGGGAATGTCCAAATATTGCACGGAGGACCACCTGTTTTCAAGATGCCCCAACTGGAAATGAAGGTGACCTGAAAATGATTGACAGGGGAAGGCCTAACCCTTGCTGGAAAAGAAGAGCCTCTACCAGCCAGGGTCTGAATAATGTGAAACCAAGCCCTGGTCTCTGGAGACTAATCGAGAAATAACAGAGGCACGAGACTTCCTCCTGCTGCTAAATAATAATTAAACATTCCTAAAGCACAAACGACGCCAGCATTGTGGGGGGCCGGGGGAGGAGGGGAAACGCTTCGCACTTGCATCGAACATGTTTTCCAGATGAATTTCTCAATGATCCGATTCAATCTACTGTAAAAACTTCTTAGGGAGAGAAACCCTCAGCGCGTGAACCGAAAACAACAATCTGGGAAATGTATTCATCTTTGGGGGGAGAGGGGGATATGTGGGTTCACCTTTGTCCTCCCACTTTTATTATTTACAAGATATGCAAATTCCTTTGTGTTTCTCCTCTGTAGCAAGGCGACAGGGCCTTTGTTTGACTCATAGAAGAGCTCTGTACCAATCAAAGGACTGGGTATTTAAGGTCCTTGACCACCATTGTCTCATTGTTTTCTTGTATTCCCTCATCTGCCTGTATCCATGTATTGTTTCTTGTCTTATAGTTAGGATATGTCTGTACTTCAAGCAGAGGGGGTGTAATTCCCATCTTGCAGGGATGTACCCACGCTAGTTATCAAGGTAAAAACACAAGTGTAGCCATGGTGACACGAGCGGTGAGAAGGGCCAGCCGCTGAGACTACATACCTAGCACCTCGGTCGGGATTATACTCGGGGTGTCTAGCCCTTCGCATCGGTGCAGCTGCACTTCTGTTTTCAGTTCCGCTAGCTCGGTCAGCAGGTGAATGTCTCCTTGAGCTGGAAATTACTCCTTGCAGTGTAGACATCCCCTTAGATTGTTAGCGCTTTGGGGGCAGGGATCATCTGTTCTGTGTTTGTACAGGGCCTAGCAGAAGTGGGTTCTCGTCCATGATTGGGGCTCTTAGGCACAAATTAATCTCAAAAATAGACCATCCCTCATACGAACAATGGAATGGCCAATCTGGATCGGGCCTCAGGTTCATGTAGCCTCGTAGCCCATCTCTGATGCTCCAGAGGAAGCTGCAAGAACCCACAATAGCGGATGTGGGATAATCTGCCCTTCACATTTGGTCTCACCCTGATCTGTAATAGTTGGAGATCAGTTCAAGCCCCAAAGCCTGAGTTTTAATATCCCTTGCAAAATGTTGATCATCATTAGTTATGATAATTCTATTTGTTCTCTTTTCAGAGTAGCAGCCGTATTAGTCTGGATCAGCAAAAACAACGAGGAGTCCTTGTGGCACCTTAGAGACTAACACATTTATTTGGGCATAAGCTTTCGTGGGCTAGAACCCACTTCATCAGATGCATGGAGTGGAAAATACAGGAGCAAGTATAAATACATGAAAAGATGTGAGTTGCCTTACAAAGCATGAGGTCAGTTGAACGGGACAATTCAATTGACAGCAGGATACCAAGGGAGGAAAAATAACTTTTGAAGTGTTAATGAGAGTGGCCCATTTCAGACAGTTAAGCACATAAGAACGGCCATACTGGGTCAGACCAAAGGTCCATCTAGCCCAGTATCCTGTCTACCGACAGTGACCAATGCCAGGTGTCCCAGAGGGAGTGAACCTAACAGGTAATGATCAAGTGATCTCTCTCCTGCCATCCATCTCCACCCTCTGACAAACAGAGGCTAGGGACACCATTCCCTACCCATCCTGGCTAATAGCCATTAATGGACTTAACCTCCATGAATTTATCCAGTTCTCTTTTAAACCCTGTTATAGTCCTAGCCTTCATAACCTCCTCAGGCAAGGAGTTCCACTGTGCGCTGTGTGAAGAAGAACTTCCTTTTATTTGTTTTAAACCTGATGCCCATTAATTTCATTTGGTGGCCCCCCAGTTCATATATTATGGGAACAAGTAAATAACTTTTCCTTATTCACTTTCTCCACACCACTCATGATTTTATATACCTCTATCATATCCTCCCTTAGTCTCCCCTTTTCCAAGCTGAAAAGTCCTAGCCTCTTTAATCTTTCCTCATATGGGACCCATTCCAAACCCCTAATCATTTTAGTTGCCCTTCTCTGAACCTTTTCTAATGCCAGTTGACAAGAAGGTGTGAGTCACAGTAGGGAGCAATTAGTATTGGGGAAATTAGGTTTAGGTTTTGTAATGACCCAACCACTCCCAGTCTTTATTCAGGCCTAATCTGATGGTGTCCAGTTTGCAAATTAATTCCAGTTGTGCAGTTTCACGTTGGAGTCTGTTTTTGAAGTTTTTTGGTTGAAGAATTGCCACTTTTAGGTCTGTTATTGAGTGACCAGGGAGATTGAAGTGTTCTCCTACTGGTTTTTGAATGTTATGATTCCTGATGTCAGATTTGTGTCCATTTATTCTTTTGCATAGAGACTGTCCGGTTTGGCCAATGTACATGGCAGAGGGGCATTGCTGGCACATGATGGCATATATCACATTGGCAGATGTGCAGGTGACTGAGCCCCTGATGGTGTGGCTGATGTGGTTAGGTCCTATGATGGTGTCTCTTGAATAGATATGCGGACAGAGTTGGCACTGGGGTTTGTTGCAGGGTTTGGTTCCTGGGTTGGTGTTTTTGTTGAGTGGTGTGTAGTTGCTGGTGAGTATTTGCTTCAGGTTGGGGGGGGCTGTCTGTAAGCGAGGACTGGCCTGTTCTCCAAGGTCTGTGAGAGTGAGGGATCATCCTTCAGGATAGGTTGTAGATCCTTGATGATGCACTGGAGAGGTTTTAGTTGGGAGCTGTAGGTGACGGCTAGTGGCGTTCTGTTACTTTCTTTGTTGGGCCTGTCTTGTAGTAGGTGACTTCTGGGTACTCCATGCATCTGATGAAGTGGGTTCTAGCCCACGAAAGCTTATGCCCAAATAAATTTGTTAGTCTCTAAGGTGCCACAAGGACTCCTCATTGTTTTTGCTATTTGTTCTTGTTATCCATACAAACGTCCAACTCATTTTTGAATCTTGTTAAATTCTTGGCCTCAGCAACTTCCTGTGGCAGCAAGATCCACAGTCTAATTATGCATTGTATTCAAAAGTATTGCCTGATATCAGTTTTGAACTTCCCACCTTTTAATTTAATTGTGCGTCCCCTTGATCTTGTGTTATGAGACAGGGAGAACAGAAATTCCCGCTCTGCCTTCTCTAAACCATTCAGGATTTTATAGACATTATCATTATATTTGTCTCGTTTCTAAGGTAACTATCCCAATCTTTTCAATCTCTCTTGCTACAAGAGTTTTTCTAGGCACTCGTTCATCACCTTTCTCTTCACCCCCATCTAAATCTGTAATATCCTTTTTGAGATGGGGTGGCCAGCAGCGCATACAGTACTGCAAGTGAGGCTGTAACTTTCTATAAAGACATTATGTCATTCCCCATATTATATTCCATAGCATTCTTGTGCCTAACAGCTTCTTAGATTTTTTGACCGCAGCTGCACTCTGAGCACAGGTTTCATCGAGTTGTCTGCAGTGTCACCCAGATTCAGCCACTAGCAATGAAACAATACTAACAGACATTTATATACACCTCTACCCCGATATAACGCGACCCGATATAACACGAATTCGGATATAATGCGGTAAAGCAGCGCTCCGGGGGGGTGGGGCTGAGCTCTCCGGCGGATCAAAGCAAGTTCGATATAACGCGGTTTCACCTATAACGCGGTAAGAGTTTTTGGCTCCCGAGGACAGCGTTATAGCGGGGTAGAGGTGTATCACTTTTCATGTGGCAGGACTTTACAAAGTACCTTCATTTAGAGATAACGTCACTCCCCTATTCTCTGATGGAACGTGGCAGCTGTTTAACAAAGCATGGGACCGCTTCACAATAGTTTGGGCGTGGCTAGGCCCAGTAGTTGCCCTGGTTTACTTAGGCCTGGTCTACACTACAAGGGTAAGTCAACACCAGGCAGCTTACATTGATCTGGCTGTGGATGTGTCTTCCCTTAAATTTCCCTCCAGCAGATGTAACTGCCCTGCTACACCAACTTTATAACACCACCTCTCTGAGCGGCGTAGAGTCAAAGTCGATGCCGTGAGGTTAATGCAGTGTCAAGCTGAACTGAGTATAAACCAATATAAGTGTGTCCACACATAAAGTTCCATTGGATTAACTAAACTGCTTTAAATTGCACCTTTCTGATGCAACGATACGCAGCGCCGATACCAGCAGCCTAGTGTTCAGACGCTCCAGCAACATGCAAATGTCGGTGGCTGCAAGCCGAATTCACGCCCATCGCCCAAGCTTTGTAGTGTAGATGCAGCCTTAATGAAACCAGATCAACATTGCATGCAGGCTAGCTCTTCAGCGGTGTAGCTGCCTTGACTTAAATGGAGCTATGCTGCTTCACAGGAGCTGAGGATCTGGCCCAGGAAGTGAAGAGTACCACTCATTCGCCATGCCCCCTATCCTGGGCAGCCAGTTATACTAGTGCAAAGCGAGGGGCAAATGCTACCTGCTCCGAATGGTGGCATTTTGTCCTCACTTGTGGTGCTGTATGAATGACAGGATAAGGAAGCCCTGTATTCAGTTAAAGACACCACATCAACCTGCATTAGCCGCTGCTCATCTGCAAGATGGAGCCTTCGATGCCTCCTAGCCCCACACTCAGCCACTGGTTCAGCAGTGACCCAGCGGGAAGCTCACAGCTGTTTGAATCACGCAGGCCGTGCTTGGAAGTCACCCATCCAGGTAATGATACAAGCAGAGTGCTGTTTAGCTTGTGAGAGGTTCATCACTCACAGTAGTACAGGTGCTGAATGTAGAAATAGCTTTTCAAAGTTTGCCATACAGAAGAGAGGATTGGCGAGACTTGTCCTATCAATGGCCTCCAATACTGTCAGTGTAGGGGGCGGGGCGGGGCGGGGGGGGGGGGGCTGGCTCATGAATAATGGGGCCCGTGATGTTGGCCTTGCAATTCACAGTGCAAGTGTGACCCACTGGGGAGTGTGTGTTACAGGTCCCCCTTTGTGCCTAAGGGGCCTGAGTCCCTTCCAGCCCCAGCCAGGGAGCTTTAGCAGCGTGTGATTTTAGCTCCAGAAGCCCCTGTTTCAGTCTCCTGTGCACCAGGCTCCGTAAGTCCTGGCCTTTTGTTCTGGCGCAGACCTGTCTTCCGGTGCCCTCCTGTCTGTTCTAATCCCTCCAGATCCCTTGTTCATTTCAGAACCTGCCTCCCCGAGCAGGGGAAGGGTGTTGCATGCAGCTGAAGGACACACAGCCCTAGCTGTCAAGTGGGATCAGGAGGACTGTCCGGGGAAGGATCCAGCTGCCCCCAAAGGGGACACTGAGTCAAGGGCCACCTCCACCGGTGACTCAGATGTTCCCAGAGGCAGGGATCAAGCTTGGGCGTCTCCCCCTGGTTTTGATCCTGCTGTCATTGGAATGGGAACCTCCCTGGAGAGCAATGCTCCAGCATGGCTTAGCAGCCCCCCCGGTGGGTACCTTTCTCATCTGCTTTGGTCACACAGTGATTCAGAATCAGGCCTTTGAATGGGACTCTGCGACCAGAACCCTTTGCCCTTTTCACACCGGGGCACTTTCCTCCTCCAGCACTAAAACAAATTTTTTACTGGCTCCAGCGTCTGAGGAGTCAGTTTGGTGTTGGGGTGTAGCATACTCACCCCCTGGTTGCACTATGACCACGCCAGGCAGCACAGGCTGGGAGCTAGAGAACCAGCGAGACCCACAAGGTCTGTCTGTGTCCAGCAGCATTAGCGCAGAATTCCAATTACAACCGAATCTTGATTCCTCTCTACCACAAGAGATCGACCGTGCCCTCACCTGCCTCCTCCTTCATCCTGGATGGGGAGCCTGCCCTGGCCCGCTAGCATCCTTGGTGGAGCTAATGCTCTCCTCCAGGGACTACTAGATTGGATCCCAAAACCTCTCCCTCCACATAGTTTTTAAAAATTCTTTCAGGCTTAGTGAGCTCAGGTGTTATTAGTGACCCAGGTTAGGCGTATTTCTGTATATTACAGAAGCACCGCTCACAGCTCGGTGGTTCAGGTCACATTTTACACCAGCTAGATAGAATTATTTTAATCTCCATCATGCCTTTTCAGGTTGCATCCTCAAGCTCAGAACATAGCTCCGAGTCTCGGATGCACCTTCACAAATACCACCTTTCACGCTGCTTACATTGGCATTTTCAGTTGCAGCGGTTGTTCCTCTGGCGCTACCGAAACGGCTTTTTTACAATTGCAGGCACTTCAACTCACCTTGGTTCATGCCTTCTGCATTCCCCAATCTCCCCCCCCCGCCCCGATAATCCCTTAAAGTTACTGAACCCTGCAGTCGCTGCTCCTCAAAGTGTCTGTGCCACATTTCGTAGTGCCAGGGAGGTCTTCAGTAAGAGAACAAGGGGCCAGTCAATGGAATGGGAAGGGAACAAACTCAGAGAGCACTTAAGCAGCTGCTTAATTTTAAGCACGTGCTGCTGCAGCCTGGGACTTAAGCACATGTTTGAAGTTAAGCACCTGCTTTGTGTTTTGCTGAACCGAAGGCTTAAAACCGGTACAAATACTTTTCATACAATGCACACCTAGCCTGTGGAACTCATTGCCACAGGACTTAGATAGATTATTAGGGTTGGAAGGGACCTCAGGAGATCATCTAGTCCAACCCCCTGCTCAAAGCAGGATCAATCCCCAACTAAATCCCCAAATGGTCCCCTCAAGGATTGAACTCACAACCCTGGGTTTAGCAGGCCAACGCTCAAACCACTGAGCTATCCCTCCCCCCTTGTGGACAAGAGTTTAGCAGGCTTAGAAGAAAAAGAATTAGACATTTATTTGGGTCGTGAGAACATCCAGAGTTATAATAATAAGAATGAATAAAAAGTAAAGGTGAGTTTTGGCATGGGTGGCAGGTGAACCCCCTTTGGGGAGGCTAGTTCCCTGGCTCCGCCCCCTCCACCTGAGGCACCGCCCACATCCCGCCACTTTCCCCCCTTGCCCGAGGAGCCCTGAGCTGCCCCCCGCACCATGACCCCCAGGCCAGCCCAACTCATGGGGCTGAGCCACCCGCTGGCCTGAGCCAAGCCCCAATCTCCAGGCTGCCGGCCTGAGCTAAGCCCCCGCTGGCTTCAGAGAAGCGAAGGCGGGGCCTCGGGGTGGAGCACGAGCTGGGAAAATCACCCATTGCAATGTCCTAGGCCTGTTTATATAATATATTCATTATTAGTATTATTAGTGATGCTGTAGTAGCACCTAAAGACCGCAACGAAGCTCAGACCCCCACTGTGCCAGGTATTGTGCAGATGTGACCCACACACCTTGTGGGTGTGGTGTTCTGTCCCCTCTAGTGGCACCGAGACCACTTAGAGAGAGAGAAAGAGATTAATGAGTCTGCTCGACAGCCTTTGCTAACAGCCAGTTGGCTTTTAGCTCATGCTATAGCAGCTCATGCACTAAGCTCTCGAGGTCCCCGGTTCGATCCTGCCCGCCGACAACTGGGGTCTGTCGGTGTTACACAGACACATAGCAAAAGATAGAACTTACAACAGCCCAAGGGTGGGATGGGACACAAGCACAAACTTGCCCAAGTTCCCACAGCCAGGAGCAGAACCCAGGTCAATTGACTCCTTGTCAAGTTCGCTATTCACTGGATTGTGCTTCCTCTCCATCACCCGCCAGCATCGAAGAGACAGCTGTTCATCTTGGAATTCCCGTCTGCCGTGGGTCTTCATTCTGGCCCTTAAAGACATTTTAATGCCGTTTCCCTGTATTTACTCACCTCCCAGAAAGAAAGTGTTTGGTGTTTGTTTAAGTACCTTTATTAGACCTGAAACAAATACTGCATCATTTAACTTTGAGGCTTTTGTTGCTGGTATCAGTCTTGTTCGGCAAATCACAGACTCGAGACTGCCTCTAACCCCTAATAAGCAAGCAAACTGTAATTCGTCCACCTCCCCGCTTCCCCCCAGCTGCTGTTATCTCTGTGTGAAACTGGGAAGTGGAGGAAAGAATGACCTAGTGATTGTCTAAATCAGACTGGCTCTAATTTACTGGAATATGGTTTGAGCAGCTAATGTAGCACCTACTGCGAGGGAGATTGAGCAATCACCATGACTTCTGTGGGCTAGGAACATTCACTTAAATGGCATTGTCTGGCTGCAGCTCGCTGGAGGAGCTGCGGCCCCGCAGAGAGCAGTTAACCCTTGGAGTGGGAAATTAGGTCAGAAGAACTCCGCTTTCAACTGCAATTGGAAAAGTTTACTTTTATCGGGCCGCCTGGCTGCCTGTGTCGGTTTCCAGGCTGCCTCGTACAACAAACAGCAAAAGCGTTTATGGAACGCACACAGAGCTGCAAAAACAAAGCTCTCCTAAAAATCCCCAAAGCTGGCACGCCCTTGCTGCCCTCTTCCCTAGTGTAGCACCGGCTCAGTTGTTGTTCGGTTTCATGGGGCTGAATTAAGCGGCTGATCTCTCTCTAGAGAGGAAGGACATGCTTATGTTTCAAGCACTGGATTAGAAGGTGACCTGGGCTCAATTCCTGGCTCTATTACAGACTTCCTGTGTGATCTCAGGCGACTCACTTCATTTCTGCCCTTCAGTTCCCTGCCCGTAAAATAAAATGCGGGTAATAATCCTGTTTACGTTGTAAACTCTTTGAGGCAGAGATTGGTCTTTATTATGTCCATGTACAGCACCTAGCGCAGTGGGGCACCAATATCTGTTGGGGGCTCTAGAGGCATTTGTAATATAAATAAAAATGTCAGTAAGGAAAGCCAGTTCAAGGAGTTGTCAACCCTATGCTCACAGCGAGCCCTGAGGGGGTGACAGAGAAGAAGGAAATCTTACCTGTTTTTTCAGGTTTTAATGGGAAATGATTTATTTATAACCACAAACTGTAGCTCTTTTAAAGGCACTTGTCAGCTGTAGCTTTCAAAGCACTTCATGTAGGCGGGTCAGTATCAGCAGCCCCATTTTACAGATGGGGAAACTGAGGCACGGAGCGAGGCGGAAGGAGGGGGCAGTGACTGACATGAGATCACACAGTGAGTCAGAGCTGGGAATAGAACACTGACTCAAACAGGTCACCCAAAACCAGCAGCCACTTTTAAAACCATTGGGTTGGATGGGCCTGATATGGCACTGGGCCAAATCACACCAGCTGGAAAAAAGGGGTGGAGAAGCCAGAACCATGGACCAGCCAGTTCTCTGAGACCCTTCTGCAGGGCTCCATTGGGCCAGTCTAATCTACAGCCCACACGCACGGCATCACTGAATTGTGCCTATATAATAAAGGGCTGTGGCTGAGACTCTAGGAAGAGTCCCAGTTATTGCAGAGCCGAGAAAGAAAGTCTGATTCTCATCTCACTTGTGCTAATTGGACACCAGTGCACGCTGGAGCAGAATGAAGCCCTGAATTGTTTCTAATTCTCCTTACCTGCTGTAAAAGCAGTTGCACCTCTTTCGAAATAAAGGTGCGTGTGTCTACACCGGGGAGACGAAAGGCTTTTAAGAAATGCAGAGAAAATTGCTGTCTTTTACAGGGCTGGTCCCAATGAAAAGGAGACAAAAACTATTTTAGTGGCTATTGCATCCTAAGCCCTGCGAATTACATGTAGAACCACTGCTGTGGTGTGCATCTGGCTTGTTTTGGGAGGTGAAGCTAGAGAGTGGAGGAGGAAGAGGCCATGCCCTCTTCCTCTGTCCATGAAATGAAAGGCACCCCTCTGCAGAGCCGTGCTAGTGCATGAGACCGTGAAAAGGGAGTGAAAGAGAGACCGTGTGGAGTAATGGTTAAAGCACGGGAGTAGGAGTCAGGAGATGTGGGCTTAATTCCCAGCTCTGCCACTGGCTTGCTGGCTGACCTTGGTTGCCCCTCTCTGTGCGTCAGTTTCCCCCTCTGTTAAATGCAGATAATTTTTCGTAAAGGGCTTTGAGATCTACTGATGAAACGCGCTAGCTAAGAGCTAAGGATTGAGCACAAACAGAAGGGACTACCGATTAAGCCAGCGTCATTGTACGAACCAAGGAAAGTGCAAAAAGCCAGTGCTTGTTGTGGGAAGCAGTATAGCCCAGTGGAGAGAATCTATAGCCACTGATCTGCTGTGTGACCCTGAGCAAGTCATTTCCCTCTCCAACCATTGGCCTGTCTTGTCTATTTCCACGAAAGCGCTTTGGGGCAGGGGGTAGTCTCTCAGTTCGTGCATGAACAACGCCAGCACAATGGGGCCCTGATCTTGGTTGGAGCCTCTAGGCACTACCATAACTGCTCATTAAAATACTTCAAACCCCTTCCCAGCTTGAGCTAGTATTAGCAGCATGTCTTGGTTCCTGCAATGACTTTTACTGAGCTGATGGGGAGGAGTCAAGTGTGGTACGTCCTGCTCCCTCTAGCAAGCAGGCTCATCAACGCTTTACTGCAGTTTTCAATCCAAAAGGGTAATCTGGGTCCCACGGACGTCAATGGCAGAATGTCCATTGATTTCAGCAAGGCCAGGTTTTGACCCCAGATCCTGCAATCCTTCCCGCCATACAACATGTATTGACTTCAATGGGAGCTTTGCCTGTGGAGGAATTCAAAGAAGATGTGGGCCAAAGGAAGATAGGAATCACCCCACTGGATCAGCCCAATGGCCCAGCTGGTCTAGTGTCCTCTCTTTGACAGTAGCCAAAACATTTGAGAGGAAGGTGCAAGAAGCCACTTAGAAGGCAGGTACCTGTCCAGGACAGATTCTTTCTGAGCCCCCCATCAGTTAGAGTTTGGCTTCTATCTTGAAGGACAAGGGCTCAAACCCCAACCCCTAAGAGGGGCTATGCCCCTTTCCATAGGTTAGAACCCCAGTAGCCCTGGGATTTGTCTATCTTTTCCCAACAATGATGTAAGTGAATGTACCGTCTGCAAGGCTACCTTTGAGCTCCACTGCCTTCCCACACAGCGATTTTGTGCAGTTGCTTATGTCTGCTGCTTCCAGGGTTTAGCTGCAGTAATGTTCATGTTCCCTCCGTTAATGAAGAGCAAATGGCAAGACAAGTAACGTCGCACTTGCAGTGGCAGATTAATGATTTTGCCGCCCCTAGGCCCTGAAATAATTGCCGCCCCGCCCGCCCCTGGCCCCGCCCCGACTCCACCCTTTCCCTGCCCCCATTCCAACCCCTTCCCCAAAGTCCCCGCCCCAACTCCGCCCCCTCCCTGCCCCTATTGGATCCCTTCCCCAAATCCCGGCCCCGCCTCTTTCCCCAGCGCGCCGTGTTCCCCCTCCTCCTCCCTCCCTGCCCTGCGAAACAGCTGTTTCGTGGCGCAAGTGCTGGGAGGGAGGGGAGAGAAACAGGACGCGGCGGTGCACTCGCGGAGGAGAGCTGGAGTAAGGGGGGGCGGGGCGCTTCTCCGTGGGTGCTCAAATTTGCCGCCCCTGCAAATTTGCCGCCCTAGGCCTAGGCGATAATACGCCGCTGCGCACTTGCAACATGAACGTTCATAGTCAGGAAATAGCTGGAGTTTAATCTTCTGCAGAGCCAGCGTTCCAGATTAAGCTATTTGTAATCCTTTTACCTTGCAATACACCAGGTTATGTGCAGGTACTGTATAACCCTCCAATTTATAGCAAACACATGCGCAGCTCCCACTAGCCTCTGAGGTTTAGGAAAGCATGAGCTCTTAGGGCATGTCTACACTGCACACTAAACCCGGGCTCCAACTCAGGTTTAAGCCCAAGTCTCTCTTCTGTCCACACACAAATCAATCTGACTCGGGTCAGCAAGCACTCAGGACCTGGATGCTAGGACTCAGAGACAGTCCCACTGTGTCGCAGGCCCAAGCCTTGTCACTTTGTAGTGTGGACTCAAAGCGAGTCACAGATCTGAGTCGAAAGGGCTGTGTAGTCCAGTGCGGATGAGTTAGCACAGCTGTGAGACCCGGGTCCAGCAGTTGTAAACCAAGGTGTACAATGCAGTGTGGATGCTCAAACATGGGTTTGGAAACATTGAGTCCATAAGCCCAGGTCCCCCATATCAATGAAGCGCACTGCTTGTGTCGTCTCAGTTCCCGTTTGAGAGTGGTCTCAGGGTACGTCTACATTGCAAAAAAAACCCCAGTGGCAGCAAGTCTCAGAGTCTGCTCACAGAGCTCATGCAAGGGGGCTAAAAACAGCAGTGTAGATGTTCTCATTAGGGATGGAGCCCAGGATCTGAGATCCACTCCCCCCGCTGGGAAGGTCTACACTGCTGTTTTTAGCTCTGTAGTGCGAGCCCTGCAAGCCCAAGTCAGCAACTTGGGGTGTAAGCTTCACTGCTGTGGGGTCTTTTTTGCACTGTAGACGTACTCTCAGTTCCCTTTACAGCTCTCATAGGGTTTGTCTACATGGAAACATCCAGGAAATTAATCCAAATTTACTAACAGGGTGAATTTGAAGTGGATTAGTTAAACCCCATTAAACCCCTGTGTGAACAACTTCATTCAAAATTAAAGTGGCCTTAATTCAGTTTAGTTTAATTGAAGTGAAGTGAATTAAAATAAGACCAATTAAGGTCACTTTAATTCTGAATAACGGCCCATTGAGGTCAGTGGCAGGAATAGAGGGCCATATTAAATTGCCTTTTCATTGCTTTGTGGCACAGAACTGGACTTACCCTCAACTTGCAATAAGGTTTCATATTTCACTTCAACTAATGTACATATTGTTAACAGCTCTCTCACTCTTGGCTGCATCCACCAGGGAAGAATAATCTCTATGTAAAATAAGGTGCAGTGGTCAAAACACTAGACGTCAATTGCAATTTTGTGTAAGACGTTACACACGCAGTAAGGAATGTCTAGATGCTACGGTGATGGCTGTAGAGATGCCATACGAGACGGATAGATGGAGAGAGAGAGGTTTGTTGCAGGTAAATGGATTCAAGGTGAAATTTGCAAAAAGCGCCTAAGTGACTTAGAAGCCTATGGGTGCATCTGCACAGCAACCCCCCTTGCGGCAACGAATGTAGACATTTGGGCTAACACACCAACAGAGCACCCCAGACTGTACACTAATTCTCCCAGGAAATAATGATTTTCTGTTATTAAATAATGTAAAACGACTGAGGTGATTCACAAAGCATTTCTATTAACACTAATGGATCCGTGATTAATTTTTTCTTTATTTTATTATTATTATAAAACTCGTCTCCAATCTCCCCCCCTCACCCCCAATCATGTCTCAATTCTCAGGGGAGGTAATCAAGTCTTCACTTGAATGTTTCATTATTCAAAAGGCTCCGCATCACAATATGATAATGGGACAGTTTCATAATTATGCTTGAAAAAAAAATCAGAAAGAGAGAGAGAGAGAATGGAGAGAGAGAGAGAGAGATTTCTAGCTGCTTTTGTCTCGTTCAGTCACCCAGCAACTAAGCTATGGTTTAAAAACAGAGAGGACAATTTCCACTTAACATTGTTCAAGAGGCTGCATCTTCATGAAGTTCACTGCAGAACACTCGTCCTCCCATTTAACCCGCACTCATTGCCTGCGATAGCTTAGTACTTTAGCTTTCACCTTGCCTCTTGACCGCTGTGCATTGCCTTTGGTTTCTCATGCTTTCCCAGCCCCAATCCAGTCAACAGGGTGTTAGGGTTAGATTTAAGAGACCAGCACTCTACTTCTCGCTCTGCCACTGATCTGCCTTGGGGCAAGTCACGCCACCAATCCGTGCCTCGGTTTCCCCATTGGTAAAACAGGGATAATACATGATTCTTAAGCCTCGCGTTGTAAAGTGCTTTAAGATCTATGAACAAAAAGCGCTAAGCATTATTATTATGGTCTCAAAGGTGGCTGCATAACTGCCTATGGAATCAGGCTCCTGAATTCAGTGGCAGTTTTCAGGTGCGAAAGGAAAGCAGAATCAACCCATTCTTTGTTAATATGCGGTGGGAGCCTTCGGGATATAACGCACTGTAGCCATGACAATTATGAATGATTGTTAGTATTATTTCTGCTAGAGCCATGCTAACATATTGCCAGATATTGCTAGAGATGTGTCATATTGGCAAGAAATTACATTTTTGCTGGGTCTAGGAAGAAGCAGGAATTTCTGCATGGAAATTATCATTCAAATGAAAGGCCTTTGCGGAAGGGTGAAAAGGGTGTTGGAGGCAGAAAACAGCTGGATTGCAGAGAAAAATATGTTTATCTGCAGGTGACTACTGCATGTGGGAAGGCAAATATAGCTCTCCCTGTCCCAGTCTCAATTCCCCAGGCAGTGGTGCCTAGTGGTTAGACTAGAGACCTAGGAGTTAAGAATCCTCTGCTGCCTCTGAAAAATGAGGGTAATAATATATTTACCTGCTCACTGGGGGAGGGGCTGTGAGGTTTAATTCATGCCTGTCTGTAAAGTGCTTTGAGATCCACAGATGACAGGTGCTATGAAGGGCTATGTGGCTGCTGCTTTCTCTCAAGCATGTTTCTAAGGCGCTGGTTATACCCTGTAACTAAACTGGGAGCCACTCCATAAACCATCCCCTTGTGTGGTTCTTGCAAGGAGGGCAATGCGTTGCAGCCCAGTCCGGCTAGGTCAGGGTTAATGAGTGCACAGGTTGCCTGCCCTCTGCGTCATTCCTCAAGACTGAAAAGGCAATGACAGGCCGCCCTTACGTCACGTGTCCATCCCATCAAACCCAATAATAGGTCTAGCCCCCATGTCTGAATATCATAGAATCTCAGGAGGTCACCTACTCCAACCCCCTGCTCAAAGCAGGACCAGTCCCCAACTAAATCCCCAAGTGGCCCCCTCAAGGATTGAATTTATAACTCTGGGTTTAGCAGGCCAACACTCAAACCACTGAGCAAACACATCCCTGGTTGGCTGCCTACTTGGTCAGGGGCTGCCTTTCCCAGCCCTTGCGCCAGTTCCATTCAGCAGCGCATGCCCAACTCTCTGCTTTGTTTCGGTGCCAGGAGACACCTGGGTGTCCCCCTTGGGCTACGCTCCAGTGGCTGTTCTATCCATGGGGATGAATAGGCTTGTTGTTGCCGGCAGGCATCTCGCCAGTAAATCAGCGCTAAGAGAAAAAGCAACCAGGCTTTCAGGGGTCCAGCTGCTTCTCCCTAAATTCCCTTCTGCACCAGGAACGCTTTGTTTCTTGTGACCAGCCGGACACTTGGCCCTGTGATACCAGGACCATATCATAAGTAGACACAACTTCTGGGCAAATCCCAGTACTGAGACGCCCACCTCAGGATCCTCCAGCGTTATAAGCACTGACCGCGGCAAAGTAGAGGCAAGCCTAGACCAAAACCACGGATCCAAGCCTCAGGGATATTTGACCCAGATCCAAATGCTGTGGGCCAGGGCCAACCTAGTCAGATATTTGTCATGCTTTCCCCCTTGTTAGCACCAGGCATGCAAGACTCTGAAAGCGTTTTTACCTCAGTGGGTCAGCATCATGATCCCCCTTCTGTGGGGTGAGGAAACTGAGGCACAGAGGGGGGGTGACTTCTCTGAACTCACGCAGCCACCTCAGCAGCACAGCCTGATACCAAGCCCCCTACCTGATCACTAGGCAGACCTACTCGGACAGCCTGTGGGAGAATAAAAGCGCCTCCCTGGGGTAAGACAGGACAGGGCTAGGAGCAGTTTGGTGCAGGATGGGATCAAGTAAGGGCTTCTAGGAGCTCTCTGTGCTCAGCGCCTTGAAAGTCTTCTTCTTTGTGATGCAGTAGCTCTGATAAGCATAGGATCTGGGCTCCAATCCAACCTTTCCCACCCCCTGGGTGTGTGCTTCAATCCTGTTTCCTGGTTCAGACACTGGATAGGGACTCAGGAACCTGGGGTTTAATTCCCTGCTCTGCTACTGACTCCTCGGGTGACCTGGGGGCAAGTCCCTTCACCTCTCTGTGCCTCCATTTCCCATCTGTGAAACCAAGATACAAATCCTGTCTTGCCTACTGTGCTTCTGCCACTAGGTGTATGTACAGCACCTAGCACAGCGGGGGCCTGGTCTCAGTTAGATGTTGCTGTCATACAAAGGACAATACAATCTAAATGGGGCTGAAGCTAAATCTTGTCTACATTTGAACTAATATTCACAGCAAACTGTTTGCATCATTCACCCAGCTCTTCTCTGTCCTCCACCTACTTCTCCGCCCTTCACTTTCACCATCCTTTCCCTCCATCCATCTAGCACGCTCGCCCTTTCTCTCCACAGGGGCTGCTCTAACTTATGACCAACTGGCAGCCTAGAATAGCTACACCTTTGGCTACACCCCCTCCTTTCTCCAACATGCCCATCCCCTGCCCACACCCCGAGTAAGCCCTGCAGGCGGGGAGGGGAAGATATAGGGCATTTTAATTGGCTCAGCATTACCAGAAAGTGTGCTTTATGCTAGGCACATTCCCCAGTGGCAAGATGTGGTTGGTTTCCAGCTCCTTTGCACCAGAATGTCTCAGTGTAAGAGTACTGAGACATTCAATGATAGTGAAAGGCAGCACATTTAAAACTGATAGTAAGAAAGACTTTTTCATACACTACACAAAAAGCAACAAAGAGTCCTGTGACACCTTATAGACTAACAGATGTATTGGAGCATAAGCTTTCGTGGGTGAATACCCACTTCGTCAGACACCCACGAAAGCTTATGCTCCAATACGTCTGTTAGTCTATAAGGTGCCACAGGACTCTTTGTTGCTTTTTACAGATCCAGACTAACACAGCTACCCCTCTGATACTATACACTACACAGTTAACCTGTGGAACTCACTGCCACAAGATATCTTATTTCGGCCAAAAGCTTAGCAGGATTTAAAAAAAGATTGTCCATTTACATAGAGAACGAGAACACCCAGGGCACTAATAGTAAGGATTTTTAAAAAGCAGGGACCTAATGCCCCATTGCCCTGCACCTTGTGTTGTCATTTACACCAATGAAAAGTGGGTGTAAAATATTACCCAGTCAGAATGGTAGAGTTTATCCAACTTTGCACTAGTGTCAGTGACTGCACAAGGTGCAGGGCAGTGGAGAATCAGGTCCCAAAGGCTTTGGAAGGATTATAAACCCTCATGCTTCAGGACATAAACCAACCTCTAACTAATGAGGGTCAGGAAGAAATATGCCCTGTGGGAAGGTTTTCTCATAACGGCCTGTTGCAGGATTTCCTGCACCTTCCTCTTAAGCAGCTGACGTTGGCCACTGTCAGAGACAGGATAGTGGAGTAGATAGACCGCTGATCCAATCCGGCCTGGAAAGTCCTATAAAGGGATTGCGACACAGAGCAGAATCAGGGTCTGTGCCTCAGGAGAATGAAATAAAAAGGTTGGCTTGCAGGCTGATGATGGATCCCCATTGCCCAGACACATTCCTCAGGCTCTGTTTCAGCAGAGGATAATGTCATAAAAAGTCTGTGTCCTTTTCCCTGGTGATTTAAATACAGTGAAACAACTACATGATATCCACATAAAGCTGTTTGGAGCATAAACTGACTGTGTATCTTCTCCACAAATACTCCAGGGTGAAATCTGTTTAGACTGAGGGGCGATAAAGGAACAAACCTGTTGCCTGAATAGAACGGCTGCCGGTGCAATAGACACGGCCGCAATTATCAGCCCTGTTAGACAAAGAAAGCTGTGAAGCGCAGCAACGCTTTCTGAAGCACACATCACTTGCAAGGCGCCATGATCTTCTTAAGGAATAGCTGATAAAGGAAGAGGCCTGTTCGAGATAACAGGCATCCTAAGGCTATGCTTTAAGAGGAGAGCAGAATTATTACTACGATCTTTACCATAAATGCAGGCGTGCAAACCTCCTCCCCTTGTACTGATACCTGCTCGCCTTTGCAGGGACAAATCTACCTTCAGGTGTGTGCAGGTCTGCCGGAGGCATTGCACGAGGGTAACAGAAGTCAGAAGAGGCTGCGTGAGCATCTGCTGCTCCCACCTGAAGTCAATAGGAACTGCGGGTGCTCAGCGCCAAATTGGTCCCAAGGGGGGCTAGATTCTTCAAGGGCTTGGCTAAAACCTGAGGGCTGAGCTAAAACCTCCGTTCGCCCCTCTTCTGTCCCCAGCCCCTGCCCGCTTGCTTGGCTCATCTACCTGCTGTCTTGTCTTATAGGGTAGGTCTACACAGCAGCTGGGGCGGGTAATTCCTAGCCTGAGTAGACATACAGGCACTAGCTCTGATCAAGCGAGCATGCTAAAAATAGAAGTGGCAGCACAGACGGTGACTCACTCGAATACAAACCCAGGGGGTCGGACGGGATTGTACTCAGGTGACTAGCCTGAGCTGCTGCCTATGTTGCCGTGGCCACAAGGCTCTCTCTAACACACTATCTGGAGCAGCGCTAGTGCGGGGCTGTCTAGCCGAGCTGGGAATCTCCCTCCCAGCTGCTGTGTAGCTGTACCCTTAGACTGTAAGCAGTTTGCAGCAGGGGCTGTCAGTTCCTGCATGGATGTACAGCACCTTGCACAATAACCCCCTGACCTGGTTGAGGCCTTTAGGTGATACCACAATAATCATCATCATCATAATAAGTTGGATGAATTATTCTCAATGAAGATGCAGTCAGCCATGGCTGGCCCAAACACCGGAATGTGTGAACAACCATGTTCTGCATTACTGGCTCCTAGCCCGCGACTGCATGGAGGAAGGTGGCCTTATGGTCAAGGCGATAGACTCGGAGTTAGGAGATCTGGGTTTAATTCCCAGCCCTTGGGCAAGTCACTTAAATTGCTCTGTGCCTCAGTTTCCCCATCTGTAAAGCAGGACTAAGTCTGTCTTGTCAATTTCAGTTGTAAACTGTAGTAGGGACTGTCTCTTACAATCTGTTTGTACAGCGCCCAGTACAAATGAGACCTAGTCTTTTGTGGGCGGCGGGTTTCTAGGTGCTATTGTAATACCAATAATTGTAATAACAACTGCAGGCCTATTCACCACTCACGCTGCCTTTATACCGGTGTCACTCCATGGATATCACGGTAGTCCCTCCTGATTTACACCAGTTTGAATGAGCGGTGAAGCGGCTCCCCTTCGCTTTGTTTCTAGCAGCATCGTAGGGCACAGTTATTTCACTGCAGTGTTTTCCTGGAGAAAACAACACCATTTGTTTGCCCGCCCCTGACAAATAGAATTTCTCAGGCTAGCGTCAGCCCCAGAGTTCAAACATTCACCTATTGGAAAGATGTCCAGCTCCAAAGGACAGTTAATCTTATTTGAAAAGATATAATTAGAAAAACACACATGCAAAGTCTCATTAGAGATTGAATTCCTCTTCAGCCAGGAAAGGATTTATTTATACAGCAGCGAAGAGAGAAAGAGAGGGGTGTGTGTGTGTGTGGGTATGTGTGTGTGTGTGTGTAGGTTTTGAACTCTTCAAGATCTGTGAAAGTTTTCGTCCCCGGTCCATTTTTGGCATCGGATTTTTGACGAGATGTCTCCCTGTCACTGCACAGAAGTGAGCTTTTAATCACCCAATACACAGGCAGCCGCGACTGACAGCGAGTCTCCTTGTTCCAGAAGAAGGAGGGGCGGGGAGGGGAATGAATAATTCAAATGATAATTAGCAGCATAATTATTCCCGTTTTTAAAGTAACCTATGGGACAGAACATCAACGAGTGACTCACTGGCAAAGTATAAACAGAAACAGCTTGCACGATGCAGCCGTTCTGCTTAGAAAGGGCTGGTCTTGGTACAACCTCCTCCTCTGGTTTCACATTGGCACTGGGAAGCTCTCCCACCAGCTGCCAGTGGGATCACAATTGACCTGCGGCTTTTGAGCACGCCTAAGGAAGGAAAGGGAACTCCAGAAAAGAAGAAAGTGGGGGCGGAGAGGGGGGTATGTATTTGAGTGGCTCGCCCCCACCACTAGCTAGATCAACGTTAGCTCAGGTCTGGCTGTACGTGCTGCAGTCAACCTTTTGATTGCAGTGTAGACGTACACAGTGTATGAAGTCAGGCTGGGGCACATCAGGGCCTTGCGGCTAGGGAAACTGGTCCTGCCTCTGCCACAGACTTCCGGTGTGACCTTGGGCAAGTCACTCGATGTCTTGGCCTCATCTGAAAAAAGGGAATACTAATCCTTCCATTCTCTGGATGGTCTACAGAGATTGTAAAGTCTTTGGCGGGTCAGGGGCTCTCTCTTGCTATGTGTGTATACAGAAACTAGCCCACCTGGATGTTCCAGGTGCTGGCATCAGACAAACGTAATACTCAGTAATGGATCCGAGCTACCCTTGGATAGCAAGGAAATCAGGAGGTGGTTCTGGCAGCTGCATTTTGTGCAGACTGAAGTGGGAAGTGAGATGAGGGTCTGGGGATGTGGCTACACTACACACGAAGCCCGGTTCTGTGGGACCCAGGGCTTGTGGACTCAGTTTCCAAGCCTGTGCTTGAGCATCCACACTGCACTGTAAACCTGGTTTTACACTTGCTGGATCCAGGTCTCAGTCATGCTAGTGCGCCCATTCTGCACTACTCAGAGCTTCTGATTTGGGTCTGTGGGTAGTGCTGCGTTCACACTGCAAAATGACAAGGCTTGGACCTGAGTCACAGTGGGACTCAGGCTCTGACCCATGCCCCCAACAGGCTTCTAGGAACCAGGTCCTGAGTGCTTGCTGACGGGAGTCAGACTGATTTGTGTGTGGACAAAAGAGGGGCTTGGGCTCAAACCAGAGTCAGAGACTGGGCTTAGTGTACAGTGTAGACGTATCTGGGAAACCAAAGAGCAGGAGGTGAGAGATCATCAGGGTGCAGGCAAAGAGTTGGCAAATCACATGACATATGTACTCAGTGGGGTACAGGGGGAGGAGCAGGGCCGGCTCTGGCTTTTTTGCCGCCCTAGGCAAAAAAGCCTCCGGCCGCCCCCCCCCCCCCCCCGCGGGGGGGGGGGGCGGGCGCCCGCGCGCGCCGGGGGGGCGAGGGCGCCCCGCGGGGGGGTCGGCGCTCCACCCGACCCCGGCGGCCAGAGCGCCGGGGGCAGGGCCGCGAGCCCGGCTGTGGCCCCGCGCTCCCCGGCGGCCGGAGCGCCACGCCGCCCCCCTCCAGGTGCCGCCCCAAGCACCAGCTTGGGTGCCTGGTGCCTGGAGCCGGCCCTGGGGAGGAGGGCTGTAGTTTTGTCAATTACATACTTGGCCAATAGGGGCTATCAGCCATGTCAGTCTCCCAAACCTGCTGCTTTATAATACCTAGCCCCTTTATAGCGCTTTTCTTCAGTAGATCTGCAGGTGCTTTACAAAGGAGGTCAGTAGCATTATCCCCATTTTACAGAAGGGGAAACTGAGGCACACAGGGGAAGTGACTTGCCCAAGGCCACCCAGCAGACCAGTGGGAGAGTGAGGCATAGCACCCAGGTTTCTTGAGTCCAGCCTAGTGCTTTATGCATTTGTATAAACCCTTTTGGAGGGGGTTTCATCAGCTGATGCAGCCGATGCTTTACCCTGAGTCCCACTTCAACCCTGCCTGTTTTCTCTGCAATGGTCCTAGTTCATTGGTTACAGGACAATCAGTTCATGGCCTCCACGTAGTGCAGTCATCTCACCAGCTGTCACCACAGAGTCCCCTCTGTGCCTCAGTTTCCCCTGAGTGACCCAATCTGCTCCACTCAGGGCAGCTCTCAGGGCAGCCAGGTGGAAGAGAATAGCTGGAGGTCTGCAGGTATTTGCACAAGAAGAAAGATGTTTTTAATTTGCCTGGTAATGATCAATATGAAATCAACTCTGACCTTGCATAACGGCTGCATTCTAATAGAACTCTGCTCACAGCTGAGTGGAGGGCGATCGGCATAATGGGGAGTAGGGGTGGGGTGAAGTACAGCAGGCAGCAGCCTCTTTTCAGGTCATCAAGCACCAGAATTGTACAGTATATGCTGAGCAAGGCTCAGCTCGTCAAAGGTATTTAGGTGCCTAACTCCAATGGGAATTAGACACCTAAATACCTTTGAGGATCCAGGCCCTGCTGCCATGCACTTCTAGGGCAATCCCAATGGCACTAGGAGGAATCATTATGGGATTACAATGGCTGTTTTGGTATCGAGTCACTGGCACCAGGAACCACCATGATCCACTGTATATGAGCCAAGAACCACAGAAGCGTTGCTATAGCTAAGACTGGGGCTCACTAGTTAACAGCCAGTTTTTCTAATTGCAGTTCAGGTCCCACCTTCAGAGATGCCCGTTGACTTCAACAGGCTTTTACTAGGCCATACAATGGGTTTTCAGCCACCGCTTTCAAAGCTTGAGTTACCAGAAGCACTTGCCCCATTGCACAAATGGAGAAACTGAGGCACGATGACTTGCCCAAAAGAACACAGCTGAGGCAGGAACAGAATCCAGGTCTCCTGAGTCCACAACCACTGCCCTGCTCACTAGATCTCACCAGCGCTTTTGTTGACGGCGATATCACGAATGTGTTGGGTGCTGTACAAACACGAGCCGATGCAGTCCCCACTCCAAAGAACTGATATGCGTTTCAAGCAGGCAGTGCTCCCTTAAAAAATAATTAAAGGGGGGAAAGAAAAAAACTTTTGATGAAATGGACCAACTGAAATTATATAGCAGCTGTTAACATCAATGTCTGTGTTTGCTTCATTTATTGTATTCGGTTTAATCTTGTCCCTGCAATGCTGAAAACATTTGACTCACCTTCTGTTTTTTTATTGGTATAGTATCATTTTGACAGCTATCCTGTTGGCTGTTAATAAATATCTGCCCTTTCTATAATCAATCATAAAGCAAATCAAATGGCCTTTTCACTTTTTATTGACTTTAAGCCTAACAAATCTTTTACTGCCTTATTGAATTTCCTCATGTATGAGCAGCGAAGGGAGAGAAAAGCAACCATCACTGCTGTCTCTAGTGCAGTACAGAAGACGCAGCCTGGGGGGAAGGGAGGCGAATATTGCTGTGAGGACACTGGGCTGGGAGTCAGGGCATGTGGAATCTATTCCTGGCTCTGCCACCAACCGGCTGTGTCAAAGAATCATAGAATCTCAGGATTGGAAGAGACCTCAGGAGGTCATCTAGTCCAACCCCCTGCTCAAAGCAGGACCAACATCAAGTAAATCATCCCAGCCAGGGCTTTGTCAACCCGGGCCTTAAAAACCTCTAAGGAAGGAGATTCCACCACCTCCCTAGGGAACCCATTCCAGTGCTTCACCACCCCCTAGTGAAATAGTGTTTCCTAATATCCAACCTAGACCTCCCCCACTGCAACTTGAGACCATTGCTCCTTGTTCTGTCATCTGCCACCACTGAGAACAGCCGAGCTCCATCCTCTTTGGAACCCCCCTTCAGGTAGTTGAAAGCAACTATCAAATCCCCCCTCACTCTTCTCTTCTGCAGACTAAATAACCCCAGTTCCCTCAGCCTCTCCTCGTAAGTCATGTGCCCCAGCCTTTTAATCATATTTGTTGCCCTCCGCTGGACTCTCTCCAATTTGTCCACATCCCTCCTGTAGTGGGGGGACCAAAACTGGACACAATACTCAAGGTGTGGCCTCACCAGTGCCGAATAGAGGGGAATAATCACTTCCCTTGATCTGCTGGCAACGCTCCTACTAATGCAGCCCAATATGCCGTTGGCCTTCTTGGCAACGTGTCACCTGGGGCAGGTCATTTCCCCTCTCTGTTTCCCCTCCCACTCTTAGTCGGTCTTCTCTAGCCAGAGTGTAAATTCTTTGGGGCAGGGACTCTCTCCGTACAGCGTCTTGCACAATGGGCCCTGATTTCAACCGGGGCCTCTAGGCGCTACTGCACTATATATCATCATTAGGTAGCCTTAAAATGCCTCCTAAGGCCTAGAAATTCTCATGAGAAGCCTCTAGGGACATAGATTTGCCAAAGCAGACTAGAGCGAAGATCCTTCTAGGCCAGCCTCCAGCATTAGAGATTTCAGAGGAGACTATAAAGCCCCACGAAACGGAGAGCTAGGTACATATCTAGCCTACGCTAGGGATTTCCAAGGTGTCCGTGCCCTGCTCCCTACTGCCTTCACAGGCGAGCCGAGTCACGTGGGCCACAGCAAACGAAGGTGAAGTATGGGGCAGAGGAGGCAGTTTGCACCTCGTCTTTTCAGGAGCAGCTGGGAGCTCCAACTTCCTCCAACTTCAGATTCAGACTAACACGGCTACCCCTCTGATACTTAACTTCCTCCTCTGTTTCAGTGGCCCCAGAGGGCGGGCCTATAATGCATGGGGAATCTGGGCCTGTGGGTATTTCCGAGCCCGTGGCTGAGCGTCCACGCTGCATTGAGTTTACAATGGCTGGCCCCGGATCTCACGGCCGTGCTAACACAGCCATACTGGGCTACACAGACCTTCTGATTCAGCTCTGCGGCTTGATTTGCGTCCACACTGCAAAATGACAGGGCTTGGACCAAAGTCACAGCGGGACTCGGGCTCTGACCCACCCCCTAGTAGGGTCCTAGGCCCCAGGTCCTGAGTGCTTGCTGACCCGAGTCAAACTGATTTGTGTGTGGACGGAAGGGGGGCTTGGGCTCAAACCTGAGTCGGAGCCCAAGCTTAGTATGCAGTGTAGACAAACCCTGCAGGGCATTGTAGGGGCATAGGACTGCCAGAGTACAAGTTTGCCCCGCGCCCATGCCCCCTCCCGTCCCTACCTTGCCCACCTGCACGTACCAGTAAAGAACTGGTGGAGTCAGCTCAGCCCCGAGGCATAGGGCAGCATGGTAATATAAATAAATAATAACAGGGGACACAAACAGGGAGCCTGCAGCCACTCTGCACCAGCCCTGTGGATTTCAAGGCCCCGTAGGGCAAGAATGACTCAGAACTTCGCAGTCTCTTGGGCGTGTCCCCCCCGCGTCGGGTTACGTACAGCTCCCAACGAGCGCTGCTTTCTGCTCCTCCATCGCCCAGAGACCCGGGATGAAAAGCTAATAAATATTTAAATCCCACAGCAGAAAAGGATCAAAGCAGGAGAAGCGACTTGGGTGCCCAGAGCGCCGGGCTCCTGCCGGTTCAAAACCCCGACGAGAACTAAAGTAGCGTTATCGTTCCCGAGCCGCAAATGGCAACTGCTTTGTCAGCCCCTGCTTCTGTGGGACTTTTATGAGAGCAGGGAGGGAATAATGGGGGCAGAGAATTAAAAATATAGGCTACAAATTGAAAACAGTGGGATTTGGGGGCTGTTCTGCTTAGCTGGCGGATGTGCAGCGTGAGCCCAGTTGATGCTCCGCTGATGACTTTCTCTCAAGCATCTTGCAGAGGAATAACATCTTGCCTCGGCCCGCACTGCTCCGGCGCCGTCCGACCGCAGAGGAGGCTGAAATGCCTGAGGTCAACGGAGTGACGCAACGGCCCATCTGGCGCCCTGAATTCCCTGGGTTAGCTCCTGTTGCTCTGTCTAGAGACGAAGGATGATCCTACAGTTAAGGCACACAGGGGATGAGGGGACTATTCCCGGCTCTGCCACAGACTCCCTAGGACAAGTCACTGGATCCCTCTGTGCCTCAGTTTCCCCTCGGTAAAGAGGATAACACCCTGTCTTTCGCTGTGTGTCCATCCAGCAGGGCCCACAGCTCAGTGAGGACCTCTAGGAGTGACCGCAGGAATAACTCACCGGAACAAGACCAGGATCTGTGCTGAGAAGGAGGAATATACAGGGTCTGCTTTGTCTCTTGCTCACCTTGTAGTTAATCAGGAGCAGCAACTGCACTCCCCTCCTTCAATGAGCCCTTCCTAACCTGTGGGGCCAGGGATGCCAAGGGGGGAGCTCAGGATCAGGCCCCAGGGCTTTGGGGTAAATCAACGGCTCCCAAACTCTGGGTCGCAACCCCAAATGGGGTTGCACCATCGGCAGAGGGGGGTCTCAGCCATCCCTAGGGCACAGAGGATGCCATTTTGCTCTGCACAGCGTGACCTCGCATGTACGGAGCTCACAAGGGCACGATGCACGGAGGATGCCATTTTGCTCTGCACAGCATGACCTCACACGTACGGAGCACACAAGGGCGCAATGCACGGAGGATGCCATTTTCCAGTACCCAGTGGTGTCCTCCATGCTGTCTGGGGTCCCAGGAGGAAATAATTCATTACAATGGGGTCAAGCCGGCAAAAAGTTTAGGAACCTCTGGGAGAATTGATCTCACGGGATGTGATGGGACAAGGCCATCTGGTCAGTTCCACATAGCTTTCCAGCCAGGCCGATGGGATGAGCTCAGAGTGGCTAGTTCTTCCCCTGTCTAGTTCACTGTCAAACTGGGAGGGTGTTACCTACTGGGGTCCTGCAGGTGTCAGTCCTGAGTCTGGGAACCATTCAATATTTTCATTCCTGACTTGGATAATGGAGTGGAGAGGATGCTTATAAAATCCATGGATGACACCAAACTGGGAGAGGTGGAAAGGACACAGACTTCAGCTTCTCTTTTGAGCGATCAAGCAGAGGCTGTCAGCAGCATCCCCAGGTGGGCTCTAGGCAGGGGACATGCTACGGTCACACATCAAGTCCAGGACAGGAGAGATATAGGAATAGAACATAGATCTCCTGAGTCCCAGAGCCATGACCCACCCATGGGTTAGGGCCCTAGCCTCAGAGTCAGGAAACACAAATTCAGTTCCTGGCTCTGCCACCGACTCCCCGTGTGCCCTTAAGCAAGTCACTTAGCTGCTCCGTCCCTCAGTTTCCCCAACTGTAAAATGGGGGCGATATCACTGCCCTCCCTTACAGGGATGTTGTGAGGTGCTCAGATACTACAATGATGGGTGCCAGATACGTACCATAGATAGACAGACTGCACCGTGCTGGCTTTCCAGCCTCCCAGGATCAGGTCCATTCTAAGTCAAGAACTACCCTATAAGCCTCACTCTCTCTATTCCAGTGGCTTTGGGGGCTCTCTACTGCTCCTTGTCCTTGCCTGTCACTAACTCCATGGCCCAAGCTCACCCCTCGCCCATCAAGCAGGGCCATGGCCCGTCCCAGCTGTCAGGAGAGGAGCACGTGAAAGAGAGAAGAGGAGTCTGCAGGATGGCTCCTTGGAACACAGAGAGCTGAAAGCACCAGAAATAGCAACGCGGGGACATGAATTAAACACGCAGCCGTCTCCTGCCTGTCTCCACAAGCGAGTTCAGCTCAGGGCAAATTGCTCTTTTTCCTCCCTGGATGGGGGAATGGGGGTGAGCCTGGGGAGGGAGACAAAAGGAAGATGCAATTAACAAGCAAACCCTGCTGTCAATGCTCAGCAATAGCTCTTTCAGAAGGGGTGTGTGGCAAAGGCAACCACTCCCCTCATCAGGCTCAGCACACTTACACCAAGTCGCTGGACGGGCAGTTTCTCACCGTGTTTTCATAGGGCCGGACAGATGCAAATCTCCCCCTCTCTGTGGCCCAGTGGGGATTAGAACCCAGGAGTCCTGTTCCCTATTTCTGTTCAGCTAGACCACAATGGCTGTGGCCTGAGTTTGTGTGATCAGATCTCCTCTCTAAGAGCTGGCTCCAGGGAGGATAAGGCCCTGGACCCAGATCCTCAAATGTATGTAGGCTCCTAACAGGTGCTACCTTTGAGGACCTGGGCCCTGCTGCCTACGTCCTATACAAGATTGGCCCCATTAGTTCAGATAAGAGTGGCTTGGGTTGACGGTTGTGGCTGCAATCCCAAGTTACCCCAGGGAGGAATTTACCACATGACAATTGAGATGAAGTACCCCAATCCATGCTTGGGATTCTCTTGCACCCAGCGGCAATGGCAGAAAGCCATTTCAGCCGGGGTCCTTTCCTTTCCTACCCGGCAATGCTGGGTTCCCTTGCACCAAAAAGGGACTGGACGTAGTGGCTGTGTGCAGTACGCTCCCCAATTCCCTACGATCCTGCAGTCGTCCAGCCCAGGGGGCCTCCTGGTGCAGGGGCTCTGCTGACCAGGGGGAGGCCATGGGGCATGGGTATTGACCCCATGCAAACTCGCTGGGCTGTCACCCTGTATGATAATGCTGTGAAGACCACATGGAGAGGGGTTCTCAAGACACCTACTGTTTAGAGGGGCCCAAACTCCTGCTCAGGTTCCTTTTGGGGGGGACAAATCCCTCCCTTCAACAGGACAACTCAAAGGAAACCTGGCAGTGGGATTTCTCCCCTGTAGGATCCCTCAAGGTAGAGAACAGAACTCAGATGTAATGACTGAGGGCATTCTTCACTGAGGCAGCTGGACGTGGAGAGACCTTGTGGTTCAACCTGGATCTCCAGCTTCCAGCCTGCACTGCCTAGTGTCACCCCATGGGGTCTCCCCCAGGCACAGCTTGAACTCCGCTGTCACGGAAAGGACGGCCGCTGTCTGTTTGCAGGTTCCTCCAGGGAAGGGGGTGACAGCACCCTATTATTTAGGGAGTTCCTGTCCCCTGCAGTATCACATACTGGGCAAGATCTTAATGGAGACTTGCTGTGATTCTTGCTCCCATGCACAGGACTTCCTGCCCTCTCCTGGGCGTCCTGTGAGCTCTGAGCAGGGATCATCCACAGGTGGGTGTATGCTATGCCCTCAATTTCCCATGGTTGCATGAGAGACAGCCGGCATGGGTGGGGCTCAGTCCCTGCTGTGCTGTAGGGGAAGAGATGGAAAGGTCTGGATCGGGGAAAATACAGGGTCTGTTCTCACACCTGTGACATGCCACCCCCAGGCGCCCCTTCCTGCCACATGTAATCTGCTGCCAGCAAATGTCTTGATTCCATTCAAAGACACGGCGGAATATCAACCTCTCCTGGGAGTCGCCGGACCCGGGTGGATGCCTGGAGAGCCGCGTCTCCTGTGCCGAGCTGGGCGGCGGATGATTAGCTTTGCTGACAGCCGTCTTGAGTGGATGTGATGGATGGTGCCTCAGTCTGCCTGAAGTTCAGAGTCTATCCTTGTCTCGGGCGCTCCACCAGGCAGTAGTGCTCGCTAAGGATTAGCCTGACACTCGTCTGCCGCTCCGGGCCTCAAGGCAGCTCAGGGAATGAGGGCGGAAATGAAAGAAGTAATGTAAAGAGTTAGAGCTTAATGGAGTTGGGGGATCCAGGAAAGCATGGCTGGCTCTCCCTGAGAACTCAAGCTGCTGAGAGCGGCCTAGATTGGCCCCTGGCTTTGCATTGGACCACAGGAGCATCCCCATCTTCTAAAGGGAAATCCATGGGAATTCTCTGCTTGTGGCAGTGTCTCCTCCAATATATCCAGAGAAGGGACAATTTCTATATCGCTCACATACATACACAATTAGTAGATAGAATTATTAGATAAATCACATACATCTACACAATTAGTGTACGGCTCAGACACACAATTAGGAGACAGAAGCACAATGATCACATAGATTGCAAACGCCTACACAATTAGGGTACAGATCGCACCGAGTTAGTAGATAGAAACACAATTATAGAGCTCACACAAACATACACAATAAGTACGTGGAGACTATTATTCTATAAATCACACACAAATGCACAATTAGTATATAGATCCCACGCAGTTGGTATATATAGACGTGGTTGTTATCTAGATCACACGCACTGTTAGCCTACAGATCACACACAGAATTAGGATATGGAGGGGCACACATGACATAGATTTTACCCAAAACCCAGACACAATCAGTATACAAAGACACCGCTATTATATAGATCACACACCCAGTTAGGATATAGACACAATTACATAGCCCACACTCACACACTTGGGGAGCTAGGGTGAGAACCCCACTTCTTTAGCCCTGAAAGACACGGGCCTTGAGCCCCTGGGCTAAAGAAGACCATGTGGCTGGGCGGCCTAGTAGCGGGTCCCTTATCTTCTGTGCGGCTCAGGCACTGGAGGGCAACTTTGCTCACACAGTCACAAAACTGGCCGGTTCCCGAGGGAGGAGGCGGACACGGCTTTGCAGCAGGGCTCAGCGCTTTATTAGCCTCTATTGCAAGGAGCTGGTGTAGACACAGCTGGGTACGGGGGTACATAAGTCAGGAAGGTCATAGAGCCCGTTGTCAGGATGCCTGTTGCTCCCAACTGGCACAGCCAAGAACACTTAGTTCTCTTTGCCCACTCCCACCCAGACTGGCCACTTGCCTTTGTTTTCTATGGGAGCTGCCCTGCAGTGGCGTGCAGAGAAGGGAGGGATCCCGCAGGGCGGATGAGGGGGGAATGGATGCACAAGGTACTTGGGACCCCCCCAGTTCCTCGATGCATCCGCTGCCTGTCGCTCTTCCCATTCCTGACACTCACGGGAGCTCCCCTGACTCAGGCCATGCCTGTACCCACTGGAGCTGTGCCTGGTGCACCCCACTCCCTTTCCTGGGGTTAACTGGCTGCTGCCTTACCCAGGGAAAGCTCACCCTGCTGGGCAGCTCAGAGCTTCAGTTAGCGTGCTGCTGAAAGCTAAGGGAAGGGCTTTTCACCCATCACCCTGTCGCTGGGAACGGGGATTCTGCTGCCTCTAATCCAGGACCACCGAACCCCTGTTCTCCACGACAATGGAGGTTTTTGCTCCTTCTGGCGAAAGGTTACGTTCTGCTGTGGATGGAGGGCTTTGGGTTAGTTGCTGGGCCTTCTCCAAGCAAGCCGCACCTGAATCTTTCCCCTTTCTTTGAAAGTCCTTCCTTTCCAGGGCTCACGGAGCTGGTTCTGCCCCACTAATGAGGTAGCATGATCCCCCTGTTGCAGCTAGGGAAACTGAGGCACAAAAGATGGGACGTAACTTTCCCACGCTCACCCAGCAGGTCAGACCCAGGAATCGAACCCAGGTCTCAGCCCAGTTTCCAGTCCACCAGACTGTACCGTTTTGCTAAAGGAAGTGGCTTTCCATTGAATCGTCACAAATGAACAGGGAGCTACGCGGCAAGTCAAATGTGCTTCTTCTTCGGACAGCGTGCGAAACCCAGACCAAACTCAGCCCTTCCTGTTACAAAACCAAAATACAATCAGTCAGGTCTCCCAAAGCCCCTGGCGCAGGTTTGGACCACCCATCCCGCAAGTCCCCCTTCTCTAAATCTCATGTCGCTTTCCCCAGAAACGCACAGCAAACATCAGACTAGACGGCTGGAGACGCTTCTCCAGAGATGCCACAAATCACAGCAGAATATTTCTGATGACTCAGGGTTGCAGCTCTGTCGGTTGATTCATCCAGACATGCTCTTTGCATGCATTGTGCCTGGAACTCCCTCCGGCAAACGACAGGATCCAGTATTTTAGAGAGGAAGAGATTTTTTTTTTTTTTTTTAAAGCCTCTTGTTTCAGCTCAGCTGTTCACAATCAAACTTTCCCTGAGTGCTGGCAGCAGCTTCGCAAGCCATTTCTGTTTGATAGCTCAGGGTTTTATTCACCTAGATAATGAGTTTGGCAGGAGTTTAATAAGTGTCAACTGAAAGGGAATTTAGGAGTTGTAAAGATAAATTTGTTGTGGTGTTTTTTTTTAAAAAAATCTCAGTATTCACTCAGACAATGCAAGAGGCAGGCTTCTAAGTCCATATTCTATTTATTTGCAGTAGGCTCTTTCAGGCACTGTAAATATCTCAAAGTCCCAGCAAAAATCCCACTGCATGTAAATTCCATCTTTTTTTTTTTTTTTTCTGGATGACGTGATTAGATTAACATGGGGGGAAAGGGAAAAAAAAAAGAACAAAAGCTTTAGCAACCTGGCTTTTCCTTTCCAGCACAATGCAGTCATGCAAAAAAAGAATTCTTTCGCTGGCAAGACAAAGCTACAGGGCCCTTGTGCACAGTTCTGAGATAAAAAGGGAGTCTTAGAAAAGGCTCAGCTGGGTTTAAGCACCTGCTTTTTTTTTTTTCATGCTCCGTAATTTTAAAATCCCCTCTCTCCTTAAAGGCGCCCTGAGCAGAATCTGAGGGCTGCAAAGGCGCATCAGGTGCACTGGCTGGCCATGTGGCTGCTTGGGATCTGAGGCCAGGCCCATCAAGAGAAATTTTGGCCCCCGGTACATCATGTTCGCTGGGGCCCCACCCCTCCCGTTTCACCCCAGTTCCTGACTGTGGCTGGGGGGGTCTGCTGCCCAAGGGATTTAGATGCCTAATTCCTCTAGGCAAATTTCAACACTACAGCTTGTGTCTGTTTTCCAGGTAGAATCTCTCTTTAATAATAAAGGGGCATTAAACCCACTCCCAAAGCTCTTGTTTCAATGAAGGCATTTTGTGCACTGGGTGAAAGGTACATGCAGGGGCTGGTGGTTTCCTCTGAGCCTTTCCCCAGCCTCCACAGACAGGTTCCAGGTGCCACGATCTAAGGGACGCTAGGAGCCAGATTCAACCCTGCACTGCTACCAGCACGGTTATACAGCGCAGGCAGTTCTCCGGGCACAGCAGCACTCTTGATATACTCCAGCATGACTCCAGCGGAAGGAGAGGAGACGCGGGCTCCCACTTCTCCAAAGCGCCATTTGACCGGCCATCTGAGCTTTCCAGGTGATGTCACGACCCTGCACTCCGCTTCCAGTGGCACCTCATCACGGGAAAGAAATCCTTACGCCAATGATGTAAAATCCCCGGTGCAGAAATGGCCTACGTTTCTTCTGCTCGATGCGACAGCCCAGCGCATCACATGTCAGTTTCAAACCAACCCAGGCTGCTTGGAAACATTCTTCCCTGCTAAATGACGCCCAAGATGGCAGAGATAGTCTGGGCATTTGGGTGGGGGGAGTGGGGAGGAGAAAATTAGTGAGAGTTGGGAACTACCCTCTCCCCCTCTCCAAAGTGTCCCTGCCCCAGCAGCAGTTTGAGGAGTTATGGTCTATTGCAAATACCTGAAACTCAGGGCTTGAATCGGGACCTCAACTTCGGGTCAGGAAGGAATTTTCTCTCAGGCAGGTCCCGAGGGAATTTTACCTTCCTGTGAAGCATGGGACAGGACTGATCTATTAGGGTCAAGTGGGCATATTCCATAGGATTGATCATTTCCTGCAGTGGCAGGCATGGGGAGTAGATGCTGGTCTTTCATGCCAATCTCACTGTAGGGTCTTGCCTACCGACCACTGTCACTGCACCAATGCAAAGTCCTAGCATAGATGGGCGAAGCTGCATTTGGCACTGGGGCAGTTTATCCTGGTTTCAAGCCCTGGTGCAAATGGTGGTGCAGGACGATTTTGCCCCTGAGCACAAGCAGTTTGCATTACATCCATACTCGAAATCCCTGCTGCAGACATGGCCTAGGTTTCTTCTGCTCAATGCAGCAGCCCCGGGCATCACACGTCAGTTTCAAATCAACCCAGGCTGCTTGGAAGCATTCTTCCCTGCTAAATGATGCGTTCAGCCTCTAGGAACACTCTGTTACAGACCCAGCCACCATGTTTTAAACATCAGGATCAATAAAATACTTAGCCAAAGGCATAACGCCATTTACACATGGACAGATACAAATATCCAGGCCCAGAAGGAAATAAACCATCAGAGCTCAGTGGAATGTTATTGCCATGAAACATCACTAGGGTGGAGGGGTCTTTCCAACAGTACAGACTCTTGGCCTGCCTTTCGCTCGCTGTGAGCAGCTAATTAGTGCTAAAACACTACGTCACGGCACTGATTTCATACTCCGTCCCAATCCATTTTCCACACACCCCCTCTAATCCCTTTAAAGTGGAACGTTTTTAAGAAGGATTTGGGGAGAGGGAGGGGGGAACCGTATCAGTATGTTTCTATTCCAAAAAACAAACCCCCGAAGTTAAAGATTATTTACATTTTAGATATGGGTAACAACCATAATCTATTTGATTAGGCGAGGCTTGAATTAAGTACCAAATTTATCTCTTTACATTGTCAAACTTAATAGTAGTTTAAAGATAAACCTCATTGAAACTCCGGCTTCCCTGCTGGGCTAATTAACACCCATTTAGTCTCTTAAACCTTTGACGGGTGTTTCTGTTCCAGAGCATTGGCAATAGGCAAAGCTGTTCTAATAAATCAGAGCAAAATCTAGGCCGAGCGGCGCAAGCCAAGAAACTCTCCAACCGGGTGCAAAGGGTTTCCAATGCAATACGGGAGATAAAAGCACTCGGCTGATTAAACACCGCTACTGGTTCAGTGTCTGGTTTTCAGGGCCCGGCACTGATGCAGCCGATAGCATGAAGCATGGCCGATAGCATGAAGCATGGCCTGCCTACCGGCTTCCTTGTGTTTCACCTAGAGTTCTGCAGCAGCAGGGCCATGAATTAGGTCAGATTCTTCTCTCCTTTGTGGCTTGATCTTCCCCGCTCCAGTACCAATCAGGAACTCTGTTGAAATCAATGGCGTTACATCAGGTATGGGATTTGGGATCAGGCCCATTGTCTTTACCCCGACAGGGGCTAGATTGATTACCTGGACGAAGACGAACAAAGACTCAAGGAATGTAGGAACTGCCCCATCAGAATATACCAAACACCCGTCAAATCTGTACGGCGCCTGAGACTGGACTCCTCAGAGGAAGGCGCAAAACCTGCACGATGCATTGCACTGGGCATCACAACAAGAGTAAAAAGCAACAGAGAGTCCTGTGGCACCTTTAAGACTAACAGAAGTATTGGAGCATAAGCTTTCGTGGGTGAATGCCCACTTCATCAGACGCAAGACAGGAGTAAAGATTTACCATTCTTCGCACATCTACCCCGCCCCCAGGTAGGGGCGCACAAGGGCAGCAGTTTGGTGCGAGGGGCCCTGGGCTGCAATCACAACTGTGCCGCTGGCCGCCGGCAGCTGCGGGGAAGAATCCTGATGCCGGTGCATCCAGTCTGTGTGCAGGGGACAATGACTGAGCCCGAACCAATTAGTCCTTTGAAAGACGAGAAACATTTGTGGGCAGAATGATCCTTGACACAGAGGCCGTGATTCTGGGTTGCATTGGGGTCCCTGGGGGATGCTGGAATCTGGGCGGATCTACCCACCGGGAAATCCTCCTGATGGGGGCATATGTCGGGCAACCCTCCACCACTTCCCTACTTTGCACCAGGAGATAGCCTCATAATCCAGTGACCTAAAGGTGGTTTAAACCCGCCTCCCTGTCCTGCCTGGGCCGTGCAGCACAGGATCAGAGCCACATTCTTTCCCTTGCACCAATGGATGCAGCAGAAGGAGAGTCAAAGCTTTGAGATGTGCCGTGCATGTGGGAGGGGGGCCGTGGAGAGCGCCAGGCCAGGGAAAGACAGTGCCACATTTAATTAGCTTTCTGTAAAACCAGATTATTTTTAGCATTAAAGTAATCTCAAAAAGGGGACTCCTCCAAATGACCTAAAGAGGATGCGCAGGGCAAGGAAACCATTAATTGATTCCCTATTAATCAACCTCTGCAAACCACTTGGAAGCTCTGAAAACTACTTCCTCTTGAGCAAAAGGCTTATCCCTGGGTTTAAAGGAAGCCTCCTTTACCTTGAATCCACCAGGTCAGAGGCGGGAAAGGACTAAACTGCTCCTTATTTTCTCTTATCGGAAAACGAATTCCTCACCTGACTGCCCTGCTCTTAACAGTGTTGCATTCTGACCATTCCAGGGTATTTCAAGAACGACAGCAGCTTTCCTGATATGAGCAGGAGAAGGAGTCAGTTATTAGAGGTTGTTTCTGGGATTTAATCTATAAACCAACGTACATTCGGGGCCTGGTTCTTCTCCCATGATTACCAACACCCGTGATGGTATTGTGAGTCTCATGATTGTTTGGTCCCAACTCCTGGAGTCCTGGGAATAGGTGAGACTTTCAGTTGTCATTTTAAAATAAAAATAAGATTCTAGCCTGCCTGGTTGCAAAGACCAGTCTGAAAACGTGTCTCGGGTGTGGCCGAAAGGTTCAGAAACAAGAAGGAAAGAAAGTGAATCCATAATAGTTACTTTTTTAAAAAAATCTCATGATTTTTAGCCACTCTCATGATTTTGGAACACGTGGGGTTGGCAGTGTCCCCAGTGTGAATCGGGAGTAGCTCCAGGGCAGTTGATGGAACTACCCCCATGTAAACACACAATCACATCCACTGCATCCCACAAGAAGCAGGCAGCAAGTGGTTCTGATCTCACGCTGGCACAGACTGCAGCAAAGTTACCCTTGATTTACACTGCTGTAAGTAGAATACTTAGCAGAGTTGGTCAACTATTTCCCACCAAAGTGCTTTTCCCAAATCAAGTCATGGCAAAGCTAGGAAGAGCTCCAAGATTAAGCGAACTGTACACCACTGTCCTATCCTCTAGAAGACCATATTGCTTCTTGGGCAAAAAGCACCCCAAGAAGTACTTATCTCCCCTACCTTCTGGAGCAACCAAAACAATTTGGGCTCAAGATAGCAGGCAGTGGGTAGAAGAGGCTCTGGATTGCTGACCCCAGAACCAGTCTTTTTTCCATCAAGCCACCAATATCCTGTAACAGGAGACTTCAGCCAACGGGCGAGTGAAATGGAACCAACCAGCTTTTATGCTGCCCAGGGATGCCAGGGTTTGAAATTGCTACATGAAACTGGCTTCCATCCATGGTGCAGCTCTTCACATGGATATTTCATTCCCCTTATTTACCCACCGATGATTCAGCGGTAGCATGATTTAATAGAAAGCACAGGACTGGGGAACCAGGAGAGGTGGGGTGTCTATTTCCAGCAATACCACTGACTTGCTGTGCAACCAGGGGCAAGTCATTTATCCCCCTTATGCTTCAGTGGCTTCATTGATAAAAAAGAATAACAATTTACACCTCCAGATTTGCCACAGCACATTTCCATAACGGACCTGCCATCGGCCACCACTGGGAGTTGAACCTGTGACCTTTCCCACCGAAAGTCCACAACGAAAGGAGTCAGTCTCTTCATTATGAGGAATTGTCAGGCTTTTATCCCAGCCACTAGAGGGCGCCATGACCTCAGGCACTTACCGTGCTACGGTTCCATCCAAACCTGGCAATTTAGCCAACAGAGAGAGTTACGTTTTCATTCCTCTGCAGTTTCCAAGCCCCATCTCACATCTCGGCAGCTCTCTCTTTTATACACCTCCTCTGCTCTATTGCAGTTCTCATCCCTCTCAACAATCCCACCCTTGGAGGCAAAGAAAATATGTCTCTTTATTTCCCTTCCTGGGGGACTTTTGCAATAAAAATTCTACATTCAGCCATCAAAATTGTCTCATCCGCCTTTCCTGGAGGACGGGGGAGAGGCAGAAATAGACCTGCAATTGCTGACGGGAAAAGAAAGCAGGAAAGCAAAGCTTGGCAGAAGCACCGGGTCTTAATTTGGGTGTCTTTCTTCTGCCAAACTAGCTTTGCTCACATCTAGAGTTTCCTTGATCTGAGGTGACAACCTTCCCCCCTTTCTGGTGTCTATAGACTTGTCTACACCTAGCTCTGGTGTGCGATCCTTGTGTTGTAGCTTAATCTGAAACGGATCTCTAAGGGCTTGACCCTGTGCCCACTGAAGTTAACGGCATAGTTCCCATTGACTTCAGCGGTGAGGTGGGGCCAAATGTTGAAGTCCTTACTCTGTTTACACTCTGTTCTTAGCATAAGGATATAAACCCTTGTTCCGAGAGCACACTCCAGCCTTTCACTAACGGGGTTCTGATGGGAAGGGTCTTCCAGTGGAATTCTTGTGTGTCCTTGGGCCAGTCACTTAGCCGCTCTGTGCCTCAGAGCCACGTCTGTAAAATGGCAGTGGAAGCACTGCCCCGACCCGCGCGAGGTGCTCAGATAGTAATAGAGCAATGGGAGGGTTAGGAAGAAACTTCCCCCTATGCAAATGATTATTCCATAACGGAGTGAGACTCGGCGGGTGAGGGAATAGCTTTTACCGGACCAACCTGTGTTGGTGAAGGAGGCAAGATTTCGGCTCATCAACAGAAGCTGCTCCAATAAAAGATGTTACCTCCCCCACCAGGTCTCTCTAATATCCTGGGACCGAGATGGCTACAGCAACACTGCAAGCATTCCATAGCTGTCCACGTGCAGTTTGTTGCTCCTTCTTCTCAAGCATCTGGCCACTGTTGGAGGAAGGAGACAAGGCTGGACGGAGCACCTGTCTGATTCCATCTTGCAATGCCTGGCTCCCTACAACTTCAGCTGGGCTTGAACTGAATTGCCATTGTCACCCTCAAGGTTTTGTGGCCGAGGAGGTCTGGAATGGGTTCCCTTTGGGCTTCAATCCACATGCCCTGTAGAGCAAGCAGAAGACCGAACCAGGGTTCGGAATGGGCCACATCTACCGCCTACGCAGGCCAGACTAACTCAGCCAGCAAAGTCAGTTATCCAACCTTTGTCTCCTCCCACCAGCCCCGCTAAATCTCTCTTTCCTGGGAGCCGGCGCTGTTTGATTTCGGCCCAGGCTGGGTTCCGAGACCGGACACATTTTCGTGAATGGGTCTGCGAGCTGTGGTGTCATTTTTCAGAGAAGAGAGAGTGAGACAGGGAAAGAGATGACACATTTCAGTGCTTCATTCACATGTCTCCCTTGGCTTTGATAAAGCCCGTCTCAGGCTCACCAAGTGCGGAGGTGGGAGTGGTGGAAGAGACCGGGGGACTGAATGCAAAGCTGACGCACGGGCCGCGAAAGCTACATGTCAGCGAGTGTCAATCGGCACTGGTTACGTGATGAGGAGGCGGAAAAGCCAGGCTCTAGCAGGACAAGCATCTCGCAGAAGGGAATTAGATAAAACACAATATTGGATTCACTTTGTTAACCCGTTCCAATTTCCTCCTAAATTGCAGGGTTGCATTTCCACGCTTAGCTCTTGCTTTCTGATTTATTACTGTTATTAACCATGTTCATTACGGTAATGCCTAAGGGCCAACCAAAAATGGGGGCCCATTGTGCAAGGTGCTGTACAAACACATAGTAGCAGGTGGTCACTACCCCAAAGCGCTTGCAATTAGTCTTACTTGTCCATCAAAGGACCCTTTAAAATCTTTACCCTTATCCAGTCTTTTGCATTGAGTGTGCCAACCCTGCACACAGCAAACAGCTAAGGGCGTTTGTTGGGATTATAAGTGCAGTATTTTCTTGCCCCGGCCAAGATCATGTGCTAGATGCTGTACGGACACCGGGAGAGACAGAGAGCTTACAATCTCAGTAGCTAAAATGGAGAAAGGAAGGATTGTTCTCCCCTTTTTTCAGATGAGGCACAGAGAGATCAAGGGACTTGCCCGTGGTCACACAGGAAGTCTGTGGCAGAGACAAGTCAGACCAAGGGAGGAAGACAGGAAGGATTATCAACCCCATTTTACACATGGGGATCTGAGACCCAGAGAAATAAGTGACTGGCCCAAGCTCGTACAAGCGGGCTGATTCTCTACTGCCCTACACCTTGTGTCGTCACACACAGCAGTGCAAAAGGCATGCAGCACGCTAGCAAATCAGAACTGTCAACCACTTTTCATGGGTGTAAAGGACTGAGGACACATGATTTGGGGCAATGAAGGATCAGACCCAAGAGATGTGTGGCAGAGGCAGATTTGAATTGAATTGCAGACCTCCCGCATCTCAGTGCAGCATGTTAAAGCTTGACTCCCAGTGTTGACTCCCCAGTGCAGCTGTACCAGTGTGAGTGCTAGTGCAGACCTGCTAGTGACGCATGTGCTCTGTCTTCCAGAGCATTCCAACCATTGCTCCTTCACTGGTGCTAGTGCGACGGTGGGAGATTTCCCCCAAATAAGAGTCCAGCACTGTCAACTCAGACATGCTAAAACTTCCTAGAGAGCCCCCGGTGTGAGTCTGAGCAAGCAGATACGAAGCGTAACCAACACAGTTTGAAGGGTCCACTCGATTGTCAGAGTTGTAATTTGTTCTGCATTGGTCAGGGGAGGTACATAAAGTTCCCCAATGAGGGAACAGAAACAATGTTGTGTGACTTACCTAACCAATCAGCATTCACACGAATCAAGTTCAGCGCTTGGACTTTTGATGAAAATGAATGAACCTGGTCAATCCAGAATGAGCTTTGGCATTCAAATGAACACAGGCGGAATAATTCTCTGCCCAGCACTGGTGATAGCATCCTCCCTTCAGGTTCACTGAGGGAAGGAAACCAAAGCCCTGAGGTAAGTGGGGAAATGGGATCCTGGGAGGAAGCACAAGCAGGAGAGCGCAAGAGGGGAGGACTCCTGTCTCATACTGAGAAAGAGGGACGATCGATGAGTTATCTTAAGTGCCTATACACAAATGCAAGAAGCCTGGGAAACAAGCAGGGAGAACTGGAAGTCCTGGCACAGTCAGGGAACTATGATGCGATTGGAATAACAGAGACTTGGTGGGATAACTCACGTGACTGGAGTACTGTCATGGATGGATATAAACTGTTCAGGAAGGACAGGCAGGGCAGAAAAGGTGGGGGAGTTGCGTTGTATGTAAGAGAGGAGTATGACTGCTCAGAGCTCCGGTATGAAACTGCAGAAAAACCTGAGAGTCTCTGGATAAAGTTGAGAAGTGTGAGCAACAAGGCTGATGTCGTGGTCGGAGTCTGCTATAGACCACCAGACCAGGGGGATGAGGTGGATGAGGCTTTCTTCCGGCAACTAACAGAAGTTGCTAGATTGCAGGCCCTGGTTCTCCTGGGAGACTTTAATCACCCTGATATCTGCTGGGAGAGCAATACAGCGGTGCACAGACAATCCAGGAAGTTTTTGGAAAGTGTAGGGGACAATTTCCTGGTGCAAGTGCTGGAGGAACCAACTAGGGGCAGAGCTTTTCTTGACCTGCTGCTCACAAACAGGGAAGAATTAGTAGGGGAAGCAAAAGTGGATGGGAACCTGGGAGGCAGTGACCATGAGATGATCGAGTTCAGGATCCTGACACAAGGAAGAAAGGAGAGCAGCAGAATACGGACCCTGGACTTCAGAAAAGCAGCTTTAGACTCCCTCAGGGAACTGATGGGCAGGATCCCCTGGGAGAATAACATGAAGGGCAAAGGGGTCCAGGAGAGCTGGCTGTATTTTAAAGAATCCTTATTGCGGTTGCAGGAACAAACCATCCCGATGTGTAGAAAGAATAGTAAATATGGCAGGCGACCAGCTTGGCTTAACAGTGAAATCCTTGCTGACCTTAAACACAAAAAAGAAGCTTACAAGAAGTGGAAGATTGGACAAATGACCAGGGAGGAGTATAAAAATATTGCTCAGGCATGCAATCAGGAAGGCCAAATCACACTTGGAGTTGCAGCTAGCAAGAGATGTTAAGAGTAACAAGAAGGGTTTCTTCAGGTATGTTAGCAACAAGAAGAAAGTCAAGGAAAGTGTGGGCCCCTTACTGAATGAGGGAGGCAACCTAGTGACCGAGGATGTGGAAAAAGCTAATGTACTCAATGCTTTTTTTGCCTCTGTCTTCACAAACAAGGTCAGCTCCCAGACTGCTGGACTGGGCAGCACGGTATGGGGAGGAGGTGACCAGCCCTCCGTGGAGAAAGAAGTGGTTCGGGACTATTTAGAAAAACTGGATGAGCACAAATCCATGGGGCCGGATGCGCTGCATCAGAGGGTGCTAGAGGAGTTGGCGGATGTGATTGCGGAGCCATTGGCCATCATCTTTGAAAATTCATGGTGATCGGGGGAGGTCCCGGATGACTGGAAAAAGGCTAATGTAGTGCCCATCTTTAAAAAAGGGAAGAAGGAGGATCCGGGGAACTACAGGCCAGTTAGCCTCACCTCAGTCCCTGGAAAAACCATGGAGCAGGTCCTCAAGGAATCAATTATGAAACACTCAGAGGAGAGGAAAGTGATCAGGAACAGTCAGCATGGATTCACCAAGGGGAAGTCATGCCTGACTAACCTAATTGCCTTCTATGATGAGATAACTGGCTCTGTGGATGAGGGGAAAGCAGTAAATTCCTTGACTTTAGCAAAGCTTTTGATACGATCTCCCACAGTATTCTTGCCGCCAAGTTAAAGAAGTATGGGCTGGATGAATGGACTGTAAGGTGGATAGAAAGCTGGCTAGATCGTCGGGCTCAACGGGTAGTGATCAATGGCTCCATGTCTAGTTGGCAGCCGGTTTCAAGCGGAGTGCCCCAAGGGTCGGTCCTGGGGCCAGTTTTGTTTAATATCTTTATTAATGATCTGGAGGATGGTGTGGACTGCACTCTCAGCAAGTTTGCAGATGACACTAAACTGGGAGGCGTGATAGATACACTGGAGGGTAGGGATCGGATACAGAGGGACCTAGACAAATTAGAGGATTGGGCCAAAAAAAACTGATGAGGTTCAACAAGGACAAGTGCAGAGTCCTGCACTTAGGACGGAAGAATCCTATGCACTGCTACAGACTAGGGACCGAATGGCTAGGTAGCAGTTCTGCAGAAAAGGACCTAGGGGTCACAGTGGACGAGAAGCTGGATATGAGTCAACAGTGTGCTCAACAGTGTGCTCAAGAAGGCTAACGGCATTTTGGGCTGTATAAGTAGGGGCATTGCCAGCAGATTGAGGAACGTGATCGTTCCCCTTTATTCGACATTGGTGAGGCCTCATCTGGAGTACTGTGTCCAGTTTTGGGCCCCACACTACAAGAAGGATACGGAAAAATTGGAAAGAGTCCAGCGGAGGGCAACAAAAATGATTAGGGGGCTGGAGCACATGACTTATGAGGAGAGGCTGAGGGAACTGGGATTGTTTAGTCTCCAGAAGAGAAGAATGAGGGGGGATTTGATAGCTGCTTTCAACTACCTGAAGGGGGGTTCCAAAGAGGATGGAGCTCGGCTGTTTTCAGTGGTGGCAGATGACAGAACAAGGAGCAATGGTCTCAAGTTGCAGTGGGGGAGGTCTAGGTTGGATATTAGGAAACACTATTTCACTAGAAGGGTGGTGAAGCACTGGAATGGGTTACCTAGGGAGGTGGTGGAATCTTCTTCCTTGGAGGTTTTTAAGGCCCAGCTTGACAAAGCCCTGGCTGGGATGATTTAGTTGGGAATTGGTCCTGCTTTGAGCAGGGGGTTGGACTAGATGACCTCCTGAGGTCCCTTCCAATCCTGATATTCTATGATTCTATGATTCTATGATTCTATGCTTTCCCCAAAAGAACACAATAGGAATTGTTCACCGATGAGAGAATTGCCGCAGAATAGAATTCAGATTCATGAAAACACGCGAGCTCTGGCTGCTCGTGCCAATAAAGAGGAAATGCGAGGGAGACAAAGGAAGTTTGCAGTAAGGTTCACCTTCCCTGAAGCAGCCAGTTGTCCCATGAGCCGGGCTGTGCATGAAACTCATCAGTTTCCATTCACATGGGGCTTCACTGGAGTGGAGGAGAGCACTTTGATTGGCTTCCTATTTTGCTTTCAGTTTGAGGTTGGACCCCCCCCCGCCCCCAAAATTAACCACTAAATGATATTCCATTGTTTTTAGTATTCTTTATGATTTGCATTACAGGTGGTCACGGACCAGAGCCCCAGTCTAAGTAATTCAACCAAATTCACCCAAATCAAGTGAGTTTCACCTGGTTCTGAATGAAACTAGAAATCCCTTTCCAGGATCCCCAGAGAAGGCTTCAGTCAAACCTCAGCCCTGGGTCATCCTAAAGGTTTGTCATGGCAGGGGCCTTGGGCTTTGGCAGACCTTGATCCCTCTTGTTCTCTGCCTGGGGCACACAACTGTTTAGTATCCTGAGGGTGTTAATACTTTGGTCTAATTCCAGTTGTTAGCTTCAGTGTGTGGGAGGCTGCCTGGCTGGTGGCCTGTGACATACAGAGGTCAGATGATCTGGAGATTCCTTCTGGCCTTAAACGCTATGACCTGAACTCTATGAATAAGGCCATTGCAATTAAAAAAAACAGACTTTAACTCAGATAAATATTAGGTCGCATCCCATGCGAGAAAAATCTAAGGGAACAAGGAGTTGAGGAGAGCTGGCAGTTTCTCAAAGAGACAATATAAAAACTGCAACAAGTGAGAAGGAAAGATAGGAAGAATAATAAGAGGCAAATATGGCTCCATCAGGAGCTTTTTAATGACCTGAAAATCAAAAAGAAATCCTTAACAAAAGTGGAAATGTGGACAAATTGCTAAGGAGGAGTACAAAAGAACAGCACAAGATTGTAGGGACAAAATCAGACCGGTTAAGGCATAAAATAAGTTACACGTAGCAAAGGACCTAAAAGGCAATAAGAAGAGGTTCTATAAATACATTAGGAGCAAGAAAAAGGTAAGGAAAGTGTAGGCCCACTGCTTAGCAAGGAAAGTGAGCTAATAACTGATGACACCAAGAAGGTGGGGGTGTTAAATACCTATTTTGCTTCAGTCGTCTCTAAAAAGATTAATTGTGATGAGCTACTTAACACAATTAGTATTATTAACAAGGGGGAAGGAACACAAGTTAAAATAGGAGATACTTAGGGTACTTAAGAAACTAGCTGAAGCAATTTTGGAACGGTTAGTGATTATCTTTGAGTATCTTTCTTTAAAAAGAGAAACCAACAGGACGCGGGGAATTACAGATCCGTCAACCTAAATTTATATATGGAAACGTACTGGAACAAATTATTAAACTACCAATTTGTAAGCACCTAGAGGACAATGGAGTTATCAGGAATAACCAACGTCAAGAATGAATCATGCTAAACCAACCTCATTTCCCTTTCTGACAGCGTTACTAGCCCAGCGGATGGGGGACCTGTAGATGTGATATATCCTGATTTTAGTAAGGCTTTGACACACTCCCACATGATAGTCTCATAAGCAAACTAGGGAAATGTGATCTAGATGAAATTACTATAAGGAACTGGTTGAAAGTCCATACTCAAAGAGTAGTTATCAATGGTTCACTGTCATATTGGGGGCATATATCTAGTAGAGTGCCTCAGAAGTCAGTTCTCGGTCTGTTATTATTCAATATTTTCATTAATGACTTGGATAATGGAGTGGAGAGGATGCCTATAACATTTGCATATGACACCAAGCTGGGAAGGATTGCAAGCAATTTGGAGGACAGGATTAGAGTTCAAAACGACCTTGACAAATTGGAGAAATGGCCTGAAACCAATGAGATGACATTCAGTAGAGACAAGTGCAAAGTATTACACTCAGGAAGAAAAAATCAAATGCACAACTACAAAATGGGGCATATCTGGGGTAAACGTGGGTAGTATCGCTGAAAAGGATCTGGGGGTTAGAGTGGATCACAAATTGAATAAGAGTCAACTTTAGCAAAGATGTGGACAAACTGGAGAGAGTCCAGAGGAGAGCAACAAAAATGATCAAAGGTTCAGAAAAACGTGACCTATGCAGAACGGTTAAAAAGCTGGGTATGTTTAATCTTGAGGAAAAAAGACTGAGGGTAACAGTCTTCAGATATGTTAAGGACTGTTATAAAGAGGGCTGTGACCAATTGTCTCCATGTCCAGTGAAAGTAAGACCAGAAGTAATGGGTTTAATCTGCAGCAAGGGAAATTTAGGTTACCTGTTAGGAAAAGCTTTCTAACTCTGAGGGTGGTTAAGCTCTGGACCAGGCTTCCAAGGGAGGTTGTGGAATCCCCGTCATTGGAGGCTTTTAAGAACAGGTTGGACAAACCCCTGTCAGGGATGGTCTAAGCTAGGGTTACTTGGTCCTGCCTCAGTGCAGGGGGCTGGACTAGATGACCTCTCGAGGTCCTTCCAGCCCTGCGTTTCTATAATTCTATGACTCTATGGCTTTGGGTTCTATAATGCAAAGATCCTGATGGGGATAAGCCTGGAATGGACACCAGGGCCAAACCGCTACAGATCTTGGGGGCGATCCATTCCTAACCCCGATCCAGGTCTGAGCTTTGTGGCTGGGAAGATAGATTCTGATCAGAACACTGGAGCCAAATCTCCTTGAGCTTTGGGGTAGTTTGGATCCAGATGCAAACGTCACGCCTCCAGTCCTTCTCTGGGGCTGCCTTCTTCCTGGCCCCGGCATGGATGTGAAAGAGAAGCCAGAATACAGGAAGCTGCTTCTTCATTGCCCTTTACACCCCAGCTCAGGGAGCAGGTTGAGAACAGAGCCATGACCCCACTACCCCTCTACACTCTGTTCTGCCGTTCCCAGCTTGGAGGACGTGCTGCACCTTCTCCACATGTGGTGGGGTTACTACCCGCTCACCTGGAGCCACATAAAGAAGAATTTCGGCTGAATAAGCTGCAATGCAACCCCATCTTGCCCCTCCTAGCATGCCTCCTGGGCACAAGCTGCAGCCTTCCCGCTGCACAGCTCCAGACCAAGGACCAGATGCCTTGTGTTAATACGGACCAGTGTAAATACAGACCAGTGTAAATACAGACTAACTCTACCACAGCTGGGGAAGTTGCTCCATTTTTATCCATGTTAGCAAGGGCAAAATGTGTCCCCACGTCTTCAGCACAGAAATATTTCATGCCCAAAGACCCTTCTCCCATGATCCATCACCAGACTTGGGGACGGCTGGTGCCCCTCACCAATATACATATTGCTCGGTGGCTACTTTGCTGACAAACCCAGCCTCACTCCCCCACCCCAGCAAACTCCCAGAGCAGGCCTGTGGAGATGGGCGTTGATACCAGTGCACGGCCAACTCATGGGATTTTTTGAGGGGGTGGGGGCATGGATGGCTTCAGTCTTCCCACAGAGAGTAGAGCTTTGCAAGCTGTTTCTGCTGTTAGAACAGACATGGATGGAGGGAGGTGGGGAGCAGAGGAGGCGGGTGATGCAGTGCCTGTGAGACTGATGCAGCCTTTGGTTGTTAGAACAAGAGAGAAAGAGAGTGAAATATACCAAAAGGGAAAAAATATCCCCACGTTCCCCTTAGATTTGCTTTTTTCTTTTTCTTTCTTTCTTTCTTTTCTTTTTTTTTTTAAGCTCTTGGCTCGAATTTATCCAAAAGGGAAGAAAAAAAAAAATAAAGCAGAAAGCTGTTAGGATTCCGTCTGCCTCTTTTCAGCCTCGTTCGTTTCTAGCCGCTGCCTGAATGAAGCGGAGCTAATGTCCCAGTGCATTCCAGATTAAGCACAAGTGCTTTGTGCAGATAAATTGAAAAACCTCAGCCCTGGAATACGGACTTGTGTACTGGTGCTGTCAGGTTATAAAGAGAGAGAGAGGGGCTGCCTATAGAAGAGCAGATAAAAAAGAGGGAGAGCAGTTTGTCGGATGCTTTTATGTCTTGCCGTAGGCATGAGATGGCTTTCTAATGGGAAAACATGAAACTGTGCAACACAAACACACACACACAGAGTACAGTGTATATACGTATATATATATACAGAGTACAAGCTATGTACATACTATATATAAATATATACACACAGTATACTCTATAAATACTATATAGAAACACAGAGTAGTCTATATACATACACACAGAGTACAATACACACACAAAGTACACTTTATATATATATAACACACAGAGTACAGTCTATGTACATGCTCTCCACAGAGGTCCCCAAACTGTGGGACGTACCCCCTAGGGGGGCATGGAGGAACGTTCGGGGGGGGGGCTCGGCTTTCTGGAACGTTGCGGTGTAACACCACTTCATTTCTTATGCTCCAGAAGCCAAATGCACAAGAACAAAAAACAGAGAGAGAGAAAGCAGACTGCTCCCTAAGGCCAAAAGGCACAATTCCCCCCACCTTGCTCTAGCTGCCTCTTTGCAGACTGAACACTGAGGACACAGATTGCATGCTACCCTCTAAACCTACCCTGCAAGCAGCACCAGGAAACTCCTTGAAATTTAAAGTGACAGTTGATCATGTAAACAATTTTTAAGACACCACAGATAGTGGCAAGAATGTGTAATACCCGGGTTCCCACTCTATAGGCAGGGATGGCCCTGCCTTTCCCACCGTGCTAGATTCCAGACAGCTGGTTGTCGGAGTGTCTGGGGACAGATGATGATTTATGTGGAGAGGCTGAGGGAACTGGGATTATTTAGTTTGCAGAAGAGAAGAATGAGGGGGGATTTGAAAGCTGCTTTCAACTACCTGAAAGGGGGTTCCAAAGAAGATGGAACTAGACTGTTCTCAGTGGTAGCAGATGACAGAACAAGGAGTAATGGTCTCAAGTTGCAGTGGGGGAGGTCTAGGTTGGATATTAGGAAAAGCTTTTTCACTAGGAGGGTGGTGAAGCACTGGAATGGGTTCCCTAGGGAGGTGGTGGAATCACCTTCCTTACAGGTTTTTAAGGTCTGGCTTGACAAAGCCCTGGCTGGGATGATTTAGTTGGGGGTTGGTCCTGCTTTGAGCAGGGGGTTGGACTGGATGACCTCCTGAGGTCCCTTCCAACCCTGAGATTCTATGATTCTAAGATGAGTCACTGGGTGCAGAGGAAGAGACAGGGAGCCAGCGCTAGCTGGAGGTGCTGGAGCAATGAGCGATTAGTGGGAGTAGGTGTCTGAAGAGAGCACGGAGGGCTGTATTGAACTGGAACCAGAGAGGAACAGGGGAAGTGGCAGAGCTGCGTGCGGAGGTGGGCACGTTCCACTCCCCGCAGGGGCCCCCCTTGCTAGCGGCAGCGAGGGCCGCATTCCTACTTTAACTGCCATTTAATTAACTCTCTGTTTCAATTAACTCCTCCATTTGCCTCATCTCCCTTTGATTGAGCTAAACTGGTCCCACAGCCCCCTTTAAAAACCGCTGCCGTGCTAAGCGGTGGGGGTGATAGAAATGACCCATTTCTAGGCTGGCTTGGCCCCCACTGGGCTCAGACCCAATCAGTGGCCTATCGGATCCCAGGCAGCCGTTCTGAAGAAAGGGGCATGCGCAGGGTTTGGGGGAGGGGTCCCAGTGGGGGCCAGTTTCCCACTTGGAGGGTTGCAAGTTAGCACCTCACTGTGGGGAAAGGTCAGAGGTGCAAATAAAATCATTTCCCATCCTCGGTCCTAACTTCCCCCATATAGATATAATACCAGTCTAGCCCATGATCTTTAAGTGAAACCGACTTTGATCGTTACCCGTTCAGTCTATTCAATCAGCATTTCAGTTCATGCCGGAGAAGTATCATTCCATTCAGCACAGACAGACAGAGGGACAGATTTTTAAAAATCCCCCTTCCCCCCCCACACACAGCCATGACTCTTCCACCAGGCCGCTTCTCCCGGTGCATGAGTGAAGTAGACGGGGTTGGAGAACTGATGCCTCCCAGGGACTTAGTGTCCAACCCACTGCTGTGTTTTTAACAAAGAGAATGTGAATCTTGCCTGTGGGGTTTTTTCCCCTCCCTAAATACTTTGGGCTGGATTCATCTCTATGTTGCCAGAGGGACTAAGCGCAGGTGGCTTGCGCCTCTCCTAGTCATGTGTCTGCTTCAGTTGCTCCTGAGGAACTTGCAAGGGGGCAGAAACTCTACCCCCTCCCATCTCTGCTCCACCCTCTCCTCTAATCCATCCTTAAAATGTCTCCTGTGCCCAGAGCAGGCTCTCTGCCTGGGCATATTCCCCAGAGGGGGGCCCTTCCACCTCCCCCTTTGTGCCAGTCTTAGGACACCGACCACATGGCAGAGATGGGCTAATCGTAAACATTTACTGATGCCAGCTTGCACTTTTCCCAGCCCTTCCAAACTGCAAGTGGGAGCTGTCTGTGGCGGTAAGGAGCCGCGGAGACCGACACCCCCAGTTAACCAAATGCTGCAGCAATAGGGCGCGGGACCAGTTCAGTGCCCATTGAGATCAGTGGGAGGTTTTCCATTGTCTCCAGTGGGCATTGGATCAGGCCCCAAACAAACAGTGATGCTTCATGGCTTGGGCTCCTGGCTGTGGAATACTGGAACATTTTGGTTGCTAAGAGAAATCTCCTTCCCCACACACACGGGCATCAGGTGTAGCCTGGCCTGCAGGGCCCAAGGTCACCTGGACCCAACCGAGTGATCATCCTCACCACGCAGGGAATGGGAGAAGGGAGGGCTTGGGTGGGAGGGAGGGTGGAGGGCGCTTTTAGGAGAAGAATCCATTTGTAATTACTGAAATAAACAAGAGTCAGGAAGAAATGCAAATGGCTTGCGTTGTGAATTACATGACAGAAGAAGTGACAGCTTTTTATTAGTGTGATAACAGCAAGGAGTTTTAAAATAGAATAATCGGTGCAACAAAAGCAATTTTCATTCTGAATTTTCATTTGAAATGGCTGATCTCGTTTTAATCAAGCGAGTCATCACAAAATGCTTTTAATTACCAAAAGTCAAGAGCTATATTGTAATTTTAATGTCTACTTTCAGACTGGTGATTAGATTTATACAAAACAGGGGTATTTTTTTTTTTGCAGACACACTCAAGGTCTGTGTTTGCCATTAAGAAGAACAGTTGTTTATTATGAAGTGTTCTCACCTCACCAGCAAACGCAGAATGAGCTTTAAAGCAAAGATAATTCTTTTAAAAATCTGGGTTTGTTTATTTTTTTCCATCTCCTGTGTTTTTTGGAGCAGCCTAGCTGCTAACTTAAAAGTTTGACTTTTTGTTCTTTTAAAGGCATCCTGGAAAGCTGCAGTGAGCAGAGGGGTTGGAATATTTCCCATAGGAAAGGAGAGACGGATTTTATTTCACCATCTACCGTAATGCCAATGAAAAGGCTAATCTCGGCTGGGTTCCAAGCATAAGCAGCTCTTTAGAAGGAAGTGGATAAGGATGTAGCTGTTTTGGGGGTTAGAACAAGGACTAGGGAGTCAAGGAGTTCTGCCATGAACTCAGTGGACTGTATTGTTACACCAGCGCAAATCGTTACCATTCAGATTTCAAACTGCTTTGCTCACACTTTGCACGGGTGTCGGTGACCACACAAGGTGCAGGTTAACAGAAAATCTGGCCCACCGTGCTCTTGGGTACATCTGCTCGACCCGGCTCTCTGCCACATCTACAAACAGGAGAGAATAATAATTTCTTACATCAAGGGGTGCAGTGAGGCCGAATCCATGAGCCGATAAGACACGCCCAGATGAAAAGCACTATCGAGGGATTGTGTCTTCTGCTTATTTGACAATACAGAGTTGGGCATGTTGACTGCGAGGGGTCTTTCCTGCTTCGGGGGCTAAAGGGAGGGTACACATTCTGTTTGCTGCCCTTTCTCCAAAGCACCCAGGGCCACCAGTGTTGTTTTCACCTAGCGGGTCCTTCGAGACCTCCGCGTAATGAAAAGTGCTGTGTATCTAGTGTAAACCATATGGGTGCTCCTCCACCAGAAACAGGGGGGAAGGAGGTGACAGCAATTGGTGCTTGTGGACATCAGCTACCGGAGAGATGGGCCAGAGATTACATCGAGGAGGATGGATCTCCCAAACTGGCAAGTCCGAGCAGCAAGGGGTGACTCTGGACACGCATCCAAGAGAAAACACAACCTCAGCAGTTGGCTTTTCCTATCCCATTTCAGATGACCGGGCCTCTGAATCAGGGGAAGGGCCTGTCATTTCGGAATGGCAAAGGATCACCGTACCTGCTCTTCAGGGCCAGGTCTTGGCAAGACGCAAACGCTCTTTACTTGTAAGCGTTCAGCTACGCACAGTCACCCCTTCAACGATGGCACGACGGATTTCACTCCCCGTACCCTTCCCTTATTAAACGCTCTGCTTTATTCCAAGCCAGACCCAACCCAAGCAGAAGTGCAGAGTGTCCTTCAGAGGAAAAATATTGGCTCGCAAACGGGAGGGTCCTTTGCTGCCTCATAGCAGCTCATGGATCCTTATTGTGAAATTCTCTTCCACTGTTCCAAAAGGAAGTATGATCTTGACGTTAGAGCACTGGGGCATAAGTCGAGACCTGGAGTCTAATCCTCTATCTGCCAGGGGCTTCCTGTGTCTCCCCGCTCAAGCAACTTCATAGAAATGTCGGCTTGGAAGAGACCTGGAGCAGTCATCAAGTCCAGCCCGCTGCGCTGAGACAGGAACAAGTAAACCTAGACTAGTCCTGACAGGGGGTTGTCCGACCTATTCTTAAACGCCTCCAATGACGGGGATTCCACACCCTCCCTCGGAAACCTGTTCCAGAGTTTATCTATCCACATAATCTCCCTTGCTGCAGATTAAACCCATTACTTCTGGTCCTACATTCACTGGACATGGAGAACAATTGATCACCATCCTCTTTATACCAGTCCTTAACATATGTGCAGACTGTTATCAGGTCCCCCCTGAGTCTTCTTTTCTCAAGACAAAACATGCCCAGTTTTTTTAACCTTTCCTCATCGGTCAGGTTTTCTGAACCTTTGATCATTTTTGTTGCACTCCTCTGGACTGTCTCCAATTTGGCCACATCTTTCCTGAAGCGCGGTGCCCAGAATTGGACACGGTACTCCAGCTGAGGCCTCACCCGTGCTGAGTAGAGTGGGACAATTACCTCCCTTGTCTTACATATTAGACTCCTGTTAATACACCCCAAAATGATATTAGCCATTTTTGTAACTGCATCACATTGTTGACTCAAATTCAATTTGTGGGCCACTATAAGTATTATCATCTAGCCCACAGGTGGGCAAACTACGGCCCGTGGGCCACATCCGGCCTGCGGGACCGTCCTGGCCGGCCCTTGAGCTCCTGGCTGGGGAGGCTAGCCCCCGGCCCCTCCCCTGCTGTGCCTCTCCCCCACTGTCCCCTCTCCCCCGCAGCCTCACTTCGCCGCGTCACCAGTGCTCTGGTCCGCCGCTCCTGCCGGGCAGCGCGGCGGCGTGGCTGCGAGCTCCTGCTGCTCTGAGCAGCATGGTAAGGGGGCAGGGAGCGGGGGGTTGGATAAGGGGCAGGAGGTTCCAGGGGGCAGTCAGGGGACAGAGAGCAGGGGGTGGTTGGATGGGGAAGAGGTTCTGGGGGGGGCAGTCAGGGGATGGGGAGCGGGGGGGTTGGATAGGGGGTGGGGCCCCAGGGGGCAGTTAGGGGCGGGGGTGTGGATAGGGGTCAGGGCAGACAGGGAGTGGGGTGGGGTTGGATAGGGGGTGGGGTTCTGGGGGGCAGTTAGGGGCAGGGGTCCTGGGAGGGGGCGGTCAGGGGACAAGGAGCAGGGTAGGTTGGATGAGTTGGGAGTTTTGAGGAGGGCAGTCAGGGGGCGGTGGTGTGGATAGGGGTTGTGGAAGTCGGGGACAGGGAGCAGGGGGGGTTGGATAGGGGGTGGGGTCAGGGGGGTTAGGGGCGGGGGTCCCGGGAGGGGACAGTCAGGGGACAAGGAGCAGGGGGGGTTGGATGGGTCGGGAGTTCTGAGGGGGGCAGTCAGGGGGCGGGAAGTGGGAGGGGACAGATAGGGGGTGGGAGCCAAGCTGTTTGGGGTGGCACAGCCTTCCCTACCCGGCCCTCCATACAGTTTCGCAATGCCAATGTAGCCCTCAGGCCAAAAAGTTTGCCCACCCCTGAGCTAGCCAATCATTCCCCATTTTGTAGTTGTCCATTTCATTTGTCCTTCTTAAGTGAAGTCCTTTGCACTTTTCTTTATTGAATTTCATCTAACTGAATTCAGACCAATTCTCCAATTTGTCAAGGGCTTTTTGAATTCTAATCCTGCCCTCCAAAGTGCTTGGAACCCTCCCAGCTTGGTGCCATCTGCAAATGTTATAAGTGCTTGCAACCCCTCCTCTCCACTCCACTATCCAAGTCATTAATGAAAATACTGAATAGGACCAGACCCAGGACTGACCTCTGTGGGACACCACTAGACACACCCTCTCAGTTCCAAAGCAAACCATTAATAACTATTCTTTGAATATGGGGCTTTCAACCAGTTGAGCACCCACTTTGCAGTAATTTCATCTAGACTGCATTTCCCAAGTATTTTTATGAGAGTATCATGTGGGGCTGTGTCAAAAGCCTTACTAAAATCAAGATATATCATGTCTACTGCTTCCCCCACCATCTACCAGGCCAGTAACACAGTCAACGAAGGTAATTATGTTTAGTGTGGCATGATTTTTTCTTGACAAATCCATGCTGGCTATTCCTTAAAACCCTATTGTCCTCTAGGTGCTTACAAACGGACTGTTTAATGATGTGTTCCAGCATCTTTTCAGGCTGACTGGTCTATAATTCCCTGGTCCATAATTCCCTGGGTCCTCTTAATTCCCTTTTTAAAGACAGGTATTATGTTTGCCCTTCTCAGGTCCTCTGGGATCTCACCTGTCCTCCAGGCACTCTCAAATATAATTGCTAACGGTTCTGAGATCGCTTCAGCCAGTTCCTTAAATACCCTAGGGTGAATTTCATCAGGCCCTGCCAATTTGAATACCTCCAGTGTATTTAAATATTTTTAAGCCGTTCTTTCCCTATTTTGGCTTGCGTTTCATCTCCCCGCCCCCCCCGTTGTTAATATTAATTGAATAGACTGAGTATCTGGTCACCATCAATCATTTTTGTGGAGACTGAAACAAAATAGGCATTAAACACCTCCACCTTCTTGATGTCATCGGTTCTTAGCTCTTCTTCCCTGCTAAGTAGAGAACCTACACTTCTCTTAATCATTCTTTGCTCCTAATGTATTTTAAGAACTCCTTCTTGTTGCCTTTTATGTCCCTTGTTAGGTGTAACTTATTTTGTGCCTTAACCTTTCTGATTTTGTCCCTACATGCTCGTGCTGTTCTTTTGCCCTCCTCCTTAGTAATTCATCCACGTTTCCACTTCTTAAAAGATTCCTTTTTGATTTTCAGGTCATTGATTTCACATCACTTGATCTCGCTGGACCTCGCTTTCCCCATCTGTAAAATATGGACAGTTAGCTGCAACATGGGAGAGGAATGTTGTCTAGTGGTTACAGCCAAGGGCTGAGAGTAGGGATTCCTGGTCGCTGTTCCTGGCTCTGCCACAGACTCACCGTGTGCCCTTGGTCAAGTCACGTAATGTCTTCCTCCACTCCAAAACCAAGGGGATAATCCTGGTAAGCGCTTTGGAACACTGATCATCTTTTCATTGGACCCATACAGTGCCAAGCTCAATGAGGCCCCACTCTGGCTTTCTAGGCACTATCAAATTAGTAGGAATACCATTCACCATGCAGAGATGTGGCGAAGCAGAAGGCCTCAGGCCAGCAAGTATCTCTGCACAGGCTCAGAGCAAGCTCAGAGCTTGCAGGACTGCACAGAACCTAGAATCACCGAGGTTTCGAAGGCAGTTTAAACTCTATGCAGGGGAGAAATGCAAGCTATTGTCATGAGTATCCTACTGCTGCCAGCCCCAAGCTAGGGAAAGCCACATGATACTTCTTTTTAAACCCCCAAACTCCGCGGTGATAGTGATTTAAACATCGGCATCACAAGGCACCTCCAACTTTTTTTGCTTTGTGTGCTCCCCCAGAGCAGCACCTTCTGTTCTTTGCCCTCTGCGATTCAGACCCAGCACAGAAGAGTGAGGAAAGGCGCTTGCAGATATATTTTTGGAAGGGAATCTTATTAAGCGGTTCCCATCGCTGTGCACTGCTTGAAAGCCATGCGGAGCAGAGTGTCAAGTCCACGGAGGCGGGGACTGGGCCAGTGCTGCGACACAATGCAAAGCACAACACAGCTCATTAGGTAGGACAAAACCAGCACCTTTCACCTTGAGTGGGCTGGGGAAGAGAGAACCTGGAGAAACAGCCTGGAATGAAAGCAGTTAGAAGAGACGCTGCCGTGCTACAGGGCTGGAGCAACGGGCTGTCCTTGGGATGGCCTCAGCCATTTCAGTGAGGGTGACGGAGGAGAAAGCTGAGTCTGCTAGTCAACTTTGGCTAATGAAGGGTTCCTTTTCCCACCCTCCAATCGCGAGGGCCTCATTCAAGCTTAGCTCAGGCAAACGCCCATTCCAAAACAATTACCCATCACCTCACGGATCCCACCTGGTCCCTGAGCTTGTATCGAGCCAAGCTACCTCTCTGGATGTCTGTTTGGGGGCTGTGCAGAGACAGGTGGGCAGAGGAGTGGAGGGAGCAGGGCCCCAAACCACACAGAACTTTCTCGCCATCCTCCCTCCCAGAAGGGTCTTTAGTTGTGCAGGGGTCCTGTTTGGGTCTTCTTGCCATTTAGGTCCCCATGCTCGGCCTGTCTACCCTAGAGCTTTGGACCTGAGATCAGGAGCTGGATCATCTGCAGTGCACCTAGGGGTGAGCAGCCAAGTTTGGACCTGGCTCCAAGCCCTACAACGTGGCTTGTGCTGCTACTGATTTGCTCAGCTGGCCCTAAGTGTTCTTCCATGAAACGAGACCCTCCCTTGCTCCATTTGAAGTCATTTCAGTGTGTGCAAAATCAGACACTGCCCCCACCCCACCTTCTCTCTCCTTTCCGCCCAGTCCCTCCTATACTTCTCCAAGAGCATTAGAAAGGGACGTGCGCTAAGGTTTCCAATTTTAAATCAAAATGGAGGTCTGCGGGTTGCAAAAGTTTGAGAACCGCTGATCTATGACACACGTCGGTAACAGACGTGAAGCTGATGGTGGGCGGAGGCGGCGTATAAGTGGTGATGGTGGGAAGTTATAAGGAGATGCTGTGTGGGGACTCATGGAGCAGCCGTACCCTAAACCCTGAAAGGTTTTGCTGGCAAGTCCAGGGAGGAAGCTGATTTGCAAGGCTATAGCGGCCAGCCTCACTTAGTCAGAACGGCTGTGGAAACTTACCAACCCGACTGAGGTTGACGCTGCAAATGCAGGACACGGTGGCAAGCGCTCAGCCCTGCAGCGCAGGCGACAGCCTCCTATAGTTTTGTCATGGCAACAAATCTGAAAGATGGACCTCCCACTGGCCATTTCCAGCCACAAACCTTTCATTCAGGGCCTCCCGGGGAGGCGATTGGCCAACTGTGCTCAACTATAGAGATGATTTAGTCTCTGTGACTGGTGCCTGACAGGGACTAAACTGAGGTCACTTGCCAAGGCTCTGATTTAACCATGGCAAGTGGATGCCAACAAATTTGAAAACACCAGCCTGTCTGGAGCTGCCTGCACATGGCCCCTTGTTATTGTCCAAATTTTTCCAGGGTACATTTACTCTTGAGTCAAAAAAGAGACACTCCGAGCCCCTGCGTATCTGGAGAAGCGAGATACCAGCCTATTTGTATTTCGAAACAAAAGGACATTAGGTTCTCTCTGTCTCTCTGGGCCTCGGAGTGCAGAGAAATTAGGCCATTCAGCTGCCCAGATAGCAGCCTGTTACCCTGCCTCATCCCCTGTCAGCCTCTTGATTGGTCTTTTGGCCTCTTCTCTTTAACCTGTGGCTCAGCAAGCGTGTCACCCCGGAGAACACTGGCGCAGCACTCAACAGATCTTAGCTCCAGGGCTGGGTTCTGATTGATGCTGCACGCACACATTCTTCCGAAAATAATTCCTTCCCCTTCACTGCACCTTAGGAAGGTAGCTGAGATAGGGAGAGGTGTTTGCTCCAGTAGTCTGGGATCAAAGACTCCTGAATTCTTCTCCTGGTCTGAACACTGGCTCTCACTGTGACCCTGGGAAAGTCACTTACGCCCAAACTGATCATGGATTATAGGTACCTCTGCTTTTCCGAGAGTAAGTAGATGTCTACACTTGGAACCTGTCTACATGCTGCCTTAGTCCGTGCCAGCTAGGGGGGTAAATTCTCACATGCACCAGCAAATCTGGTTGTACCCTAAAAGTTGACTAGTGCGAGTTCACGTAGTCCCAAGTGCTATGTTAATGTCCACTAGGGAACTTTTAGTGCGTGCCACCAGGGTCACACGGGCCACTTTGCAGGCAACATACTCATGTACATTAGAATTTACACCCCTGCTGGTGCAGACTAAGGCAAGATGTAGACAAGTTCCAAGTGTAGACGTCTACTTCCTGGCTGAATGTCTCTGGCCTCTTATCCAGATCATAGGTCTTTTGTCTAGATTAGGCAAATGAGCAGTGGTTTAAAGCAAGTTTGTGGGCATGTGTTCGGCTACACTAGGAGGCTAGTGATGTTTAAAAATGTGTCGGCTGGCTGAGGTCAAGTATAAGTTCCTCCATAGGGTTGATCATGACTAGCTAGCACGTTCTTAAGGGTGTTGAGTGAGCCCAGACTAGACCAGTGTTTTAAAGCATGTTAGCCAACACGACTGTAAACACAATTTATTTTCCTAGTCTAGAATGGGAACCCCCCCGGCCCTTTTTCTTTGGTGATGGAGCCAACACTTTCCTGATTACTTTTTTAAAATTCATTCTTCTTTTTTTTTAAATAAAGAAACAAGTATTCAAACAATGCAGAAGCATCAGACATGGAAATGAATTGAGCCTTCAGAGGGCAGATTTCTCCCTCCATTAACACTAATAATAACCAAAGAACTTAATTTATATTCCTGGAAAATGGATTTTGGACTGACACTGAAGGCAGAAAAGGGGGAAGTTTTCTGAAATTCAGAACCTCACGTGCGGGGACTGGGTTAGGAGAGGGGAGTGGTTGGAATATGCCTTCCACCAGTGCTTTGTGTCTCTCTATAGCCATTCCCCATTCCTCTCTTAGCTGTCCCGTGTTTATATCCCTGGAAGCAAATGCTCTCCATAATGCCCAGAAAGAAACCGGGGCCATTGAGGGCACATTTTCCTCGTGATTGAGAGCCAAATCTTTGGACATCAGATACACATCACTGAGACAAGGGTACTTATTGTCCAGTTCAAGGCCAAGCAGCAAGTGAATCACTTCTAAAGAACTCAGTAGGGGGGTAATGCAGCCTGCAGCCACCAGGCCACCCTGAGCTGGGATCAAATTCTGCCTCACTAGCTAAGTGGATGAGGGCCTAGTCAGGATTTAGGTGGGAGACCTCTCTGGAAAAAACTGAGCTCGGGCCCAGGTTTGGGTTGAGAATGGGAGCAAATGGCAGGAGGAATGTAGATTTGGATTCGACCCCCGGCCATCTCTAGACCTTCAGAAAGTCACAGAGGTTCACTGTGAGGCAAAAGTTTGGGCTGGGCCTTCTATCACCTTGGTTCCTCTGTCTCTACTATCCTAGTCCTAGGGCACTTTGACATTTGGACAAGGAAGCTCTGGGAGGTCCCCTCGAGCCAACAGATGGCTTAGTCTGATCAGCAAAGGACTTTCCCCTGATGGAAGGAGGTTCTCCAGCCTGAGTTATGCAGGAGGCCAGACAGATGATCACAACACTCCCCGGAATCTACAAATCCTTTCCATGGTGAGGTCAGATTCGTTCCTTTTCAGGAGCTATTGCTTGGGAAGGAGGCAATTCTTGGCGCTTTCCCTCACCGCTTCCATTTTCTTCCCCCCCCCACTGGGCTCTCCATTGCAATGAAAAACTGCGTAGTGCATGCCTGGGCACGTGTCTGCCTGTCTCTATGTGTCTAGGTATTTGTGCATGCACCTTCATAGGCATGTGTCTTGGTGTCTCTCCTTTCTGGAACGATTTCACTCACCACTTTCCTGATTTCATGCCCAGAATCGAAAAGATCTGGGTATTTATCTGCTGTGCTGTTTGAATGACTGACTGGGTTTCACTCTTCCTAGTCTCTCTGGGAATGGAGAAGACACTACACACGCTTTTTGATCCACAGTTTTTATTTTTTTGCACAGGAAAAAGCTGGGGGAATCCCCCCCCCTCCAAAAAGTGTCAACTTGAGATTACAATATCAAAGCTTTTGGGAGCCCTGGGAAGTATTTAATGTCAGCTCCATTTGAGCTGGGGCTTTGAACTCTGCATTCTTCTTTTCTATACTGTACTTGTGACTATTTGTCCTCTTTCATCCCACCCAGATCCCTCAGCAACCCGATTTATCAACTTCTTCTCACCACGGGCTGATCCAAAGCCCAGTGGAGATTTTCTATTGAGTCTAATGGACCTTGGATCAGGCCAATGGCTTATGCTCTCCCACCCCCAGACACACACACACACACACGATCTTCTACTGCCTCCTTTGTTATTATTACGGTGACAGCTAGAGGTCCCATCTGAGAACAGTTGTGCTGGATGCACTGTACAGATACATGGTGAGAGACAGTCTCTGCCCCCGAAGAGCTTACGGATTGAAGAGACAAAGGCTGAAGCGGAAGCTCCGAGAGACTAAGGGATTTACCCAGGGGCCCCCAGTTAGTCTGTGGCCAAACTGGGATTATAACCCCGATTTCCTAACTCCCACTCCACATTCCTACTCACTACACCACACTCCTCTCCACTCTATTCACTTTCCTCCACTATATTTATAAGAACAGGCATAGTGGGTCAGACCAATGCTCCATCTAGCCAGAGGCGGATTAGGGGTTTGTGGGGCCCTGAGCCAGAGCAAGTGGGGGCCCCTCCCCACACCCCCACCCCTTCTCCCTGCAGTTCCCCCCTCCCCCAGCACTGCTGCCGGGGAGTGGGGTCGGGGCGCAGGGGCTTCCCATGCTCCCCGGCAGGAGTGCTGGGTAGGAGGAGCAGGTTGGGGCACGGGGCACCCATTTTTCCAGGGGCCCCCCAATTGGCCGGGACCCCGGCTATGGGCCCCGTTGGCCCAGTGGCTAGTCTGCCACTGGATCTAGCCCAGTATTATCCAACAGTGGCCAGATGCTTCAGAGGGAAATGAACAGAACAGAGCAATTTCAAATGATCCATCCCCTGTCACCCCATCCCAGCTTCTGGCAGTTGGAGGTTTAGGGACACCCAGAGCATGGGGTTGCATCCTGAACCATCTTGGCTAACTGCCATTGATGGACCCATCCTTCATGAGCTTATCTCATTCTTTATCTGATTCTCATTGTGTTTCTCCCCTTTCTTTACACTGAAATCTTCTCTCCCTCCCTGTCAGGGATGGTTTATATTTACTTGTTGCTGCCCTAGCGATGGGGCTGGACTAGATGATCTCTAGCGTCCCTTCCAGCCCTACATTTCTAGGAGTCTGTAAACATCAGGCCTTCAGCTCGTGCAATGTCATGGAACGAATGGGAGCCATGAGTAGTCTAGGGCTGGCAGCCGTGTGGACATAAAGATTTCGTTTGGGGGGATTAAAATTGAATGAGGTCGTTTAGCACTGAAATAATTCAAAACACATTCAGCAAGAGGGAAAAGAAAAGTGTCTGATTTCTTTTCCCCCCCCCCCCCCATCTCTAATCGAGCTTTCTGTACATTGTAAAGGATCAAGGTGAAGAATTTCACATTGACAACGTCTTCCTGGTGTTATCACAGGAACACCGGCAGTGCCATACCCCGTCACGCCACGATGGTCCATCTAGCCCAGGTTCCTGCCTCTGATTAGTGGTCACGATCCGAGACTTCAGAGTTAAGTTAGTCAGAATCTCCCAGCTGAAAAAAAAATTCCCACTCAAAAACGGTGTTTCATTAATAAAAAAGCCATTTTCCATAGATCATAAAGCCAGAGATGATCATTGTGATTATGTAGTCTGACATACTGTATGCAACACAAGACCTAGGATGTCCCTGACTAATTCCTGTTTGATCTAGAGCATATATCTTTTAGTAAAGCTTCTAACTGTGATTTTAAAAATTTCCAAAGTGATGGAGTACCCACGATAACACATGGTAACTTGTTCCAATGGTTAATTACCCGCACTGTTAAAAATCGGTGGGGTTTTTCCAGTCTGAATTTGCCTAGTTTCAGCTTCCAGCCATGGGAAGTGGTTAGACCTTTGAGTGCTGAATTGAAGAGCCTTTTATTGTCAAATTTTTGTTCCCCATGTACGTACTTATAGACTATGATCAAATCACCCCTTAAGATAAATAGATTGAGCTCCTTGAATCTATCGTTATAATGCAGGGGTTCTCAAACTTCACTGCACCACGACCCCCTTCTGATAACAAAAATTGCTACACGACCCCAGGAGTGGGGGACCGAAACCTGAACCCGCCCGAGCCCTGCCGCCCCAGGCAGGGGGGCCAGGGCCAAAGCCAAAACCAGGGCCCCACCGCTCTTGGGGGGGTGGGGAGGGGGACAAAGCCAAATCCCAAGGGCTTCAGTCACGGGGGGGGGGGGGGGCTATAACCTGAGCCCCCCCCACACCCAGGACTGAAGCCCAAGGGCTTCAGCCTGGACAATGGGGTCGGGCTTTGGCCCTGGGCCCCAGCAAGGCTAATGCCAGCCCTTGGGGACTCCATTAAAACAGGGTCGCAACCCACTTTGGGGTCCTGACCCACAGTTTGAGAACCGCTGGTCTAAAGGTTATGTCTGTACTGCAGTCACAGGTATGATTGCAGCTCAAGTAGTACAGCCCACCTGCCTATGGGGTTTACTATCTCATGGCAGAGAACCAAGGTCCAGAAGCTTGGAGCTGGGCCACCAGAACCCCCGGTGCAGGTGGGAATCGAGAACCATGGAGAGTGTGGAGTTCATCTACCTAGAGTTCAAAGGGTCATAGCAAACCAGATGTTTTTCAATGAATAGGTCTTGCTGCCTCCTATATGAATAGGGTGACCAGACAGCAAATGTGAAAAATCAGGACAGGGGATAGGGGGTAATAGGAGCCTATATAAGAAAAAGACCCAAAAATCAGGACTGTCCCTATAAAATTGGGACATCTGGTCACCCTATACATGAAGTCCATGTCTAATTTCTGGGTGCAGAAATGTCTTTGCGCTGAGACAACGATCAGGCTCTATCAAGCTACCTGTGTCACTCTACAGGTCAGAAACCCGGACCCTCCTACAGGCAGACTTGGAGCAGCTCCTTGCACTCCACATGCACTAGCGATGCCAAACCCCGCGTATAAAGTACTTTGATGCTGTGCAACACGTCATGATGCTGACGCGCTCTGGCCTTCCTTCAGTCGCCCATCATATCCAAAAGCAGCATTGCAGGCTCTTCAGCCATATCGCAAGGACACCACACACCCCCCGTGCGTTCAAGCACTCCACTGATGTGCGAAGGGGTGCATGCCCTGATCCTACCCGGCTGCCGTAGAGCTACGTGGATTCGTAGGATTGAGCCAGATCTGGGCCCTTTGCTACACAACACCTGTTGCGACACCATCACCCATGGTCCCTGTGGCTGGCGCAATGGACCTGAGTAGACTCTGCGTGTGTATGTGTGTGGTGAGAGGTAGATATACCTGAGCTAGCTTTAATCTTGGAGCAATGAAGCCAGCAGTATCTTCTAGCCCATAGAAGCTGGGAATGGTCAACGGGGGATGGATCACTTGATTCCCTGTTCTGTTCATTCCTTCTGAGACACCAGGCATTGGCCACTGTCGGAAGACAGGACACTGGGCTAGATGGACCCTTGGTCTGAGTAGGGCCATTCTTATGTTCTTATTTGAATAGGTTCAGAGACAGACAAATGTGAGGTTGTCCATCCACTATTCATCCCTGTGCAGGGCTACAAATACAGTAAAAGCCGTCCTAGTAACCAACACAGGAGCCCCTGCTTTCAGCCACCACTTAAACATCCCATGGTTTTCATTATAATTTTTGTTTGATCTTTTAGTTAAAGAGTTGCTCTAGCAGGCAGCCATGACAGGTTTCTTTGCACCATCAATCATGGGTAATTTGTAACAGGGAAATCAGGTGGGCAGCTTCCATTCATGGAAAAAAAGCTTGACAAAGAAGAGTGTAGAAATTACACCAGGAATTCCTCTAATCACTCATTTTCAGCTGCTAAAATGCCTGGAGGGGTTTGCATTTAGAGGAAACCTTTGTAAGTATCAGGTGATGATATCTCATGGGGCTGCAGAGAAAAACAGGGTTGCTATTACTCTTTGTGCCGTACCTGAATGGCTGATTATTATTGACAGATTTATATATAGCATCTTTTGCAAAAAACAAAACAAAAAAACCCCATAAAAACCTCAAATCCTTTTGCAGAATAGCAAATTATACACTCAGAGGCATTACTCCGCTTTCCCTACCAGTGAAAAAATGCAGCCACCTCTGGTGTGGAAGCTACTGTAGTGTTGCCAACAACACTGCGATACAAAGTCGGACAGGCAGTGTAGAATGTCTCATCCGGTTAAAGCAATGGGGAGTTTAAATGGGCAGAGCACCTACCCAAACTGGAAGCAGGCATGCACTACACTCCTTGCCCAGCAGAGGTGAATTGCTTGGAATCTGAAAAATCTAGCCCATTAAAAAAACAGATTCACAACAGGCACCCACAAATGTTCCTTCAAAACGCACAGGTGCGTGGGTGCACACATGCAGAGGCAGCACGGTCTAGTGGGCAAGTCAGTCGATGTTGGCATCAGGAGACCGAAGGTACGTCTTCGCAGCAAAGAAAAACCTGCGGCGGCGAGTTTCAGAGCTCACAGGCTAAAAATAGCCGCGTAGACATTCCAAGACCCATCCCGGGTATCAGAGCCCAGGCTCCAGCCCCGACGGGAACATCTACACTGCTTCAAGCAGGAGGCAGCAAGACCTATTCGCCACAGAATGTCCAGCGTGCTACAACCGTTTCAACTCTGCTTGCAGCCTAGGTAGATGAATTCACCACTACTCGATCCCACCTGCATCAGGGGCTCTGGTGGCCTACCTCCAATGCGGGCACAGAGACTCGACGACATCCCAGGTGGGTTTTTTTGCAGTGCAGACATACCTCTAGGTTCTAATCCTGGCTCTGCCGCTTGACCTCAGGCAGGATGCTTCCCCTTCGTTGCCCTGCAGTTTTCAGAACTGACCCCTGATTTGAGCGCCCTAAGCTCAGGCTGGTTCTCGGGGAGCTGAGCACCCACAACCCCAGCTGACATTGAAAGGAACCGCCGAAAATCTGGCCCCAGCGTCTCAGGTTGGGCACCCCAAAATCAGCGCTTCCTTTTGCAAGCTGGGTTTAAGAACAGAACCCAAACTGAAGGGTTGGGGCATCCCTCTCTTCTGTTAGTCCTATTCGCTTGCAGAGCCATGCTCAGGTTTAATTGAGGATCATTAATTTAGGATCGTTACTATCCTTCAGAGAAGGTAACGTGTTTAAGGTAAGGTCTTTTCGGCAATTTGTCCTGTGAAAAACAGGAGGACCAGTGGCTGTCCTTCCCCTGGTGACTGTGGCTTTGCAGCCGTCAGATCTGGAAGTCTATAACAGGTCCTGCTCTGTTTTGGGACCCTCTGGTGGCTTACAGCAAAGCAGTTAAAAGACGATTTACTCTGGTAGGGAACTGAACTGCCTTGTTCCTCGACAGATGCTTGGAGTGCACCTGGCTGACATATATTACAATTAGTACAGGCTTGATTGCATGCTACAGTTGTCTCTAATTAGCCTCTAAACACCTTCAGCAAGGTGAGTTTTAGAACCACAGGTTGGCTGGCCCTTAGTAACTACAGAGCAACCCTGTTATACAGGCACAAATGATGAGCAGAGGCTTTTGATCATGTGAACGCGATCTTTACGGCCAACTCCTCCTCATCTCTCTGCAGTGATTGCAGTGGGATTCAGAATTGGCAATTAACCAGTGAAACTCATTGCTGCAGGAATTTAGAGCTAAATCCTGCCCCTTGGATGCATGTGTACAACAACCATTCACTTCAGTGGAACTAGCCCATGCATATCAAAAGACCTCTACAGCCTGGGAACAAGAATAGCATTTGAGTTTATGCTACCAAAGCGCCAGTAAAATTAAAAGGGTTGGCAATCCTCATGTTTCAGGGCATAAACTGGTCACTAGCCAGGGTCAGGAAGGAAGCTTACTTCATGGTACCCTATTGGTTAGGTGCATTACAGGGGGCGTACACCCTCCTCTGAAGTATCTGGCATTGGCCACAGGTTATTAGACTAAGTGGTATTTAGGTACCTAGAGATGAAAATAGTAGCCTAGTGGGATTTTCAAGAGCACCTATCTTCATCTTTAAGTACCTAAATACCTTTAGAAATCTGACCCTAATCTCCTGTTCGTGGGCTCACTGAAATCACCTGGTATTTCCCTTGAAGCTGCCAAATAAAGATTAATGGCCATGAAAGCTGCAGTGTTTAGATCTCACAATAAAGCATTAAAAGGCTGAACCAACCAAATAATTACCGTCAGATGACATGGTGTTAAGCAAGCCCCCCTACGGGCACTGTTTAACCATAACAGTCAAACCCCGACTCCCAGCAGTCAGGTGACAACGGTTAGGCCGGACAACAGTTAGGATGCTAAGAACATTGCTCAGCATGCTGACTACGATTGTCTCGTTGTTACCGGTATGGTTTTAGTGTGGACATTTTTAGTAAATTTCACAGCCGAGGTGCGGAAAACAAACAAAAAGTCAGGGGGAGCCGGCAGTCAGGCCCAGCTCCCGGGACAGAAGCTTCCACTGCAGGTGGGTGCGTGGGGGGGGGGGGGGGGGAGAAAACTTGTCATGGACTTTATTCCAATTCACGATTACTGTGAAGATTGTGACCTCCATGCAAAAATCATAGCCTCACTCATTGTTTCTTTGTGCTCCCATCTGACTGTAGCCACCAGTTGCCTTTTACTCGGACTGTAAATTCTTTGGGGCAGGGACTGTTTCTGTTCTAGGTTTGTACAGCCCCTAGCGCCATCGGGTCCTGGTCCATGCTATCGCTAATACCGGGTTGGACTCCCTGGGGATGTCGTCTATACATGACGGTGGCCACAGCTTCAGTCAGGACAGTTCTGATCAGTTGATGGTGGTTCTGGTTGGTGAGGGGGAAAAAGGGAACTTCCCCTGGGTTGAACTACTTAGAAGCTGCTTTGGGCAAAATCAGCCCTTGTAGCAATGTGGGACTCACCCCTGCAGCGCCTCCTGCTGGTCTCTTCTGGGAATTAGCTCGTTCCAGCTCCGGAGCACCCTCTGCAGGCCAGCGATCCGCCTGTCCTCTGGCCCCCGTGTCCTTCCCTGGACCCTGGTGCCCTTTTACCTGGGGTGCTGCCCCCTGGCAGTAACCCCTCAGTCTTAGGGTCTCCCCTCCCTGGGGAACCCCCACCCACTATTCCCACCTTGCCTCAGTATAAGGCTACTGCCAGTCATCGTCTAGCCCCACGCCCTGGGGCAGACTGCAGTATCAGCCTACTCATCACTGGCAAGGAGGGTTTGGACCTGCTGCCTTGGCCTACCCCTGGGCTGCCCTCTGCAACCCCCAGTACCCCTTGGCCTTCTGCTAGGCCGCAGCCTGGGGCTTTCCAGACTGGAGCTCCCCAGCCTTTCCCCAGCCCTGCTCCACTCAGGTACTCTGTTTCTAGCTCCCTGCAGCCAAGCCCATCTCCCTCTACAGCTAGAGAGAGACTGCTTGGCCTCTGCCTCACAGCCTTTTTATATAGGCCCAGCTGAGGCCTGATTGGGGTGTGGCCCAGCTGCAGCGGCTTCCCAATCAGCCCAGCTTAGCAGCTCCCAGCCACAGCCTTCTTCTGGGCTGTTTTAAGCCCTTTAGGGCAGGAGCAGGGTAGCCACCCCGCTACAGCCCTGTAAAGCAGTGATGCTGCTTCAGCCTGCCGTGTTACCTGGAGAATCAGAGGGGAATGCCACAGCCTGGGAACAGAACACACAGCTCAAACGTCCGGGGTTTCTACCACACATGGAGCATGGGTCAGGAGCTCACTCTCCCCCAGGCAGGAAACAGAATCCACTGGGTTCACTTCCTACAAGGCGGCCATTCCTAGTGGCAGCCGACCAACTGGCTGCAAAGGTTTGCATCGGTCCCAACTCAGGAAGCTTAAACAATATGCATCATTTATGCAGCTCGAGGAGCAGAGGGAAAAAAATCTGAATTGAAAACAGGCTGGTGTTTCTGTCTGCATGAAATATTCAGCACAACTCTGAGTCCTGCTGCGTGTCAGGGCTCAGGAGCGCTGCATCTCCTCACTCCGCAATCAGACACCGTGACAGCTCACAAAAAATAACAGATGCACAAGGCGAGAGATACCAGTTCAGGTCAACTGCTACGATGAAGAGGTGTTTCTCAGCCTCTTCAATATTTAAACTGGGAATGAGACACGGTGAAACCTGATCGCTAATGGTTTCCTGCCTTGCACCGTGGCAGTGACACTGGTAAATTGGAGGAGCTGCTGTGGTAGCTAAAGACACTCAGTGAGGATCAGGGAAGGAGTGTATTCCGCTGGAGGTCCAAATCTGGAGCTCCCCTGCACTGCCTGGCGCTAAGAAATGGGGAACAAAACGTATGCTGTCGCCCAAGCAATCTGCAGAACACTTCGCTATATGAATTGACTGTATGGGCCAGATTGTGGTGTCAGTTACACTGATGGAAATCCAAAGCACATCAATAGGGGTAACAGAGCAAAACCCGGCCCTTTAATGAGTAGGGTCCCTGGGCCAGATTCTCAGTCCCCTCCCCCCCCCCCCCCCCCCCCCCCGAGGGCTGCTCTCAGTTACCCCAGCAGTAACGGTGCTCGAGGGACATTTCTGCTGGGCTGAGTATTGCCAGAGCACAGGACGTCCTGCTCACGCAGGGTGTGTAGGGAGGGTTCCCCAAGGCAGCTTTCCGGCTTTGTCGTGCTCCCCCATTCTGGCTGGGTAGGGAACAGGAACCCGGAGCAGGAACCTGCCCCTGCTACAGCCGCGTTAGCAACCACTGTGATCGAAACAACAGCCACCAAGCAAGCCCTGCCTGCCAACTGCTTCCTACCATGTCATTGCTAACACACGTCAAGCTGTAGTGCAGCTGAGGTGTCTTGAATTCTAACAGCAATTTAAGACCATTTTATTTTTTCGGACTGAATTCTCCTGGTGCATTTCCTCTCCCCCGAGGAAGTGCCACGAATAATGTTTTTATCCATACACTCGCATCCCCAACCCCCTCAGAGTGGATGGGAGAATTAAAAATCACCCGTCAATTTCTCAGTTATTGCAAACAAAATGTCCTTTATGGAAATGTGAAAAGTAGAACCGCATATTGTGTGTGCTTATTCCCATAAAATATTTAGAAAGCGCCTAACGTTTTTATGGCTGTAATTAATCTTGTGTCTTGTTGGTGGAGAGCAGAACATAAAAAAAAAATGACTCCGGGATCTGACAGCTCGCTGGATTTTCCAGAGCTGACATACCACGGGCCCCATGCTCCCCTGGGACTGAGGAGAGGGGTGCAACTGCACTCGGAGTTTGATCCTGGGAACCTTGGAAGGATGGTTTGGGATTAAGGGGGGCCCTTGATTAGGCTTCAAAGAGGCCAGATGTCCATTCCTGGTTGCATTATTGGCTCCCTTTGTGACCTTGGGCAAACGGCTTAGGGTCGGCTTTGTGCCGCTTGACTCCTGGGCTGATTTGGCACCTGAGACAGCCCCTGGTGGAAGTTAGAGCAGCCCCCAGTTGCTCTAACTGATGGCAGCCCATCCCGGCTTGCCAAAGGTCCAGCCCAGAATGCTCCTCGCCCTATGCCTGGTCCTCAGTCCACCCCCTCTTGCCCTCCCGTGCCAGAGGTTTTTGAGGGGGCAGCATAGGGTCATTTACAGCAGCTCTGCACTGTGGGAGTTCTACCTTGGCCAGTTGTGGCCCCTCATGGCTGGAGCAGCACGTAGGAGCTAGAATCTGTGCCAGTCTCCCTGGGTGAAACGGATCCCACCAGATCTATACCCCACTTTAGCCCTATACAGAGCTGGCCCTCTGCACAGAGGTGAATTTCACATGGGATGCCTCAATTCCCCAGGGGGACGATACGTCCCTACCTTGCAAGGGGTGTTACGAAGATCGCTCCATTCATGCATCTGAGGCACTCATGCCCGGCAGTGACGAGGCCCATGGAAAAAAGCCCATAAATAAAAAAAAGCAATAATATCTCAAAATTGCTTTCGAAGAAATATTGGTCTATAATAAGGCATGAGAACAATCTCATATGTTCTCTGCGTTACCGAGAGAATCACAGAGTGGCTTCGGCACCAAAACCAAACAAAGAACTTTATTAGACAAAGGACAAGAAAATGGTGTGGTTAAAACCACAGGGCTGGGAGTCAGGACACCTGGGTTCTCTTCTCTCACCAAGACGGGGAGCGCTAATATGATCCATAACTGGCATCATCTGACAGAGCCTGGCTTTGGTTCATGGTGTAGATGGACCCATCATGCAAGCGTGCTCTGGCCTTTACCGTTTGATGGGAGCATGACCTGAGGAGGAGCTCGGTAAGATCAGGTTTTGACCCTATTTACACAGCTCCCCACTGAAATGCAGCCACCACTGGAATGCAGCGTGTTAACAGTGTGACAAAGTTCCTCCTCTAGCTTGGTGGGTCCTGCGCTTATTGGCGGATTTTCTTGCCTCAGAGATTCACCACGTGGGTTGGGGAACAGCCCAGAGACCTTCCCCTCTGGAAGAACCCACAGTCCAGGTCAATTGGGAGGTTTGAGGGGAACCCAGGCCCACCCTCTACTCCAGGTTCCAGCCCAGGGCCCTGTGGACTGCAGCTGTCTATAGTGCCTCCTATAACAGCTGCATGACAGCTACAACTCCCTGGGCTACTTCCCCATGGCCTCCTCCAAACACCTTCCTTAGTCTCACCACAGGACCTTCCTCCTGGTGTCTGATAACGCTTGTGCTCAGTCCTCCAGCAGCACACCCTCTCACTCTCAGCTCCTTGTGCCTCTTGCTCCCAGCTCCTCACACTCCCACCACAAACTGAAGTGAGCTCCTTTTTAAACCCAGGTGCCCTGATTAGCCTGCCTTAATTGATTCTAGCAGCTTCTTCTTAATTGGCTCCAGGTGTCCTAATTAGCCTGCCTGCCTTAACTGGTTCTAGCAGGTTCCTGATTACTGTAGTGCAGCCCCTGCTCTGGTCACTCAGGGAACAGAAAACTACTCATCCAGTGACCAGTATATTTGCCCTCTACCAGACTCCTGTACCCCACTGGTCTGGGTCTGTCACAATAGTTACAGGTCAACTGCCTCCTAAGCATCCCAGTGTGGGCACGGGGTGGCGCTGCAGCAGCCCTGCCTCAGTTTCCCCCTTTCCAGGCTCCTTAAACGCCACCAGTGTGGAGTCCTTAAAACATTGCCCTTCTGGTTCTAATGTATTGATATAAAATTCAAAACACTCAGGTCTCGGGCTTCTCTCAAGAAAGGGTCCAAAGATCTCCAGCCCCCTGGACCAGTCCCAGGCCTCCTTTGCTTTTGATAGGCCACTCCCAACCCTATCTGGCAGAATTCCTTTTCCCCCTGCTATCTCAAACTCAATCCTGCAGCTTCGCCCAGGAGAGGGTCCAAGCCTTCCGGCTTCACTCGGGTTCCCTCCGGCTTTTGGCAGGCCAGTCTCAGGCCCCCTCCCGCTCTCTCTGTTTTCTGTTCCCCTCTAGCTCTTTGTAGAGGCCAGCTGCCCTCTGTCAGGCCCCATCCAATGGTTGTTAATGAGGCACAGATGAGTTGGACCAGTTCCCTCTTCAAGGGCCCAGACCACCCTGTGATGTTAACCAGCTGGCACACAGCACGCTTGTTGGAGTAGCCAGGACACAAGGGCTAACCCCTTCCTTCAACTAGCAATCCCAGGGGGTATTTAACGTCCAGACAGAGCAAACAGACGATTGGTGTTAAGGTCCCATCTGCAAGAACTGTTCGTGGCCAAGTCTCCATCTATCTAAGACAGAAGGACAACGTGCTGAGCTGAACCTCCTGGCATTTTGAACTAGGGATTCAAGAGAGGCTAAAGAAGAGATTTAGCCCTGGCAGAAATGGATGCAACTTCCACTGGAGCTGATCCGATTATTAATACAGTACTTGCTTGATTGTGATAGCACCTAGAGAAACCAGTCCCATGGCGCTAGGTGCTGTACAAATAGATAAGGAGATAGTCCCTGCCTGGAAGAGCTTGCAATCCAAGTATAAGACAAGAGACCCTAGTTACTCCACTGAAATCAAAGGAGGTACTAATGCAGTGGTTCTCAATGCGCGGCCCGTGGGGCTGCTTGCAGTCCAATCAGCACACAGCTGCGGCCCATGTGACATCCTCCGGGCCATACAGATAGTATATATATTGTGTGGATGAGGCTCACATAAAACATATGCTGCATATGCAGCCCTGTGACAGGGTTGGGACTCACCACCTAGCGCCTCCTGCTGGTTGTCTCTGGGAATTAGCTCAGTCCAGCAGAGCGCCTTCTCCTGGGGGTGTCCCTCCCGCTGTCTCACCCTTGGTTGGTGTCTGAGCCCGCGTTGCTCTCCAGCTTATGGTGGCCTCTTCAGGACCACTGCCCTCCGGCAGTGCCCCTTAGTCCATCCTCACCCCCTTCCCGGGGGGGGGGGGGGGGGTGATCAGCAGTCTCTCTGCGCCCCAGCCACCATGTCCAACCACACTCCCAAAGTCTAATCCCTCCTTATGGCTGGATGTACTGCAAGGGGGGTAGGGGGGCAACCCAGGCCCGCCCTCTACTCTGGATCCCAGCCCAGGGACCCTCTGGCGGCAGCCTCGCTGTCCTCCTTCTCTCCCCCCAATCTGTCCACTTCCCTGGGCCGCTTCTCCTACGGCCCCTTGCACCCGCTAGGCCCTTCCCTTCAGGGCCTGCAGCCTGGGAGGCTACGGGCTAGAGCTCCCTTCTGCTCCCCGAGCCTGGCCAGCTAGTCTCCTAGCTCTGGGGATTGACCTTCCCCTGTCAAAGGCCTGAGACAGACTGACTCTCCTTGCTCTGAGCAGCCTTTTTATAGGGCTGAGCCTGGCCCTGATTGGCTGTCTCCAATCTGGGCCCCGATTGGCTCCCAATAAGCCCTTTTCTAATTGGCTGCCTGTCTGTGCAGGTGCACTGGCCTGCTGCAGCCCACACTCTCAGGGAGTGGGGCAGCCGCCCCACTACAGGCCCACAGTGGTAAATAGGTTGAGAACCACTGTACTAGTGTAACTGAGTGCAGCATCTGGACATAGGAGTCTTGATCCTTAAACCTCTAACCTGCCCTTTTGGTGAGGATGACGAGATGCAAACCTGCCGTGCTGGTTACACGGGATTCCCAATCCCAGGGAAGCTGTTCTGTGGAACGAAAACGACATCACTATAAAACAGAGTGTGCGCCAGGTCCCGGGTGGCCACACGCACTGAGCATGGACATGGGAGATGGGCAACCCTGCTTGTCAGCTGATAGCTCGAGAAACCCTCATGAGACCTAAATGTGAGAAACGTAGCGTGAACCACACCCATGAAAATGCCGTCGGACGCACACGTGAAAGCCTTACGAGACATGGCTATGAAATCGCTGTGAGATGGGAATGTGAAATTCTCACGAGACTCAAATGTGCAAATAAGTGTGAAAACTCTGACACGTCTCCCTAGGAGCAATCAGAACAGGGCCATGGAAGCGGACAGCAAAGGAAGAGGGAGCGCTGGAGGTAGCGGGCGCCTGCCAAGGTGGAAAGGGAGGGGTGCTGTTAATAAGAAGATCCCGGACGCTGAGAGGGCTGGGAAAATTGTCCTCCTTTGACTTATCCTCTCTGACGGCTACCAGGGCCCTCTCTCTGCTGCTGACTTCGGACCTGTTGCAAATCCTCCAGCATGGAAGCTGCTATTTTAAGCAATCACATTATTCTCAAGAAGCAGGAGGGGGTGAGGAATCCCACAGCAGCCACGTGGTGGAGCAGGGCCGCCAAAGAACAGATCTGGGAGCACAGCCCATGTGATGTCCTAGGAGACATCAAACCTACAGAGCTCACTAGCGAACAAAGCAGCGTGCTGGCTGGTGCCAGCTTTCATTCAAGGGTGGAAGCGACAATGATTGGGGTGGCAAATGCAACCCGTGGATCAATGTGTGTCCCTCTCGCTACCCAGCCCAGAGAGGATGGTCATCTGCTACCTCTCTCCGCTCAGGCTTTTAGCTTTGGGGCTCCCTGGTTCGATCCCTGATGTGTCAGCTGCCATGTAAGTGGGGTTTCATCCAGGATCCTCCATCCAGAGGGTGGATGTAACCTGCTGGTGAGTTAGAGTGTTATGTGTCCCCCTCCATGCCTGGTCCATAGAGGACGTGAGTCTGTTCCATCGCTGTGGGGGGACTTTTAGCTCAAGCTTGTGCTTTTTTAGCTCTGGAGATCCCCGGTTCAATTCCCGGTGCGTCGGCCACAGCCACCTCGAGTGAGATTTTCTAAAGCTCTCAGCATTAGCCTAATGCCTCCTGCTGAAGCCAGTGAGACTTTTCCCATGGACTTCGGTGGGAGGAGGGGAGTGAGCTTGGCCATTGCTGATCACTTTGGACAATCCGACCCCATGACCCCGCATTTCAGATTCATAGATTCATATGATTCATAGATTCTAGGACTGGAAGGGACCTCGAGAGGTCATCGAGTCCAGTCTCCATCCTTCAACCCCCTCGCTCTCCTTCCCTCTTGTAAACGGATTCTACATGTGTCCATTTGACAATGCAAATCTGAAAAGCAAAGACTCACGAGCGGCAGTTCACATGTCCCCTCTCGTGGGAGCGTTGTGAGGCTGAGTTAATGAACATACGGAGAGACAAGGGGGGGGGTCAGATCTTTTATTGGTCCAGCTCCTGTTGGGGAAAGAGAGACGCTATCGCGTCTCCACCGAGCTCTTCTTCTGGGCAGAGGCCTTCTTCAGTGCTGCGTAGCTCAAAAGCTTGTCTCTCTCCAATAAAAGATCTTACTTCATCCTCTTCCCCTCTCTCTAATATCCTGGGACCAACAGGGCTACAACAACACTGCCTGCATTAATGAATGTTTGTCACAGGCCAGGAGAGGGCTCGGCAGGGAGACGCGAGACAAAGCTGAGGTGAGCCAATCGCTAGCGCCCATTCCTGACCCCTGTTTTGGGCCATGCTGGGAGCAGAACATGGAGACTGAGCAGGAATTAAGGTAGAGCAACACGATCTGTCTCAGCAGCTCAATTCCAACTCCCTGCTAGATGGGAGGGTAACCATGGACGGGGGAGGGAGGAACACATAACAGACCACAGTATGGTTTCCAGCCAAGTGCCAGCTTGCAGATTGGTAAATACCGCGAGCACCATGTAAATTTATAGCCTTGTTTTATTATTCCAAGACATCTGGGCTTTAATCTTCCTTCCGAACCAAACGAAAGGACTCAGCTAACGGCGCCCGGCCCGGGGGGCCGGTTACGAGGCCATCACGCACGTCAGGAATGGCAGATGGGCAGCCGGGAAAATAAATGGGGTAAAACAAGAGCAGGTGACGCATTACATAGCCCAGCGAACAGCCCCGGAGGAGGGAGCCCAGAAGCAAGGGCTGATTTTTCCCAGGGTGGGATGGGGAGCAGCCCGGCACTGCTGAAGCCCCTCTAAAGCACAAATCCCTCCTCCTCCGCTTGGATCTCACATGTTCCCATTAGGTGTGTGTGTTTATTTTTTTTCTTTTAACGCAGCTGAACACTGACGCTGGCTCTCTCGCCTGCAGATGCTCAGCGTCAGCTGCCTCCGAGTCCCTTTAAATAGCCGTGGCTAAATCACAGCTCTGTCAGGCGATGCTCTATTTAACCGAAACAGAAGCTGCCTGCCTCCTCCCGCAGCCGCGGCCCGGGGAATCTCTTCCCGAGTCCATTTTCGCAGCGAGGGGCAGCAATAAATAAAATCCATCCGCTCAGTCCTTGAAGTGCCTCCCGCTTGATTACTTCTGCCGAGGCTTTCGCCAAATGCGCGGCGGCCCCGCTGCCAGCAGCCTGTCCCTCGCCCCCTGTTACAGGCTGGGGAAGAAAGGCAGCAGTGGCAGAGACTGAAATGGGCATCAGGCCCCGTAGCCGGAAGGGACTAAGCAGTGATCGGAGCCTGTGGTTTTCTGGCCCAGTAGGGTAGAGGCGGGTCGGAGTTACACCCAGAAGGATACGCCAGTCAGAGCCTCCTGCGTGGTGAGATGTACAGTCAAAGGTCTCACATGGCTTTTTGCGAGAGCCGGGAATGTTAACCCCCTATCTTGGCCAGATTCCAGCCAGGTTAATGGCATTCCACTTGCCCAGTGCTCATTGCGGTGTGCGGAGGCGTCGCGGTAAGATGCAGTCTCAAAAAAGTGGCCACATAAAACTGGAGGAAGGAGCCGGGTGCCAGGGGTTTGCTCAGAGGCCTGGCAGGCAGGACAAGTGGGTTTCACGCTCAACTTGATTGACAACAGGCAAAGCCCAGGCTCCTTTGGTGCCGGTATTCACCCATCTCTGCCAGTCATAGAATCATAGAATCTCAGGGTTGGAAGGGACCTCAGGAGGTCACCTAGTCCCACCCCCTGCTCAAAGCAGGACCAACCCCAACTAAATCATCCCAGCCAGGGCTTTGTCAAGCCGGGCCTTAAAAACCTCTAAGGATGGAGATTCCACCACCTCCCTAGGGAACCCGTTCCAGTGCTTCACCCTCCTAGTGAAATAGTGATTCCTAATATCCAGTTGCTGAATCTGGTCCATTAACTCTATCGCCGGGTTCACTCTCACCACAGAGAAAACGATCAGAACTCCACCAGGAAAGCACATTATTTCATTTACCATCACTCTCAGCCCCAACCAAGAGCAGGGCCCCACCGCGGTAGGTGCTGTACACACCCCTACTAAAAGACAGTCTGCCTTGAAAAGCTAATCACAAGAGAAGGCAGTGTTGTCCAGTGGATAGAGCATCAGACTGGGCCCTCAGGCGACCTTGGTTCTGCTACTGGTCGAGCTGGGGCACATCATTTCACCTGCCCGTGCCTCAGTTTCTCATTGTGAGTAATGATACTGACCTCGATTGTCAAGTGCTTTGAGATCTTCTGATGAGAAGTGACAGGTAAATGTTGCCTCGCATTAGCTAATTAGACACGATAGACACATGGTGGGAGGGGAAACAGAGGCCCCCAGAGGTAGATGAAAAAGAGACAGAATGCTCTTGCCCCTGGGGGTTCTGCTTTCCCAGTAATAATTCTGCTGCCAACAGCATCCTCTGTTGATCCGTTATTATCGTCTTTTAGACACTGGCCAGTGCTCTGATTTTGGGGTGCTGCATTACAACACACCCCAAACAGCTCTCGGCTGCAGTGCTAAAGGTTCAAAAGAGGGCTTTGCCCTGACCTAGCTTTGAATGGCCCTATTCATCCTGCTCTCATCACTTGTGTGAATCAATAGGCCCCTTTAAATGGGTATGGAGAACAGGATGGGCCTTCAAGGGGTTTCTCCAGACATCTCATCTCCCAGAAGATAATGGTACCTACCTCTTATCTAGTGCTTTTCATCCGGAGATCTCAAAGCGCCTTGCAAAGGAGGTCGGTCTCATTATCCCCATTTTACAGATGGGGAAACTGAGGCACGGGGCGATGAAATGACTTGCCTAAGGTCACCCAGCAAAGCAGTGGTAGAACATGAGAGAGAGTCCAGGTCCCCTCATTTTATCCATTAGGCCATACCACTCCCAACTATAGTTTTCTGGTTAGGAAGAAGTTGAGCTTTCAGCTAATCCAAGGCCTGGTCAACTCTGACCATGGAGGGACATGGCCCCTCAGCGCTCTGATGTAAATGCAAGATGCCTTATCTCTTAGGCCAGGTGGTCGCTTTTTCACTCTGTCCATCCACTCACGTACTTTATGTCTCCATCACTATTGTATCTGAGCACTTCCCGTTAATTACCAGATGACAATGGTCTCTCGCTCTCTCTCGTCTTCCTCCACTAAGCTTAGGGGTTTGTCTGCTTGTGATTTTGTTCTTTTAACAAATTAATCTCTGTGCAGGAGAGCGCTACCGGAGGAAGCCAGCTCTGAACATTTCCCATCTGGAAAAGACAGACATTTTCCATGGATTTATCCAAATCTACACAGCGCAAAGTAAAGATTGGCCTGATTTGTTATTTCAAAATATGCGTGGCATGAACCGACACTGAGTCTACCTGTGACCCAGAACCCCAGCTCTGAATCCCCTTCCCCCGAACAAAAAACGTTTACATCTGGATCTGAGCCTCACCATGCGAAACCCAAAAATAGGACTCCCTCTGCTCCCATGGAAGCCAACGGCAGAGTCAGGCCAACGCCCAGCTCACTGGGATCTCCCGCCCTACGTCTGAACACTCCCACCAAACTCTGGAGCCCTTTGGACTGAAGTCCGTCTCTGGTTCCCAATCCCAGCAGCTCGGGCACATCCCCGTTTAAAGAACGCTTTAAATAATATCAGCGCAATCGTATTTGGAAGAGCGCCGCTTCCTCCCCAGCCGGTGTATTTTTGGTGGCTTGACGCGGAGTTAATTCTGTAGATGTCGCAGGCTCTTCACACCTAAGTGTGGTATATTTAGAGAACTGTAATGAGGACTGGTTGAGTAATGTAAGGGCTTCCATCTTCCATTAGGACCCATTTATCACACTTTGTAGAGAAGACACTAGGCTGCAGAGTATAGAAAGAGGGTTTATTCATGAGGCTGCCGGACACAGGTTCCCAGACTGACCAAGACAGCCTGTGGTGCCCAGACTCACCACTCGGGGTCTCCCTAACTCCTTGCCTGGACCCAGCAGTGCATGACACACCTTGGGATTCTGTCCCATGCCATGTTCATTTGCACTCCTCCCAGTGCCCCCACTAATTAAAAGCACAAGCACACAAGGGCCTTCTTTCTGTGGCTTTTTGGAAGGCACCTTTGGGAGTACAAAGCACCAATCCAGCTTTAGCTTTTCTTCCGCCAGTCCCATCTGTCACATGCAGCCAAGTCAAAGGGGGGAGGGGAGGGATAGCTCAGTGGTTTGAGCATTGGTCTGCTAAACCCAGGGTTGTGAGTTCAATCCTTGAGGGGACCATTTAGGGATCTAGAGCAAAAATCTGTCTGGGGATTGGCCCTGCTTTGAGCAGGGGGTTGGACTAGGTCCCTTCTAACCCTGACATTCTGTGATTCTATGAAAGACATAGGGGTCAAGATGCAAATACCTTCCCTGAAAGATTGTTACTCCTTGGTTATACTAACAAGGACATTTCCAGGAGGCCCAGGCAGCATCCAACCTGTAAAGCACCTAATTTGCAGTGGATCCCATCTAGGAACAGGAAGGGTTTCACAGACGGGGACTCCAGAGGAGGGCAGCTAGCACAGGCCCACCCCCTCTGTCTAGTAAACCGCTCGCAGAGGAGCAAGAGATCAGAGCAGTGCAAACACCAGAGAGCGGCACCAATGCAGCCGGCTCCTGTGCATGGTTTTGTTTTGAAACCAGTGCTGTGGGAGGAGAGTCCGAGATCACCCAAAGAACAGATGCTGGTTATTTTAAACCCTACTGTAAACTCATTAAAGCAGCTGTCTGCCGTCCCCCGAAGATGACTGAATTAGAATTCAACTCATCCCAGAATATCACAAAAATATATATGACTATTTGGAAGCAAACTTGTTAGCATTTCAACAAGCTGCATCTGGGAGCCCAGGGACCAGAGGTTTTTGGGAGGAGGGGATGAGGGGATTGTTTCTCATTGTCAAGTTAGGGCACAATTCAGTTGTTTTCAAACAAGCCACACCACGACCTGCCTCTAATTTAACCTCTCTGGCTCTTCTTGCAGTAATGAGGCCAGATGTTTCTGCATCACTGTGGGAACCTTGAGCACCAGAGAAACTCGCTGCAGATAACCTGGTGCTCCTCAGAAGGTGCGGACTGGCAAAGGGGAAGCCCTCCTGATCTCCTGGGAATTCCTCTCCGGGGATCAAAGGGTTCAAAAAAAATGCTCCTTCCAAATCCAAATGTAAATATAATAGCCCCAAGAGGGCAGAGGGGAGCCGCTGCTGGTGGAGAAATGAAAGCGTTTCACACACCCATGGGGGTTCTTGGAATACAAGGCAGTTTAAATATGTTGGCTTTAGACCACACATTCTGGCTACGGATCCCACAGTGCTTTTATTAGGTCCATTACATAGATTACGGTAGTCTCTAGTAGCCCCAGTTGAGATCAACTCCCCACTTTGCTAGGGGCTGTACCAGAGATGGACCCTTACAGTGTGAATAGACAAGTGTAGACTCTCCCAGCACTCAGCTGAGAAGGGTATCATAGTCCTCCATTTTACAGATGAGGAAAAACTGAGTCCCACAAGAAGTCAACCTACAGCCATGGGCTTAGAACCCAGGAGTCCTGACTTCTAGTTCCCCTGGTCTCACCACTCAACAGTACTCTCTCCCAGATCCAGAACACAGGAGTCCTGACTTTTCCCCTCCCCAGTATTCCAACCACTAGGCCCCACTTTCCCAGAGCAAAGACAGTTGGGTAAACTGAGTCACGGGAAGGTGAAGTGAGTTGCCCAAGGTCACACATTGTCAGTGGCAAAGGGCGGGATAAAATGAACTAAATGATTGGCATTAATACTATTCCCTTCTCCCGCACTTTGCCTCTGAGGAGCCTGAAGTGCTGTACAAATATTAATGCATTCAGTTCCAGCACAGCTTGAGGAGGTAGGTTGGCACTGCGCAGGTGGGGAAACTGACGCAAAGAGAAGTGAAGCGACTTGCTCAGGATCACCCAGGGAATCCGCGGAAGGGCTGGACGCAGAACCCAGGCGTGCACGGCCCACATCCAGTACTCTGACCGCTTCCTGCCTGTCCTTTTCACGGTGACGTTTTTCTACTGAGCCGAGGGCCGGATCCCATGTTCTGCACAAGGCCGTAGGGATGAAGGGAAGAGCCTTTACTGCACGCTGAAAAGAGGAAGCGATCGATTTCCAGCTCAGGCTCGTGAAAGGAAATCACAACGTTCCTTGCCCTAGAACCCGGAGCACTGTTTTACACTGGTGCAAAGGGAGTGCACTTCAGAATGGTAGCATTTTACAATGACAGGGCGATGGTGAATTGGGCCCAACATCTGCAATAGCTAACCCTACCAACTGGTCAGTAAGATGAGAGGTCTGTTAGTTGGGAGCAGGTCATTCATATTCCAGGACACCCCCTGTAAAGACGCTATGATAAGAAGCCACCCAGGTAACCATGATCTTTTGCATTGTGGTGATGCCTAAAGGCAAGGGTGACCACCTTTTCAAAAGGCAAAAGCGGGACACATGCAGGAGCCCCGCCCACTCTGTGGCCCCACCCTCCCCTTCTCCCGAGACCCCGCCCCTGCCCCTCTTCATCCCCTGAGCCCCCACCCCTCGCTTCTCCTCTTCCCCCCGAGGCCCTGCGCCCTGCCCAGGCTGGAAGCCAGAGCTGGGCCGTGGTAAGAGCCACCCAAGGAGCCCAGGCTGCTGTGAGGAGTCCCGGACCCTCTGCCTTCCCTCTGCAGTGAAGACTAATACAAAGCATTCATTTAGCTTCTCTGCAATGGCCTTGTCTTCCTTGAGCGCTCACTGACTGTTTGGCAGGTATCCTGCTTCTGATGTACTTAAAAAATAATTGCTGTTAATCGCTGTGTCCTTAGCTAGTTGCTCTTCAAATTCTTTCTTGGGCTGCCTAATTATACCTGTAGTCTTGACTTGCCAGCGTTTGTGCTCCTTTCTATTTTTTTCAGTAGGATGGGACTTCTATTTTTTAATGTTTTGACTTTAACCACCTTTTTATTCTGCTGTTTAGCCATGGTGGCATTTTTTGGTCCTCTTACTGTTCTTTTTATTTGGGGTATACCTTTAGTTTGAGCCTTTATTGTGGTGTTATTAAATAATTTCCATGCAGTTTGCAGGCATTTCACCCCTGTGACTGTTCTTTTTAATTTCCATTTAACTAGCTTCCTCAGTTTTGTGTCATTCCCCTTTTTGAAGTTAAATACTACTATGATGGGCTTCTTTGGCATTTCTCCCCTACAAGGCTGTTAATTTAATTACATAGGTTGGACATTAGGAAAAAGTTCCTAACTGTCAGGGTGGTTAAACACTGGAATAAATTGCCTAGGGAGGTTGTGGAATCTCCATCTCTGGAGATATTTAAGAGTAGGTTAGATAAATGTCTATCAGGGATGGTCTAGACAGTATTTGGTCCTGCCATGAGGGCGGGGGACTGGACTCGATGACCTCTCGAGGTCCCTTCCAGTCCTAGAGTCTATGAATTATGGTCACTATTACCCAGCAGTTCAGCTATATTCACCCCTTGGACCAGATCCGGTGCTCCACTTGGGACTAAATCAAGAAGTGCCTCTTCCCTTGTGGCTTCCAGGACAAGCTAGTCTGAGAATCAATCATTTAGGGTGTCTATAAAATTGTATCTCTGAATCCCATCCTGAGGTGACATATCCTCAATATGAGGATAGTTGAAATCCCCCTTTATTGTTGCCTTTAGAGCCTCTCTAATCTCCCTGAACATTTCACAATCACTGTCACCAACCTGGGCAGGTGGTCGGTAGTATATTCCTACTGCTGGCGTTGAGCTTTTCCAGGAGGAGAAAGTCCCTCTGTCCCCACCTCGGAGCTAAGGGCTGTGGGAGGCAGGAGCAAAAGAATCTAGGCATCTCCATCTCTTCCCCGGCACCAGGGAGGCAGAGCTCTGAGCTGACTCAATTTAGACGTCCAAATATTTAAACAGCAAAGAAGCGGAGGGGAGGGGGGGGAGGGATTAGGCGGGTTTCATTTCAGGATCAGTTAATAGTTAAGGAATCCAAGTAACTGTTTAAAAGCTCCCGCAAGTGACAGCAGAAGGCTTCTGAGACCTTCCTCTCTCTAACAGAGACGTTAACCTTTCAAAGCAACTCCCAACCTCCCACCTGGAGCCGTCCAGGGACAGTCCATTGTGCTATCGAACAAAGAGCTCTGGTTATTACTCGCAAGTGAATGACAAGGATGAGCTTTAAATCAAAGAGATCAATAATAATATATCAGCAGCTCGCACGGGGCCTTGGCGGGTGGGGGAGGAGAGGAGGCCGGGGGGGGGGGGCGGGGGAAGGAACTATCTAATCAGTGGGTCACTGTGATCACAGGAGTTATTAAAGGAGTAGTTAAGAAGACACTGATTGGGCTTTTAATCTCTCCTCTCTGCATGTAGGTCCCCAGGGCTGCGCATTCATTTAACTCCAGAATTCAGTTATGGCAGAGCCACACACAGTGATCCGGGGAGAGCCAGGAGACTTCTCCTCAGAAAGCGCCTGCATGATAAATACCAGGCTGAACGGTATCGCCGGCAGGTGTAAACCGGCATCGCTCCAGCTGGATCCACCCGCTGAGGATCTGGCCCCTAGATTACATTAGCTACCAAAAGTCTGCAGACTGAGGCCCCTTTACTCCACTCTGGCAGCATAAAGGGGATGTAGACATCCCCCTGGAAATACCCTCTATGCAGGGGACCTCCCTGGCTAGTTACTGGTCTACACTGGTCATGCGCTGAGCCCCCACTGTGGGGTTGGATCGGGGGCAGGGCTGGAGTGTGCCGCACAATGATAATTCGCTGCTTGCCAGGCCCCAGAGGGGCCCATGGGATGCAGAGCATACGTCGCAGCAGCCCTGTGGCTGCTCTCACTTACATCAGGGGGCCAGCAGGCCACATTAAACGCACTCACACCCAGTCCCTGCCCCCCAGCACAGGAATGGAGGAGCGGAGACTCAGGCCCCACCGGTCCGGTAGCATGACGGTAAATGAAGAAGGTTCCCATACTTGTCTTTTTTTCCCCCCTACAGTGAAAGCTCAGCGCTATAGTGCCCATGGGTGTAACGAGTTGGATGGATCTCAGCCTGGGCCCTGGTGAGCAAGTGTCCCACAAAAGCACCACTGCAACTGGCCCCCTTGGTGACACTCCTGGGAGAAAGGCCTGACTGGGCCAAAGAAATCAAAGTCTTCTCGACCCCCAAGAGGCGCTCGCTCTGGGTCAGGCCTGCTGCCCACTGGTAGGGTAGCAGAGGATGCTGCTGCAGTTGCCCTTCTGGCACCTGGCCTGTGAATAAACCAGGATTCCAGTCTCTGCGCCAGCACTGAGCTCACTTTATGCTGCGCGGAGAGTTAAAAACGTTCCTAAGGAGTGACTCAGCATTGGAGCCTGGCCCATATCCGTGGGGAAGGGAGAGGAGACTCCGATAGGATTTCACCCCTTCCCGACACCAGCAAAGCTTCCGAGAGACTGTGTCCTATCGGAGAGTGGATCCGGTGGATGTGAACCAGCAGAGGCAGCAGGCAGCTCTCCTGCGCTGATTTCACCGTGTGGGGTTATTATCTAGATCAGGTTAGAGAAGCAAGAAGCAGGAAGGGCAGCTCCAGCAAACAGCGAAGGTTGCCAGAGCAGAGCAGGAAAAGAACGCTGATAACAACAGGATGGTTCTGTCTCTCTGAGCAGAAGGGGGACGTGGAATGATAAAAGTGGTACTCAATTTACAGAGCTAATTAAAGAACCCAGACAAATAATAACAATCCCTTGATCTTATATAGTATTTTCCACCCGTAGATCTCAAAGCGCTTTACAAAGCAAGTCAGTGGCATTATCCCATGTTACAGATGGGGAAACTGAGGCACCGAGTGGGCTGGGACTTGACCAAGGTCACCCAGCAAAGCAGTGGTAGAGTCAGGAACTGAATTGAGGCCTTCTGAACCTGAGTTCAGTGCTCTGTGCTACACTGCAGTGCAGACTAGTTTCTATGCCAATCCATGTGAGCCAGGCTGGGAGCAACTAGGAAGCCACAACAGCCTTCCAGCAGGTGGGGCAAATTCTCTTCTCAGTGACGCAGCTACAGCCTCCAGGGGACTGGGAGTAGAATCTGGAGCAGCTGTGAAAGGCTGCAGTGAAATTCCTTTGTGAGGGAGCTGCCCCCCTGCAGCCGGGAGGCACGCAAACACCAGAGGAAGTTATGGAAGAAGAGAAGAAGGGTGCAGTGGGAGAGGAAGGGTGGACCAATGGTGATGGCGTTAGCCTGGGATTCAGGAGGCCAAGGCTCAGCTTGCAGCTCTGCAAACCGTGACTTTATGCCTCAGTTTCCCATCTGTAAAACAGGGATAAAAGCCCTGCCCTTCTCATAGACAGCTATGAGCCTATCGTTTGCAGGGAGGCGTTTATTTAAGAGATCAGGTCCGCAGGGAGAGAATGTTGTCACAGGATAATGGTGTCCTACTGCTAGATGAGTGAGGAGAAAAGAGCTCCCAGGGGTACCGATCTTCTGACAGAGTTCTGCTGGGATGACTATTGCTGCTAAACCGGATAAGGTACGTCGATAGCATCGCTTACTTTTGTCTGATGATGCCGAAGAATGGCCACGCCTCCTCCCATCCTGATGGAACAGCAGGCATTCTGATTGGCTCCGAGAAGCCAGTTGGCTCCTCCCATCGACAGCAATGGGATTCCTCCGCTGAGGAACGGCCGAAGGATCAGGCCCTAGTGTTATAATTTAGCCAGTTGCAGAACGTCTCGATAAAGCACACTCTCTGCTCTGGCTCGAATTACTTGGTTTCGAGTTCATAAAATAACAGCGGAGCAAATCCAGGCACATTAAGTTCTGTCACAGCTGTCACAATGCTGCACATGGCAGCTGCTTGGAACTTCAATAGGACTTAGATCCTCCAGCTCAGAAAGCTCAGGCCCTGCCATTTGAGATAAAGCAGAATCTCCATTAGCAGCTAGCAGTCTAGAGCCTATGACACACACGTCAAGCAGCAGTTCCAAAGGAGATATGACTTCTGCAGAGGACACCATCTTATTAGAGGGGACCAGCTCACCCCAGGGATGGCTAGGAAGTGGCACCGTGCCTTTCACCCATAGGTCATGGGTTTGGATCTGGCTCAAGTCATTAGGGGTTGGAAATCTTTATGGTTTGATGGTCTTTGAGGGAAATGATGTGATAGTCTCCCTGCCCGTTCCTAGCAGACTGGGTGTGGGGGTCCACGTCACAAAACATGGCCTCCTCGTTGGCAAGGCCTGGATGGGGGTGAATCTTGGACTATTCTCCTAAGCCCCAGTGCTGTGTCGGAGAATACACAGCTGCAAAAGGAACTATGTGGGAACAGCATTTATTTCAATGGGCGTATGAGGGTAGGCTCTGTTTGACATCAAGGTCTTAGGTGGGAAAATCAGACTGGTTTTTCGGAGAATTCAAACTCTTTCCCTGAACCTAAGTTCATTTCCAGAGCTGATGCATCCGATTCTCAGCTGGTGCAAATTAACGTAGCTCCATTGACTTCAACAGAGTTCAAGCAATTTACCCCTGCTGTGGACCAAGACTGATATTTTTTTTTCATGCCTCTGAAACATTTTGACAGAATCCCCGCCCCCCGTGTGTGCCTAGTTTCCAGCGAGGACCAAAGACTCAGAACATCTGTCTTGTGAGCAAAAATTCACCTTGGGCCGAAGTTTCCTCTCACACTGGGTCATTGCTCCAGCGCAGGTGCTCCTGATTGACACTGCTGGGGCCAGGCCTAGGGCTCTTCATTCGCGCCTGCAAAAGCCCGATTGGCACCATAGAACACAGACAAGAAATGATCAAATTCACCCCAGACAAGTGCAGCAAGGAAGTTGGGGACATTGGTAGGATTGGATCCCTCCTTCCTACCGCAGAGCAGACTCTGAAACAACCTCAGTGGCCCCCACCTGCACCACCAAAGAGCTCATAAAGTGCAGACATAAGCGCCGACTCCAGGGGTGCTCCGGGGTGGGAGCACCCACAGAAAAAAAATAGAGGGTGTTCAGCACCCACCAGCGGGCCCTGCCGATCAGCTCCTTCCCCTACCCCCCACCACCGGTGATCAGCTGTTCAGCGGCGTGCAGGAGGCGCTGGGGAGGAGCGGGGCAGGACGAGGTGGAGCGAGGGTGGGGCACACGAGGGGGAGGGGGTGGAGTGGGGGCGGGAAGAGGTGGGGTGGGGCCTTGGGGGAAGGGGTGTAGTGGGTGTGGGGCCTGGGGCGGAGCAGGGGTCGAGAACCCCGGGGAAATTAGAAAGTCAGTGCCTCTGAGTGCAGACAAGAGAAGTCCATTGGTCCAAAGCCCAAGGGTCAGGAATCCTGCTAGAAGCAGACAGGAGTGTGCATGAGAAGGGGCAGTGCTGGTGGGAGAGACAGAGGCAGACACTAGCCATGGGTCTGTCTCCTTTTTATTATTGGCCTAATCCAGAGATCATTGAGTCCTTTCCATTGACTGCAACGGGCTTCGGCTAGAGCTGTACGTCCTGAGCCGGAACGGCGGCTGCACAAGCTCCCAGAGCAGGCGCGTGCTACGCAGCTGCTGGACCGGCACGAGCTGTGGGCGGTGCTACAAGAGGAAGCGTGCCAAGTGAGGGTGGTCTGAGCAGTGGTGGTCCCACGTCATCTGCACAGAGTGTAGCAGACGCAGCTTACACGCACCGGGCTGAGGTTTTCTGCATGTGCTGCTGCTGACCCAGCTGTTTCCTGCAGGGATCCCTCCTCAGGCCTCCAGGGATCAGGAGCTGTCTGCAGGTTCTGAACAGTACAACGTCACGGATTCACCTTCCGCGGTGGCTCCACCCATTGACCTCCTCCTGGGCACAGCCATTTCTTCCGAGCATAAGCCATTCCTATGGATTTCCCCTGGAGGTGCTGTATTATATCCTACAGTGTAGCCCTAGAGGGTGTGTCTACACTGCAAGATAAGTCCAGGGTTCGAACTCAGGCCCAAGACTAACCCCCCCTTACCATTTACACAAATCACGCTAACCCAGCGCTCAGACCCAGGACCCCACGGGAGTAGAGGGGCCAAGCCAGAGTCAAGCCGTGACCCCTGGTTCAAGCCGTATTGCTTTGCAGTGTAGACATAGCCCCACTGGATTGATTCTCTAGGAGTCCACCAAAAGTATCCCACAATCCCACAGGACAACTTTCTTAGTCCTCTGGACAGGGCCGCTCAGAGGATTCAGGAGGCCTGGGGCAAAGCGGGGGAGCGGACATAAAGAAAAGGCGCCACCTACTGCGGCGCTTGTACTCACCGGGCGGTGCTCCGAGTCTTCGGCGGCGGCGGGTCCTTCACTCGCTCCGAGTCTTCGGCGGCGGCGGCGGCGGGTCCTTCACTCGCTCCACGTCTTCGGCAGCACTGAAGGACCCGCCGCTGAAGCGCCGCCGAAGACCCGGACCGCCACCGGGTGAGTAGCCAGGGAAGGGATTCTCAGCCAGGGCTCGCGGGGCCCTGGGCCTGGGGCAAATTGCTCCACTTGCTCCCCCCCCCCCCCCCCCCCCCGGGCGGCCCTGCCTCTGGACAGTCAAGTTTGGTGAACAATCAAGTTTTCCCCAAGTGCATCATGAACAAAGGGCTCAAGCGGCCACATTTTGGGAGGGTGCTAGGAAGTTTGGGATATGGGTGGTTGGACTCAGGCCCGCATAATGCAGTGTAGATGCTGGAGCCCCAGGTTGGGACCCAATATTCAACAATTCCTAACTTGGGGTTACAAATGTGTGAAGACGGTCAAGCCTAGATTGACAAACCGAGAACCTGCTAACTAGAGTTCGTCTAACTCTGGGCTTCCATTGCAGTGTAGACATACACAGAGTGACCTCAGTCACCACAGGGTTCTCTCCTAAGGCTCTACATTACCCACTATCACCACACGTCCAGGACGCCATTACTCTGCTGCACATGAGGCTACAGTTTGACCCCAGAAGTGGCTGCACAAAGATGCCTTGAGGAAAGGTCATTCTTGGGAAACTGACCCGAGAACTTTAAGAAGAACGTGCAAACTGCACCTGTGTCCTGGCCCTGATCCTGAGAGCTGTCCGGAAGACAACAACTCCATTCCACAGCTACTTTTGAGGCTCAGAAATGTGGCTTTGTTCCTCATTGGAACAAAAATAAAACATTTCCACCAGCTTCACAAAACTGAACTGTGTCAGAACATCTGTACTTGGATTGAAAAATCTGAGCTTTACGATCTGGGTTTCCCACCCATTCTCAGACAGAAATGACCAAAAAATAAAAATAAAAAAGACCCTTCCAGACGAAAATTTCATTGAAACCGTTCCATCTCCACAAAAGGTTTTGGCTTTGATGAAATGGCATATTTCCACAACATTACATTAAGTTGAAAATGTTCCAACCAGCTCCACTGGTCATTCAGGCTACCGCCCAGGACGAATAAATGTGTACCGGGCGAATTTCACCTCTTTTTCCATTTATGGAGCATCCCAGCAAAGATCATGATTTTCTGTGGTATATTTACTAATAAGCCAGCCCCCAAGTATACTGGGTTGCAAATGAAACCTAATTAAGGGCCAGCCTGTAACCCCGCTGACTCAGATAGATAAGCATCTATTTCTACAAATAGTGCCAGTGAAGTCAACGGCATTAGCCCTGGGAGAAAATGCTTGCCAGTGTGATAAAGATGTTCTTCCGGAGGAGAAGTGATTTTTATTCACTTTTATTTTATAGCCCTGTTTATTTTAACAGATATTTAACGGAAACACCTGAGAAACACTTGAGAAAAAAACATTCACTGTTAAAGTTTCAAACCTCCCTTTGGTGTCTTCGGGATTCTATTTTGGGAAAAAGGAAAAAAGAAAATGCAAAATCATTTGAGATATAACAGAATTATTGTGTGCATCTGAAATACTATCCAGTACCGGTTCTTATACTGCCCTCATCAACATGGCATCTGAGTGCCTTCCACTAGTGTATTATGGGTATGTCTCCACTGGAGCTGAATGTGTAAATTCCAGCGTGGGCAGACATACCTGTGCTAGCTTTGATCAAGCTAGTGCACTAAAAATAGCCGCATACCCACAAGTGCACAGGTGGCAGGACTGCTAGCTGCCCTGAGTATGGGATTGTACTCGGAGTAGCTAGCCCATTATGCAGCCATGGCTATATTGTTATATTTTCGCACTTTAGCCTGATCAGAGCTAGCACTGGTACGTCGGCTTTTATTAGAGGAGGCAGGTCGGAGCAGTGTGCTGCCTGCTTGGGAAGGAAGACTGGGAGGAATGTGATGCTCCCGAGTTCCTGGGGGAGTTCCTTCTACAGTCTTGGACTGCAATACAGCACAGGCAAGAAAAAAGAAAAGAAAAGTCTCTGGGCCGGGTCCCCAGCTGGTGTATATCAGCACAGCTCCGTTGACTCGAATGGAGTTCCACTCATTTGCACCAACTGAAGATCTGGCTCCATTTCCTCTTCCAACAAAAGCTGGTATTTATTTTTCTCTACCCTCCCCAAAAACAAATGAAGAGAAGCTGCATTGTTTTAGATAATGGCATGGGAAGGTCTCCCTGTGGTGGAATGCAGTGTGCCGAGATGTGATGTGAAAGAAGTGGGGATGCTGTTGTGATTGCGAATAAGTGTGCACAAAAAAGGACTTATTCAGACCTCCCTCCCGCTACCCCCCCCCAAAAAAAAACCAAACTACTGCTTCAGCCAGAGCTTTGAATTAATCACACCCTGCTGAGCTGGGCTGGAAATTGCACATGAAGTGAAACAGTTCGGGATTCTGTCGGCTTTTAAGAGTGGGAGAGAGGGAGGCAGGAGAACTAGAGTTGTTGGTGGAAGAGACAGCAGGATGGCAGCTGTCAATAACCCATCAGGCAAATTAACATGCTGGACAGGGGGCACGTGGGGAACATAATCCTAATAACATGCATGTGGGTCATCCACGGGAATGGACCCTGGGGCCTACAGCAGTCGCTCCATCAGCAAGGAGCAGCTACATCTCGTCTGCAGAGGGGGATACAAGCACATCTGGCCACACAACAGAAAATATCTCTGGACAGCTGGGCTCTGCAGCTTTCTAATGGCGCAAAGCATGAGATTCTATCCTGGGTGGTTCAGGAGACAGCCATACCCTAACATGGTGGCTGCATCCACGGGCTCGGTCTTTCATCAGACAGGCCAGGAACCTGTCACCTATTCCACCCCTGGCTGTGGAGCTCTCCTACAGCAAGGGTGAGTGCTGTTTGGACGTGAAAGGACAGAGACGAGGAAGGAAACAGAGCTGCAGCAGGAGGACAGACGGGGACAGCATTTTTGCCATGTGGTCTCAGAATAATCTCCACTAGACCATCATTGGTTGTATGCGCTCACAAGCTGGCGGAGTGGCCTCAGTGGAGCCTGACAGCTGAGCCTTATGCAGGGAAACTTTTCGCTCCTGTTTTCACTGCCAGGAAGCGTCAGCAAACCAACCTGCAGTGGCGAATCTATTGCTTCGCGCTGATTGATGAGATGGGCCCCAGACCCGACCCACCAGAGCCGCGTCTCTGGATTTCAGGGTGTTTGGATTCCAAAACTGGATCCAGGTGGGATATTAAACAGCTAAACACGGCTTCTAGAATGGGACATTCCTGTCAGGACCTGGGGACTAGAATTCCCAGAGATTCCCACAGTGCCACTGGGCGGCCATACCGAGGCACAGCCAGGGAGCAGTGCGGAGAGTAGGCGCCGCAGGAAGTACCGCCCAAGAGACCCAGAGTGACAGCACCCTGTGGCCCTCTGATTGGCCAAGTGCCCCTACTTAAGCCTAGGGGTTGCCCCTGGAAATTGTCTGGGCAACCACACAGACTTCACCTTGTCTCCTGATCTCCAGTCTCCAACTCCAACCTGGCTCTGAACCTGATTCCTGCCTCTCACTTCTAGCCTGGTACTGCTTCTGGCCTCCAGTCTCTGACCCCGACCTGACTCTGAGCCTGACTCTTGTTTACGGGACCCAGCCTTGCGATTCCCCCAACTTCTGCCCAGCCACTCCAGTCTCTGGTAGGTAGACCTCAGCCCAGCTGTGACCGCCCTGGTCCCTTACAATTCCACCCCTTGGCAGTGGGTTCAAAATCCTAATCTGGATTTGGAATCACCACAGTGGACGGCAGGCATGCCACATACACAAACCAGTTCATTACAACATCATGATCCCCATTTTACAGAGAGAGAAACTGAAGCACAGTGGTTAAGTGACTTCTCCCAAAGCCACAGAGAGACTCTGGGTCAAAGCTGAGATTCGACTCGAGAGCCTCAGCTCCCAGGGCCATGCTCAAACTCTACCATGTCTCTCTCTCTCTGTCTCTGTCTGTTAATGATCTCTAGTATGAATTCCTGTGACAGGATAATAGCCTCGGGTGTTACATCAGCAGATGGCCCATGTAATATCCCCCCTGTATGGTGAACAGCAATGAGATGACAGGAAAATAATTTCTAGGATGGCACAATGCAAGCCCTTGGGGATAGCCCAGCATCGTATTGACTGTCCTTAGCAATTTTATTGGCTACATTAACAAATCCACGACCCCGTACATTAATAGACAACACTGTCACCAGCTAAACAGCTGAACCCTCATCTTAATTCTAATCCTAATGCAGTTCCCCAAGAGTGAAATTCACCCCGTGCAGGGGGCCAGCAAAAGACCTCTGCCCTACCTACCTCGGAGCCATAAGAAGGAGGTAAGTGATGCCTAGATTTTTAGCAGAGGGGTGAACTTTACCACCACTACATGTGCCCATTCTACATATTGACACTCTATGGTCTATTCCTGGCTCTTCCATTGACTTCAGGCAAGCCTCTTCACCGCTCTGTGCCTCTGTTTCCCCCTCTGTAATGGTAGTTACCTTCCTTTGTAAAACACTGTGAGATTTAAGGATCAAGAGTACTAAATTTTTAAATCATCTAAAATAATAATAGATCAATAATATAAATAATATGATACAAGTACTAAATACTAATTATAACAATAAATATAATTAGTATATTTATTATTTATTATTATTATTATTAATCTTAACCTCTTTGCTTGTGCCATCCAGGTAGCTCGGATTCAACTCGGCTGGACCCTAACAGGACATATCCAGCCAGTGCCATAGTTTGCAGGACGTAATCCCTGATTAAAAGTGATCTGTTTATGAAAACTCTCATAAGCAGCAAATCAACTGAGATTAGAGGAATAACACAATGATATTTTTTAAAACATCTCATAGATTTTGTAGAGTTTTAGGCCAGAACCGTGTAATCATCTAGTGAAGAGTTTCTCAACCAAAGGGTTTTGACCCTCCAGGGAGGCATCACAAAATGCAATTGGGGGGAATCACGGGGGAAAGGAAAATCTGCACCCCCCAGGCCCCAGATTCCTTTACCCTTCAAAGTCAAGTGTTCTGTGCCAAGCTGCTGCCAGTGTACACACACACACACACTAAATGATAGGTGATAGGCTTAACATTGCTACATTTTTTAATCTTAGGCCTTGTCTATGCCTAAAACTTAGGTTGACCCGGCTACCTCGCTGAGGGCTATGACAAATTTCACACCCTGTGCGACACAGTTAGGTCGACTCAACCCCCACCCGAGAGCCAGCTGCTCCCCCTTTTCACGGGGATGGATTAACAATAGGAAACCCCCTTCCGTCACTGCAGTAAGTGTCTACACTACAGCCGCGTAGCTGCAGCTCTCCAGCTGAACTGCTCGGAGTGCAGGGACCCACTGAGAATAAAGGGTGGCCCAAGACTGAGACGCACTAATCTAGTGGATCTTCCTTCACCGCACAAGCCGGAGAACTTCACACCCCAGCCCAGCAGCTTGTGGTCTGTTCGGTTTAAGTCGCGGGTTCCGTTTAAATCTGTCCTGATTAGGCCGAACAAAAACGAGCGGTGGAGGATTGTAATTGTCAAAGCTTTAGCAGAGGAGCGCTTCATTTAACGCCTTTAAAAGATTTAGCCCACATTGCCGCTCCTTACAGGATTCAGTGTGGTGTTCTTTTGAAAAGCCGACGTGTTTTAAAGCCTCTGCCATCCTTTATTAAATTAGCCTCAGACTTGCAAATGCACCTTGCCCTTATTGATCCTGGTAATATTTATCTCCTCAATTTTGATAGGCACGTTACACACACACTGAGGGGGTGGGGGGAAAAAATCCTCCTTTTATTGTGAGTGGTGTAAACCTGTTAGCTCAGCCTGAGCGGTGTAGGGAAATGGGGCTGTAATTACAAGGACTGCCAGGCTATTTCAAACAGGAGAGAATAAATAGACATTTCTCTGTGTGGCAAAGGCGCCTTTCGCTTGAAAACTTCGTGACGGAGGATGATTAAAAATATCTTACGGCGTGTCGGAAATCTGGGAGCTTTGATGAGAAAAACGTTCTCGGGAATGAAAGGAGATCAAGTGAAGGAGGAATAGACTCTCCTACACAGAATGCTGTGGAGCCCAATTCATGACTGCAGATGTAGGGAGGGGGGAAACATGCCGCTTTTTTTTTTTTTTTTTTTTTTCCTTATGGAACATGAAAAATGGTGGTGCCTCCTATGGCGAAAAGGATCTCTTTACTCCGATTCTCGGCTCGCATCGTTTGATACAACAAAGCCAAGTGCGCTGGGAAACCATGGCAATATACATGGAGTGCCTGTGCTTTTTGCCTAGAGATGTCACTCCCGAGTTACAAAGGAAGGCAGGGTTGGAAATATTACACTGAGCAGAATTCACTTGCCGCTGTCTTT
>NW_020664545.1:6932770-6939264 GCF_002925995.2 Terrapene triunguis
GATAAATATGGAATCTGAAAATCATTTTTCTTTAATCTACAGCATTAAAAAACACACAAACATGGTGCATGGCTGGGGTAAGAGGGTTTCATTGCTAGCAGCTTGGGCAGAACTTCGTAAGACACATGTATTAGTATTCCAGTAGCACCTAGAAGTACGCTAGGTGCTGTACATACACAGAGTGAGAGAGCATCCCTGACCAGAAGCGCGTACAATCTAACTAGACAAGACAGATCAAAGGTGGGAGAGGTAATGAGACTATCTCAAACAAGTGCCAATGGCACCTTTATGCTACCCCACACCATGGTCCTGATCCAGCACTCTGTTAATCCAGTTTTACTCCACTAGTTCCAGAGTCACACCAGCATCAAATTGGGGTGACAGAGCAGAAAATCAGTCCCAGTACATTCATTTGCATGTCCATCTGGTCTCTGCATCTGCACTGGATTCCTTTCCAGCGATGCCTTAGGTGCCACATCACCCTGCCTCATGGTATAATGGTTGGAAGATTCCTCCATCAGGGTAAGGCAGTTAGGTAAAGTCACTGGCCTAAATTTTCATACTTCTGGATGCCCCCCGTTTTGGACGCTCGACGTGAGACGAGGGCTGGCTGGAAAACAAAGATTCCGTTTCATGAAAAATGTGGAGATTGTGAAATTTATTTTCCTTCCACGTCAGACTCGAAGCTGGGTCTCCCCCTTCCCAGGTAAGGACCCCATCACTCTTTCTCTTTCTCTCAAATGAAATTCCATCCTGGACCTGAGACGCCTTCCTGCCAAAATTGCCACCTACACCAATCCTGAAAAATGAAATGGCGTTTTTCGTCGGCAAAAAGTTTTGCCAGGACTTTTTTGACCAGCTCTCCCTGAGACCCTTGAACCCAGATTTTCAGAGGCGCTGAGCACCAGCAGCTCTCACTGACTCCAACTCCTACAGCGGCTGCTCAGTACTTTGGAAAAAATCAGGCCTGAAGTGTCTCAATTCGGGCACACGAAATCAGATGGCCACTTCTGAAACTTCCACTCCCTTTCCGGGAGGCTCTTGAAAATACCAAGTAGGGACCTGCCTGGGTACTAACAAAGGTGAATTGTGTCAGCCACTGCTTTCGTGTTGCCTCTAGTATTCAGTATTGGACATTACATCACAACCAGATCGACATATCCCGAAAAATACACTACACTAGGGCATCCAGCAAGCTTGCACTCTGTGTTGGGAAGAAGCACTGGGGTAGGCACTGGGGTTTGTTTGGATGCTACAGAAATCAGCTTTGGACAGGTTTTGCCCAGCTAGCATCATGGAAGGGAATGTGGTACCAGTTAAGTGGGGGTGCTGGGGTTGACTGGTTAAACAGTGGGGCCCCTGGGTTCTATTTTGGGCTCTGGGAGGGCAGTGTTGTCTAGTGAGTACACCTCTGTGACTGGGATTCCTGACTCTTCAGTTCTAAGTTTGGCTCCACCCCTGACTCACTTTGTGACCTTGCTCAAGTCACGTCTACTTTCTGTTCCTCCATTTCCCCATTTGTTTAAAAAAATAAAAGAAAGGGAGGGGGCCAGGCTAGCTCTCTCAGAGGAGCCGGTGCGAGGGTTTAGCTCATTAACGTCGGTAAAATGCCTTGCGATCTTCGGAGGGAAGGGGCGAGCGAAGTGCAAATGATCACCCTCATCATCACCGCCACCGCTGGGCCCGTGCTGCTTGATACACGGAGATGAAGGGAAATTGGTAGCATCTGGGCCTGCTGTTTCTTGGCACTGCTGACCGTGCCGCCGCGCCTGCTCTTCGGAACCTCGGGATACAAAGCGCCTGCTCCGCCAATGCTTTTCATTTCCAGCTAACCACGTTTCCTTTCAGCTCACATCAAAGTCAACACGGAGCTGGATCACGTCCAAAGTCATAATTGTTAACCTGCGCTCTTCCCCAGCAAACATGCCCCCCTCTGCACGCACGCACCCCCCTCTCCCACGAAGATCTTCTGCTCGCCCAGGCAGTCTACAGACCGGCCCATGACATGAGGCCGGGCAGCAAGTCAATCGGGCTATTGATAAAGGCACTCAAGTGTGGAGTGTTCATAACATATTGCAGATTGAGAGGTTCTGTCGGGGACTCCTGCTCCTGGGAAACAGATTCCTGTCTCCCAAATTTAATTGTAATGATAGTGAAAGCGAAATCTTGAGAAAAAGTCACCCAGCCCTCTCAACACTCCCCCACCCCCATACACACACGCCCAGATACCTGCTTCCAGCCAGACCCATGAACACTGCTGGCCCTGCGCTCGGGCTCTAGGGCAGAGAGGAGCAGGCTGATGGGAGCACCAGGAGAAGAGCAGGGAAGGGAAAGGAGGAAGAGAATGAGGGGAGACCAGAGAGGAAGTTGGGAGCAGACAGGAATAGAGAGTAAGAGTATGGAGAGGTTGGGCCAGAAAAAGAAGGGAGGGGAGAAAAGAAGAGAGTGGGTGCAGCCGAGATGGCTTGGAAGGAGATAAGGGAACCTGCTCCCAAGCCCAGCTATCTAAGCACCGCCCATCTGAATGCCTAGGTGTGTGGGTTGTGGGAGCATCGCACGTCCCTGTCCCTCCCGCTACTTGGCACATGCTGGTTTCTCCGTCTAACGAGGACAGGCATCGGCCAAGTTTTCTCACAGGCCAGTGGATCCTGCTTCTTATCCAATCCACACACATGCTGCTCCTGGACCAGGCTCAGCTCGCCTCAATCCCTCGCCGAAAATCCCAGGGGGGGGGGGGGGACAGCAGCAGCAGTGAGGAAACATTGGCAGTGTTTGCCACTGTCACATTGCAAGCAAGGGCACAGCCTGGGAGAGACCGGGGGCGGCGGGGGTTGAGAAGCAGAAACGGCGGGAGATGGATGGGAGAGGTGATTTCATCCCACACAACAGAAAGCTGGCTGCTGCCAGAGCCAGGCAAAGGATGAAGGGACAGGGAAGCCCCCTGGTCCATTAAGTAGTGCATGGGAGGGGGCCCTGGATTATGAATTGCAAATTCCACCCCTGACTTTCTCTCGCCAGCGAGAATCCAGAGAGCATCACCGAAGCAATGGGGAAGGAGGGGGAACTGCTTCTGCTGCCCATTTGATGCCCAATCAGCTTCCTCCTCCCTGGCTGCTGACTGACAGCGAGGGGGAGCCAAATGTTGCTGTTGTGGGTGGGAAAGCCTTCTCCTCTGCAACTCTGGGGTGTGACTCGTCTCTAGGCTCCTGTCAAGTTGGTCTTGTATAATCAGCTCCCCTTTTCTCCCTTGCCTGGAGCAGTGCCCTTTAATTTCTCCTTCCCCCCCACCATTGTCCTCATGACCAAGTACTTTAATCAGCATACAACAGGCTAGCATCTGCTCTTGGTGTTAAGTGGGGGGGGGGGAGGAGTCACTCCAGTTTTATAGCAGTGTGAATGAGATCAGACTCCAACTCGCTGTCTTTCTACTGCTTCTTTCTATCATGTATACTATGAGCTCGCCTCGTGTTCTTTAATTTTTATGAAATACCTTGAGAGGCAGCTCTCAGAGCAGATAGACAACAGGAAGTTCTGGATGGGATGGAAAACCCAGGCCCGACCATTCGGAGTCATTAACGACCCCCTCCCGCCAGGGCACTTGAACACAAGTAGTGGTCTTAGCCCTGATGTCGGGGCCAAACTCCACTTTGAGCGGCTTCTTTACCTAAATTCTCCCTTGTAATTACAGTGGCCCAGGGGATACGTCTTCACTTCCGGTCCTACAATGCTATGTAGGGTTCTGCGAGTTTACTATTATTTATTATTGTACAGTAACTCCTCACTTAACGTTGTAGTTCTGTTCCTGAAAAATGTGACTTTAAGCGAAATGATGTTAAGCGAATCCAATTTCCCCATAAGAATTAATGTAAATGGGGGGGTTAGGTTCCAGGGAAATTTTTTTCACCAGACAAAAAAATGATAGATAGATAGATAGATAGATAGATAGATAGATAGATAGATACACACAATATACGTTTTAAACAAACAATTTAATACTGTTCACCGCTATGATGATTGTGAAGCTTGGTTGAGGTGGTGAAGTCAGAAGGTGGGATATTTCCCAGGGAATGCCTTGCTGCTAAGTGATGAACTAGCACTCGGCTGAGCCCTCAAGGGTTAACACATTGTTGTTAATGTAGCCTCTCACACTCTACAAGGCAGCAGGAATGGAGGGCAGGGGAAATAGCATGGCAGACAGAGACAGACACACACTTTGTGTGTGGGAGAGAGAGAGAGATGCACACTGCCCCTTTAAGTAAGCTGACCCACTCTTAAGTGCATTGTCTTTTTAAGTGGATCGGGAAGTTGAGACAGCAGCTGCTGCCCCAAGCTCTCTCTGTCTCTCTCCCTCCGTGTCCCCTCCCTGCTCTATATGGCGAAGGGGTAAGCAGGGTGTAGGAGCAGGGGGGAGGGGGACACCCTGACATTAGACCTCCCTTTCTCCCCCCCTGCACAGCAAGCAGGAGGCTTGGGGAGCAGCTCCAAGGCAGAGGGCAGGAGCAGCACATGGCGGTGGGGGGAGGGACAGCTGCAATTGCTAGCCTGCTGGGCAGCTGCTGCACAGGGAACTTAGGGGAGCGGGGAGCTGATGGGGGGGCTGCCGGTCCACCCTGGTTCCAAGCCCCCACCAGCTAGCTGCAAGGGGCTGCTCTTCCTGCATAGGGTTACCATATCTGAACTTTCAAAAAAGAGGACACTCCATTGGGGGGTAGCCCCGCCCCCTAGCCACTCCCTCCCACTTCCCGCTCCCCTGACAGCCCCCCCAGAACCCCTGACCCATCTAACCTCCCCTGCTCCCTGTCCCTGATTGTCCCAACCCCTCTCCACACCCCTGCCCCCCTGACAGCCCCCCCGAACTCCCGACCCATCCAACCCCCCCCGCTCCCTACCCCCTGACTGCCCCCCTTCTCCAACTCCCCGGCCTCCTTACCGTGCCGCTCGGCTTAGAGCAGGTGTCTGGCTCCGCGCCCCAAGGAGCGCCCCGCCCAAGTGCTACCGAGCGGCGTGCTGAGGCTGTGGAGGAGGGGGGAAGCAGGGGAGGGGCTCTGGCCGCCGCTGCCAGCCCCACCGCCGCGTTCCCTCACAGGCGCACAGCCCCGCCCCCCCAGCGCTGCCGGGCGGCGTGCTAAGGCTGCAGGAGATGGGGGGAGCCGGGAAGGGGCTTTGACTGCCGAGGCCCCAATGCGAGCGGCGCTCGGCTGCCCTGTCAGCCGCTTTTCGGTCGATAAATAGCCGACCAGGGGGAAATCCCAGACATTTTTAGATTTTTAGAAATCCCCCCTGGGCGGCTATTTAAAGAGCGAAAAGCCGGACATGTCCGGGGAAACCCGGACGTATGGTAGCCCTATTCCTGCAAGCAGTGGACAAAGCAGGAGGCTGCCAAACGGCATTAGAAGGGAGCATTGCACAACTTTAAACAAGCACGTTCCCTAATTGATCAGCAACTTAACAACGAATTAACCGGGACGACTTTAAGTGAGGAGTTACCGTAGATTCTAGAGGCCCTAATCAAGATTTGGGCCCCATTGTGCCAGGTGCTGCCCACACAAAACACAAGGACTGTCCTTGAAGAAGTTACACTGTAAACAGACAACACAGAGAAAGGGTGTGTCACAATCTTCATTTTGCAGGTGGGTCATGAAGAGGTGAGATGATATTCCTCAAGAAAATGTATAACACAGCTGGGAATAGAGCCAAAGTCTCAGCATTAGGATAGTAACTTAACCACAAAACGATCCTTCCTCTCACTGTTAAACACCCCAGAGGAGGCTGACTTTGCAAGTGCTTCCTGTGTTGTGAGAGGAGGAATCGCTGATTTGCGATGGAGTCCCATCTCTAACATCCTGCTGGAGAGTTTGAGGATGGAGTAGAATATAACAGGATTTTCTTTACACTACAGGTTTGTACAGCACCTAACACAATGCTATCCTAGGAGATAGGATAGGGATCTTGGTCCAGGACTGCACCTCCTAGGCACGATGAGAATACAAATAAATAATAAGGCAGTGGAGTTAAATGCCTAAACAAACGTAATTATTGTTTTTCTAACTCCTCGCTGGTCTCTAACCTCCAGGGCAGTACACAAACCTTCAGTGTACAGCCAGTCCCACCCACTCACCCTGATTTGAAACAAATATAATAAAAAATAATTAACACCCCCAAATTCAAACATTACATTATCTGCTAACCAGCTAACCAATGAATACAATTAATTTGTGCACACACACACACAAAGAAATCATCAGCAATTAGAATTGGGAGCACATTTTTCTAATTAATCTGGAATATTGTCCCTCTGTTGCATGTTTAATTAGCTAATTGCGTTTGTCCCTCCCCAGCTATTTTTTTCATCTCTGAAGACTCTTTTTCAAACTAGTTCTGCCTCCAAAAAAAGAAAAACGCATCAGTAATTTAAAAACGGATTCTGGCTCCTTTTCAGGCAGACGGGTGTGTGTGTGTGTGTGTGTGTGTGTGTGTGTGTGTGTGTGTGTGTG
>NW_020664545.1:6939274-6990768 GCF_002925995.2 Terrapene triunguis
TGTGTGTGTGTGTGTGTGTGTGTGTGTGTGTGTGTGTGTGTGTGTGTAAACCTTAAGGCAGCTAGTGTTTTCCTTTTTCTTTCTTTCTTTTCATATTCTTTTCTGTTCGTTGCATGTGTTTTATTACAGAGCTTGTCTCTTCAGTTCAACACCCACCTCAGAACCCTGCTGGTCTCCAGATTCCCCTGGGATACTCCCATGACAGAAAGGGAAGCCATGCCATAATGCACCCTTGGATGCATTCATTTAAGCACTTTTTTTGCAACGATTCTACATTTTATCCATGCACAATGATGCTGTTTTGCATATCACTGGCAGCCCTTCATCCAGCGATCTCCGTATACTTGACCAAGGGTTAATTAATTCTCACTCTGCCCTGGTGATGTCCGTGAGTCTTATCATCTTTGCTGGTGGAGGGGTAAACTGAGGCATGGAACGTTTACATGAAATGCTCAGCCAGTGAGTCACAGTGATGGAGCAATGAATGCAACTCTGGCTTCCAGACCCCTGCTCTAAGTACGAAGGCCCAGATCCACAAAAGGGACTAAGGCATCTAGAAAATCCCAGGACTAACCCTGCGATCCACGGAGCCTGAGCGAGGTGCATAGGCTCCTGTGCAGTGAATGGGGAGAGATACACACCTTAGAATGTGATCCGCAAAGCCAGCACCCTAGGTGGGAAGCCACCTAAGCTAGCCAATGGGAGGTGCCAGCAAGAGGGGGGTGTGCTAAATCCTGCCCCTTTCTCAGAGTTCATTGCTTAAGTCTGGGCTGCCGGGAGCACCTATCTCTGCCAGCCAATCGCAAACCACCTTCCCCTAGGTGTTTTGTGGGGTTAGGTGGCCTCTTAGCACCCTACTGGATCAAGCCCCTCACGTAACTTAGGCAGCCAAACCCGTCCTCCCCCAGTTTATGGATCATTCTGGGGATCAGGCAGGAGATGGGCATCTGGACACCTAGAATGAGGCAGATGTGCCGGTGCCCAGAGGCAGGAAAGTAGGCTGCAAGGGAAATTTTACTCCAAAAACTGAAGGCGTTGAATGAGTTTAGCTGCCCACAGGGTCAGGCAGAAGCCGAGTGTGAATTTTGTGGAATTTTAGGACTTGGGTGCCCAAAAACAGGATGCAGGCCCCTAAGTACCTTTGTGGGGCCCACCCTAGATCATTCAAGCCTCCAGAGATTTGCCTTCTAAGGCAGAGCAAAGTTAACGCATTTAAGGAGCAGCACCGGCTGCCAACCAGAGAAAAGCTGGACTCTGCATAAATCTGTATCCAAACGTATCCCAAAGTTCGGACGTGCAGCACTAGCATTTTGGTTCCATCCATCTAAGCATTTATACCATGCCCATCACCTTGGTATCTGGACAGCATGTATTCTGTGGTGTCGCTCTGGAATTGTGGTGCCTTTGGGGGTTTTGGGGTAGTGCACCTTTACATTTCTAAGCAGTCTCCTTGGGCTTGTCTTCACCAGAAAATTAGGTCATTACAGAAGAGGAGGCCTGTTAGTCAATGTGATGTTAGGAAGATTTTGCAGTCAGTGGAGACACAGACAGGTCATGTTTAACATCATGTCAACTGGTCACCATGAACCCGCATGGGTGCACTATGGGCAACTGCGGTCAGCTGACTTGTCCTTGTCAACCACGTCATATTTATCAGTGTTAATTAACGTGACACCTCAAGATCACGTTCAAACATTACCTAATTTGGACACACGCCCCCTATGTTCAGAGCTCAGCCGCCATCTTGTCCTCAGAGCTAAGGGCAGACTGCTGGAGGATGTGCACACTGGGTGCTCTCTCTCCATCAGGCAGACATTCCTTTGTCTCCTCTTGTATTGTTGTGTTCTTAAATCTAAAATAAAGGCTGTTTTAGCTCAAAAGGATCTGATTCTTTACCCACTTACCTGGGTGGTAAATCAGGAGTCGCTCCACTGAAGTCAAGAGAGTGACAACAGAGCGAGACCAGGCCCAAACTATCTCTCCACTCTTCATGTATGGAGAAACACAGCAGAGTCTATCTCTAATACAGGGGTCGGCAACCTTTCAGAAGCGGTGTGCCGAGTCTTCATTTATTCATTTAAGGTTTTGCGTGCCAGTCATACATGTTAACGTTTTTAGAAGGTCCCTTTCTATACGTCTATAATATAGAACTAAACTATTGTTGTCTGTAAAGTAAATAAGGTTTTTAAAATGTTTAAGAAGCTTCATTTAAAATTAAATTAAAATGCAGAGCCCCTCCGGACTGGTGGCCAGGACCCGGGCAGTGTGAGTGCCACTGAAAATCAGCTCGCGTGCCGCCTTCGGCACGTGTGCTATAGGTTGCCTACCCCTGCTCTAATACATGCTGAGCATAGTTACTGTGATATGGAAAATATGTTACAGGTGGTGTGTAAGGCCCTATATGCCAATTCCATCAAGGCCAGACATTTCCTAACCCAGCTCCAGGAAGAAAATGACTTGCCAAAATAATATCACTTCAAGCAGAAAGATCCAGCTTACAGGAACTCAACATACTAAATGCCCGAGAGGCTGCTGGAGCAACAAAAAACGGTGGAAAGCAAAGCTGGCAAGAACGAGCTCGCAAAGGCAGCTGTTGTCCTTACCTCAACCCTTCAGAATGTGTTCCCTATTTTAGCGAACCTCGTCCACCAATTTGAACGGGCTATGCGGGAAGCCAGCCCTGATGCCACGATCAGAAGCGTTGTGTTGCCTCTCGCATCTCTGACACTTGTGCAGTTTGCAGGAAAAGAAACACCCGAGTGCTTCTGAAACCGAAGGAGAAGGAGGCACCTCAACAATTGTGCTAAAGGAAATTTCACCTCCCGCACCAACCAGTAAGCGTGGCTGTGTGATTTTGCTTAGTATAGTAGGACCTGAGTGAAAAGGCATGGAAGTCATTGGGCTTTGGATCAGAGCATGTGGCTTGCCGTCTCTTGGGCAGGGCCAATCCAAGCAAACTTCAATCTCCCTCTCTCTCAGCAGAAAAATGGAAATCTGGCCCTCATTTAGGTGCCTAAATGGGAGCTGAGCTCTTTAAAAAATCGAATGCCAATTGTGTGGGCTGAGCCCTTTTGAAAATACGGCCCAACGTTCTGCATTGAAAAGCACCGGGGATAACGACGGAGTCACGGCCGCTTCTTAAGTCTCTGCTGCCGACTTTGTTTCTCTCCCAAATTGGATCCACCTCTCAGCCCAACCAAGTCAGGCAGGCTGGCTCTGTGGAGTGCGTTCTGCAGACGAACAGCTGCGGAACACATACAGCTGTGCCTGTTTTGTACACCAGCATTTTTCAGCAGAGTTGGAGCCTTGCCAGGCACTGGTTGAATCGTTAATATTTTTCATCTTGCAGTGTGAGGAAATCGCTTGCAGATATTAAACAGACCCAAAGAATGGTCTAAGGTGACTGAATGACTCAGGGCATCGTATTGGATGATAAGGCCTGATTTTCAATTGCTCAGCCTCTGCAATCAGGGCCAGATTTTCCAAAGAGCTAAGTAGTCATTTAGGCACCCAAAATAAAGGGACAACGTTTCAAAAGCTGGCTGCTGAACACTTTTGAGAATCTGGTCATTAGTGTTATATGGGGAGCTAGTTTGGGTGGAGCACTTTTGCAAACCTGGGCCTGTTTCCTCTGTGTTTGACAAATACCTTGTACACGTGGGGCGCTACCGCTATCTGATTCAACAATAATTCTACAGAAGGGGATAAAGCGGCACATAGAGGTGAAGGTGACGGGCCCAAGAACACATGGACGCATTGGAAATAGAAACCAGGAGTACAGCTAGGTCAAATTTTTCAGCTGAAACGTTTGGTGGTGAAAAATGCAGATTCGGTGATACCAAAAATCCCTGCGAATTTGCGTCAGTTTCACCAAATTGTTTTAGTTGCACAAACCTTTTAAAAAATCACACCCCCCCCCATCAAAACATTTTCTGCTGACCTTTTCTAAATGAAATGTTTCACTCTTTCACTGTGAAATGACTTTTTGCTTTAAAAAACCTCCTTTAATTTTATTTTAAAAACCAATCACCACCCTTGTAAAAGGGTCAACATTTAAATGAAACTTGTCGATTCTGTCAAAGCAAAATGTTTTGTTTGACCCAAACCAAATGGGCTTATTTTTACTTTTCAATTCACCGAAAATTTTGAAAACCACTGTTTACAGTTCCACCTAAAACTTTGTTTGTTTTTGGCAAATAGCCAGCAAACCAAAAGACTCTGTCAATCAGTAGCTCTACCCAGGACCCCTGACCTTCAACCCTGTGTCCTGTCTCCAGGGTCATACTAATTTCATTTCGAGAAACACACAGCAATTGACAGCCAAGGTTCATCAGTCCCATCTCTCCCTCCTGGTCTATAGGGTGACCAGATGTCCCAATTTTATAGGGACAGTCCCGATTCTGGGGTCTTTTTCTTATATAGGCTCCTATCACCCCGCACCCCCTGTCCTGATTTTTCACATTTGCTGTCTGGTCACCTTACTGGTCTATCAAACCCAAAACTCTCCCCTCGCTCCCACCTTCCGGCTCATTCCTCAGTGGAACGAATGGGAGAACAGAGGGGCTGTTACAAAGGGGCCGAGGATTCACAGTACTCCATAAGGCGAGGCTGTGAGATATAAAGTGCTGTTCACAGAGTTACCAGGCTGTTCTCTTCCCTTTCTGTGGGTACAATGCAGGGTGGTAGGCAGAGCTTGGAAAAGAGCCAGTCCTGGACCCTGGCTGGGAGTAGGGTGACCAGACAGCAAATGTGAAAAATCGGGACAGGGGGTGGGGGGTAATAGGACCCTAGCTGGGAGGGATGGGAGCGCTTAGCTCCTCAACCCTGTTTCCATGTCTAGTAGCTGCCGTTCCCATGTTTCCTCCTCCTAGGAGCTTGGACCAGAATCTGTGCTGAGAGCTGCCCTGCGGATCTGGAAGCAGAAGTTTGTCTAGAAATAAGAGGCTGAACGCCTCTTGGGAAAACTTTTGTTGTCGACGGGAAACATACTCCCAAGGCCCTGTGTAAGGTGACCCTCCCTGCCCTGGCAGTAATGGCAAACAGAGGCTGAGTGCAGGGCCCTATTGTGCAGGGTGCTGTACTAAAAACATAGGAGGAAAAAACCTGGCCCTGAAAAGCTTGTGGTCTAATCCAGTGGTTCTCAAACTTCATTGCCCCATGACCCCCTTCTGACAACACAAATTACTACACGACCCCAGGAGTGGGGACCGAAGCCCAAGCCCGCCCAAAGCCCGCTGCCTCGGACGAGGGGGCCAAGCTGTCCCAGGGCTTCTGCCCTGGGCGGGGGGCGTGTAACCTTAGTCCCCCTGCCCAAGGCTGAAGTCCTCCAGCTTCGGCTTCGGTCTTGGATGGTGGGACTTGGGCTTGGGCTTGGGCTTGGGCTTTGGTTTCAGCCCCAGGCAGTGAGGCTCGGGCTTTGGCCCTGGGCCCCAGCAAATCTCACACCAGCCTTGGCGACCCCATTAAAATGAGGTCCCGACCCACCTTGAGAACCCCTGGTCTAATCCAACAAAAGGGAGGGGACCAGAAAAGGGAAGAGTTTTGCTCAAGGTCACCTAGCAGGTTAGTGGCAGAGCAGGGAACAGAACCCAGGTCTCTTGGGGCTAATCTTCACTAGAAAATTAGATCAACCCAGCTACGTCGCTCAGGGACGTGAAAAATCCAAGCCCCTGAGTGACACAGCTAAGCCAACCTCAGTCTCCATGTAGACAGCATTAGGCAGATGCAAGAATTCTTCCGTTGAGCCAGCTACCTCCTCTCGGGGAGCTAAATTAACTACAACAAGGGGAGAACCCCTCCTCTTGCTGTAATAAGTGTCTACACTGAAGTGCCACAGCAACGCTGCCACTGGAGCATTTTAAGTGTGGACATAGCCAGGGTTTTTAAGCCAGTGGCCTGTAAAATGGACAACATTGCCTCTCAGCTGGGCAGTTTGGCAGTTGAGATTATTAGTGGTAAAGCCAGGAAAAAGCCCCCGGTTCGCCTGACTCCTGCCATCATAGGTGACTGGTGAAAATATTCTTTGTGGGGACTGAGCAAAACTTAATAGCTCTCGGCGGGGAGGGTGGCAGGGCCCACTCTCCAGTGTGTGTTGGGGGTTCACTGTTTCTAACCCAGGCACTGTGGAGACGAGGCCCTAAGGGAACGGGGCGGGGGGGGGTTGGAGAGCGAGCCCGCCCCGGACTCACCCCATAGCAGCGGCTCCTGTCTCGCAGGGCTCGGCCTGGCTCTGCACTCCGCCCCCACAATGCTCCATGCTGCTCCCTTCCAGATGTGGGGCTTCACCTGCTGATCTGGGCATGGGTGAAGGGTGGCTCAGAGATGCATCTGGGCAGCTGAGCCCCGTCTAGCCCTAGCCACCACGCCACCTATGCCACACACGATGTAAACCCTTCCCTCCCCCCTCACCAAGTCCAAGCTGCACAAAGACCAGAACCACTGGAAAAGATCATGGCTGGGCTTGACAGCATCTTTTCAAATAGCTCAATTACATCTAATGCCGTATTTCCTGTAATAGCTAGATCTCCATGCTCTTAACTTTCATAGATTTCAAGGCCAGAAGGGACCACTGGGATCATGTAGTCTGACCTCCCGTTTAACATAGGCCAGAGAACTATCCCGAATTAATTCCTCTTGGAATTAGAGCAAACCTTTTGGAAAGCTTCCAGTCTTGATGTAAAAGTTGCCATTGATGGACACTCTATGACAACCCTTGACAGGTTTTTCCTCACAGTTAATTACCATCACTGTTAAACATTTGCACCTTAGTTCAAGTCTAAATTCGTCTAGTTTCAACTTCCAGCCATTGGATCTTGTTAGACCTTTGTACACTAGATTTAAGAGTCCCCCGTTATCAAATTTCTCTTCCCCATGTAGTCACTTATAGACTGTGATCAAGTCACCTCTTAACCTTCTGCTTGTTTTCCAATTCTGCCATCATTCTCACGGCTCTTCTCTGAATCCTCTCCAATTTATCAACGTCCTCTTGAATTGTGGGCACCAGAATTGGACACTATCCCAGTAGCTGTTGTACCAATACCAAATACAGAGGTAATATATCTTCTCTGCTCCTATTAGATATCCCCCTGTTGATACATCCGAGGATCACATTAGACATTTGGATTGCTTGACAAACAGTTACATTTGCCCGTACTGAAATGCGTATTGTTTGATTGTGTCCAGCCTATCAGGCAATTCAGAACACTCTGTGTCAGTGACCCGTCCTCTTCATTATTTACCACTTCCGCAAGCTTTGTGCAAACTTTATCAGGGATAATTTTATGTTTCCTTTCATGAAAATGTTAACGAGCATAGCGCCAGGGACCCCACTGGAAACAAACCCGCTCAATGAAGGTCCCCTATTTCCAATGACATTTTGAGACCTATCAGTTAGCTTTGAGGGCCAGTGAAACAGCAGAGAAGCCCTTGATTGCTGTATATCGGAATTGGGTCAACAATCCCCTTGGCTTCTCTGCTTTGGGTTAAACGGAGACTTTTTTTTTTTTTTGGATCAGATGCTTCCTTAATTGCCTCTTCAAGGCTTCCTCCAGATAGCGGCTCTATTTGAAGACGGAGATTGGACTCAATGTACAGGTCAAAGCTGGGCTAATAGTGTTCTTAGGGTACGTCTACACAGCACGCAGCCACCCTCAAGAGCCCAGTCTCGGAGCCCAGGCCTACCCACTCAAGCCTGCAGGCTTGTCGATGTCCAGGCTTGGGCTGGAGCTCAGGCTCTCACACCTAAGAGCGGGAGGTGGGCTTCAGAGCCCACGCTTCAGCCCGAACCCGAACATCCGCCCAGCTGTTTGTAGAGCCCCGTGAGCTCATGTCTGTAGACCCAGCCTCTGACACTCACTGCCGCAAGCTGCTGCTGCTTTCTGTGTAGATGGACCCTAGGGACCATGGTATGTGTGACGCTGAGTGATGGCCTCAGAGGAGTCCAAGGTAACTTTGCCGTGGGAAGCATCAGACCAAGGCAGGGCTTCTCCAGCCACTTTGCTGGGGATGCGCCTGATTGTGGGGGTTGGGGGGGGGGGAGTTCTGAGTTTCAGCTGCAGAGCTCAGCACTGGGGAAATGCTTCACGAAGAGGGAGGCTTTGGCCCCAGCTGTCTAGTGAGCACCAGTGAAAGAGCCGTTTGTCGCCAGGAGTTGGTGGCGGGTTGCGCCTCCAGAATGAGAACCACGCAGGCAGCGAGATTTGTGTTATTACAATGGAAACCCCGTGAGATTTGGATTATCCCTTGGGAAAAGACCTGCCGGTGAGAGGACTTTTAATCGGCACGGAAGGATTGTGCGTCGTGAGCATGGAGAATGGAACAGATCCCCCCACTGGATGAGACAATGGGATCAGCAAACGCCTGGTTGGAGAGAGGAGTTGAGCTGAGGGGTGGAGGGCTATGGCTAAAGGATCACCCCAGGAGATTAAGGATACTGCCTCAACGGGGCCGACCATCCTGCCGCTGTCCATGATGCCTCGCTGAGATTCACGCATCACAGGGACCTGACCCAACTACCACTGACTTCATTCGGAGTTCATTCGGGACCTTGAGGAAGTGGGGACAGTCTCACTCACACCCCATAGCCTGAGCATCCAAGATTGTTGCTAGAGCCGGTGGTACAATAGTTTCTAGGGAGATTTTTGAACCTGTTCCCATTTTGCAGGGTTCAAAATGGATCCATTTTTTGCTAACATTTCCACATTTTTAAAGAGAATTTTTTATTTTTGTTTGAATATCAGTTTTGAATGTAATATCAATTACTGTTTGAAATCAGTATTGAATGTTTTCATTTCCCATCAGCCACATGCAGGGAGTCCGTTTGGATACACTTCCTGATGAGCACACGCGAGGTGTTGTTTCTCACACCTTACTGTGCACGGGAGAGCGGGGAAGGAAATGGTTTTCCTTCCCCATGAGAATTTCGGAGATTTGAAAAGTTTTTCACGCCCCCAAATGGGGACAAAAAATCAAAATCTTGAAAAATGTCATGAACCAATAATCTGAAAACATTTCAGACTGGGTCAATGTAAATGCTTTGTTTTGATAATTTGCAACGGTTTCATTTCAATGCCAACCTTCTGTTTCTTAAATAAATAAATAAATAAGCCCACTTTATTTTATAAGAAATTCACTAAAATTGTAAACCAAAATCTTGTTTTGAACCAAAATTCAAAACTTTTCATTTTGAAAATGTCAACGCAGGACAGTTCAACAACTTTGAAACTTGGTTTTTCAAAGTTTGTTTGAACTGGGAGATTCATCGCAACCAGTCATTTCCCACAACGGTGTCAGTTTTTGGGGCGGAAAACACCTTTAGATGGAAAATTCTCACCCAGCTCTAATTATTACTCACACAATATTGTGCAAAATCCCCTACACCTGCAAACACACACACACACACACAGAGAAATCCTCTTCTGTTGATTCTATCCACCTACATATGTCTAGTGCAACAAAAACATGGCAACCTACCACCCACATATTGTGTAAATACATATATCAAACTTAATGCTAGTTATTGCATATGCAGCCATATAATCTTCCTTTTGATCTTCATTAGTGATGGGGAAACCTCAAATATTTCAGTCATTATTATTATTTCTTATTATTACTCCAAGTAGCACATAGAGACCTCAACGGAGATCAGGGCCCCATTGTCCTGGATGCTGTACAGAGACATAGTGAGAGACAGTCCCTGCCCCACAATGCTTACAATCGAAACGGACAGGACAGAGTTTGTGGTTTGCTTTGGAGAAGTGGTTTGAAAGATGCAGTTTGGGCCTGTGAAGCTGGGCTGGATAAATCCCGGGAACTGACTTTTTCACCTATTCCATAAGAATTTCTGCTGCCAGGCTGTCCAGGAAGTGCAAAGTCAGGAGGAAAAGGAAAAGGAAAAACCACATTTATCTGAGTGGCGTAAAACAGGCTTGGCTCAAATCCGGATCCAGTAATGGGCAAACATTTGTAGGAGAGGAGGGGGAGTCTGATTTTTTCAGAGCGAGCTCACACACATACTTTATCGCCCCCCAAACTTTATTATACCAATGGAGTATACACCTACACTCACACGCTCTGCTCTTTGTTGTGCTGTGCTGCCCCCATAAAGCTACATCCAGATACACGCACACACCCACTTGTCACTATTATACACTAACCTGCAGGAGCCTCCGGTGTATTTTATGCACACCCACTCCCTGAATTTTATACTAGCTCTTATTGTATATTCATCTGGGCACTCCCCCCCATCTGACACATCTTTAACATGTGAATACACACACACACACACACTTTTCGTCTATGTTACATTCTCCCACATTCTCTTCTGATCTCCGGTTGCACTTTCCCTGCACACATAAGCATACACACATGCAGGCACACACAAACAGCCTTCTGGTCTTCATTTCACTTTCCCTGCACGTACACACACACACGCACACATACAGGTCACCGGAGGGTGACTGCACACGGAGAGCCACTCCAGTCACTCACCAATGCCTCTTTCCTGTCCTGCATTTCAGATCCCCAGCGATGTCTTACCCAGCTGTCCAAGAGGATTCTAGATCTTAATTTCTGGTGGTGGCAAGTGGGGCGGGAGAAGGTGGGGAGTATGGAAAAGAGAGGAAGGTAAAAATATGGAAAATACAGTGGTGTTTGCTTTGGAGTTAACCGGATGATGAATTCTGACAGGTGCACACTGGAGTGAATCATATGAGGAGAGGTCTCTTTTCTCTCTGCCCACTGCTGTGCCAGTCTGGCTGCTCCATCACAATGAAAGCTGTTTCAAGGTTACTTAAGCGATAAATTATGTTATATGCTTAACGTCCCCGCCAATAACACCCACCCAGGACTTCCTCACCCTCCATTTATTTTCTCTTTCCAGATGCATGGCTGGGAAAGCTGCTCCTTCCCTCTCACTTCATTAAGGGGAAGAAGGGGCTGTAGCCATTAAATCACCCATTGAAAGGTGACCGTCGCTGATTAAAAGAGCAGGTGCCAGATCCTCAGTGGGCGTCTATCTGCCGAAGTCAACGGCGCTACTCTGATGTACACCCGCTGGGAGGGTCTGGCCCCAGAAGCAGCGTGGGAGTTGGCGGGGGAATCTGAAGTGAAATCAGACCCGAGGCAGAAATGACAGGGATGCTGGCAGAGACGCCGAAGGAGCAGTCATCACAGAGAGTCAAAGCTACTCAGCAGCACTCGTTCAGCGGGCCCAATTCTCCATTCCCCGCTCCTCGTGCAGTCACTGAGGGCTGGGCACGGTGGGCGTAAAGCACTGCCAAATCAGAAGGCACCCCCTTTGCACTGGAGTCAGCGCTCACACAAGGTGCAGGGCAAGGTAGAGGCAGACCCAGGATCTCCATGGACCCCCTGAGGGTATTCACCTGGGAGGGAGCAGGAATGTTGCCACTGGGCCTGATTCTGCTTTTAGTTACACTGGTGTAAATCTGGAGGAACTCCACTCATACCCAACATAATCAGGAACAGGCAGGATGGGCATCTGCTGGGTCTTACTGACGTTTCCTTGAATATCCCTCAGCCAATACAAGCGCCGTCCCTCCTCGTTTCTCTTCCTTTTACATCAAAGTGCTTTCAGAGCAACATCTGCCAGCCCCAGCGAGCCTGACTCCCTACATCCTAGGTGTGAATGGCCTTAGCCCCACAGAGAAACATTCAATCTGGATTTGCCCAGGGATGGAATCTTTTTTTTCCCCCCCTAACCCTAAACCACTGGGTGAGCCCGAAGCCAGATGTGGAGGGAGCATAGCCTCATGATTCTTAGGTCACGTCCCATTCACAAAAATGCCCCTCTCCTAACGTCAGCGGTGTGCACAGGAATGGGTTAGCAGATTCCAAGGCCAGAAGGGACCCCTGTGATCATCTAGTCTCACCTCCTGTAGAACACCGGCCAAAGAACTGCCCCAAATAATCCCCAGAGCAGATCTTTGAGAAAAACCTCCCATCTTGATTTGAAAGTTGTCAGTGATGGAGAATCCACCACAATCCTTGGTAAATTGTTCCCATGGTTAATTACTCTCACCATTAACGATTTATGCCTTATTCCCAGTCTGAATTTGTCTAGCTTCAACTTCCAGCCATTGGATGGTGTTAGACCTTTCTCTCCTAGATGAAAGAGCCCATTATTAAATATGTATGCCTCACAAATATATAGACTGTAATCAAGTCTATGATCCCTTAACTTTCTCTTTGTTAAGCTAACTAGATGGAGCTCTTTGAGTCTACCACTCTAAGGCAGGTTTTCTAATCCTTTTCATGGCTCTTCTCGGAACCTTCTCCAATTTACCAACATCCTTCTTGAATTGGGGCACCAGAACTGGACCCAGGATTCCAGCAGCAGTTACACCAGTGCTAAATATAGAGATAAAATAACTTCTCTATTCCTACTTGAGAGTCCCCTGTTTATGCATCCCAGGATCACATTAGCTCTTTTGGCCCCAGAGTCTCACTGGGAGCTCATGTTCAGGTTATTATCCAGCAACCCCCAAATTTTTTGGAGTCCCTGCTTCCCAGGATAGAGTCCCTCATCCTGTAAGTATGGCCTACATTGCTTGCGCAATCTAGATCGCTCTGGATCAGTGACCCGTCCTCTTCATTATTTACTATTCCCCCCAGTTTTTGTGTCATTTGCAAACTTTGCCAATGATGATCTTATGCTTCTTTCCAGGTGATTGATGAAAATGTTGAATATTGTAGGGCCAAGAGCCAACCCCTCTGAGATCCCACTAGAAATATGTCACTCAATGATGATTCCCTGTTTACAATTACATTTTGAGATCTGTCAGTTAGCCAGCTGTGGATCCATTGATTGTGTGCCCTGTTAATTGAATATTGTTCTATTTTTTTAATCAAAGTGTCATGCTCTACCAAGTCAAATACCTAACCGAAGTCTATTATATCAACACTATTGCCTTTATCAACCAAACTTGTAATCTCATTAAACAAAGATTTCAAGTTAGCTGGACAGGATCTATTTCCCATAAACCCATGTTGATTTTCATTAATTACATTACCCTCCTTTAATTCTTTATTAATCGAGTCCTGTATCAGCCACTCCATTATCTTGCCCAGGATCAATGTCAGGTTGACAAGCCTATAATTACCTGGGTCATCTCTTTTCCCCTTTTTAAAAATTGGCACAACATTAGCTGTCTTCCAGCCTTCTGGAACTTCTCCAGTGTTCCAAGACTTATTGAAAATCAACATTAACAGTCCAGCGAGCTCCTCAGCCAGAAGAATAACTATGGATCCTAGTGAATATATCAATGCAATGGTATGAAAACCTCTGGCTCGGGTGCAGTCCTCTGCCTCTTGGAGGTGCAGCACAGAAAGAGGAAGGGTAGCTTTAAGCTACATTGTGGTCCTCTGGCTTCTGGGCTGCTCCAGATGAACCCTAGTGTGAACAAAACAAAGAGTCTGCTCTACAGTAATCTGATGAGGGCTGCTTGTAGTGCTATGTGCCTTGGGCCTGCCCCCATCACTCCAAGCTGCACCCCCAGATGGGTCCCTGAGCCAGGGCTTGCAGTGGGAGTTGTATGGGAGACTGGAGTCTCTTGTGTCCAACTTGCCCATAGAAAGTCTTCTTCAAAGGCTGGGGGCCTGATGCACTGTGGCCTTTGTGCAGCCACTTACATCAGTGCAAAGCGAGCATAAAGTGCTCCCCTTCGGATTTCCTTTGCACTGGTGTAGTACAGGCCAAGAGGGAACTAGGCCCTTTGATCTATAGAGCGTCTATGCAGTGCAATCAGCAACTTAGGCCATGGTTGCGGCTTCCGTGCTGGGACACGGGGAAATCCTGACACTAACCACCACAGGCTGCATTAGCCAGTCTGGGTGGTACAGACAGCGAGAACCACAGGGTCCATCTGTGGGCAGTTGCCTCAATAAAAAATCCCCTTTATGTTCATTGCAGCTGAATCCTATCTCTCCCTTACTGCACGTCGCACTGCAGGGCCTTCTGCGTCCATACCCAGCTCGCTACGTTCTCAGACCTTTGTGTGCCAGATGCCCTTGTTGTCGGCTGCACACAGAATTGGATGCCACATGCTCAAACCATGTACAATTAGGTGCAACCGTTTCTCCACTCCAGGAAGATGGAGCGTCGATGGAGCAGCAGTTATGGTCGTGCACCAGTAATTTTCAAAGGACAATCATGTGTCCATTGTCCATTACGGCCGGAGCAAATGAAGACGAATGAGAACATTGATTAAGTAAGTTTAGATGCTCCATATGCCTCTATTCACTTACGGCAAGGAGGCCAGGATTACGAGAAGCATCAGAAGGGAAAATTTCCACAGGGCAAATTGATACTTAGTCAGAATTTCACTCCGTATCCCCCAGTCTAACTTGTTTCAGAGGCAGATACAAAAAATCAGGTCATCTAAGATTTGGGTAAAGATTTTAAAGGTTGAGAAATGGTCCCTGCCCGTCCTCATAAAACAACAATAGTGACTAACTGTGTCCTCCAATAACATTTCTCTATCTCTTTTCATCCAAGGAGCTCCAAGCACTTTACAAACATTATGTAAGTAACCCTCCCACCAGCTCTGGAAGGTAGATGAATATTTTGACCCCCGCCCCCCACACACGCACCTTACATTAAGGATGGGAAAACTAAGGAATAAAGAAGTGACATTTTCAAAAGTGAATTTGGGTTCCCTTCTTGAGAGGCTTAGGACCTGGCTTTCAGAGTGCACCCACAGTACCCATTGACTGCAAACGGATTTGTGGGTGCTCAGCGCCCATGGAAATCAGGCCCTCGGTGTCTCAAACTGGGCACCTAAAAACTAAGGCACAATAAAATTAGTGGCCACTTTTGAAAATTTTTGCCTAACTGACGTCTTCAAAGTCACTCAGTGGCTGAGCTGGGGAGAATACCCAGAAGTCTTGATTTTTGTCCCTGGTAGCTCTAATCAATACTGGCTCCCATAACCATCAGAACAATAGGGTTATTTCACAGAGTGACTTATAGCTGTTATTCTAAGGAGAGCTAGTCAATATATTTGTTTTCCTTTTGATATACAGCTGCGATAGGAAGCCATGCATGAACTTTATTAAACCTGGCTAATTTTTTATCAGTTCTGTGAGCTATTGATTCCATCCCTATAGTTATGTGGCTTGGCTTCAACCTGAAAAAAAAATTATTTAAAAACAAAAAGAGCAACGAATTCCCCAGAAATGCAGCTAATACAGGAGGCAAAAGTCACCATTTGGATGCACAAGGAGAATCCTTTTGATCAATTGGCCAAAGACAAGTGTGTTATTTAGGAGCCATTTGCAAACAGGCAAATTAAACCAGGATCATTTTTTAAAAAAAGAGAAAACAGCTTGACAATGGATCTGAAGCATCTAAATGACTTTTCTTAGCCCATCTAGGGCTAGATTATGCCTGTCTCCTGGATGGATGCACAAGGAAAGGGAGGACAAAAGGAGCGTGCTTTCTCACTCATGCCCCCTCCCTACATTCGACTGAGCACAAGAAACCACTGCACCCACCAAGGGAGAAAGAGGGCACAAATGTCTGGGCACACGCTGCATCGTTCTAAGGGGAGTAGCAGTGGGTCTCTGCCTGGGATCCCCAAGACAGACTGTACCTCCTTGAATCACGGTGCCACCTGGGGATTCCTAGATGCAACTCCACCGTGCCATGTCCATCCAGCACAATCTGGCTCATAACATCAACATGTAGGGTAATGACACAGTGAGGCTAAACCACATCCCCAGCTCCAAACACCCTGAGCCTTGGGGCAGTCTGGGTTTGAACTTTGTGGCTCAGATCCCCCAGTCCAAAGGGCGCACAGCACCGATCTCTGTGGGCCCATCCCGAGCTCACAAAAGAGCCAGAGTAAAAGGGCTTCACTTACAGATCCTGCGGGAGAGCTGAGGGATGGAATCCACACCACGTCAGAAGCATCCAAGCGACTGGGCTATTCGTGGGTGTTGGGGAAGACGGCACCGGCAGATGCCTTCCTACACAATGTGGGTCTGTGTCAGGGAAGTCCCTGGCATGCACACATTCCCCCAGCTTTGCAGAGAGCACCTCCAGGGAGAGAGTTCTGCTACGTCTCAGCAGACACCAGCTCCCGTTAGGTACCAAAAGAAGCAAGCGGGTTTTCAAAAGAGCTCGGCCTCTTGGGTGCTGAGTGATTGGGACAATCTGGCCACCAAGTGTCCAACTGGCAGCACACCCTGCTGTAAATTATGAACAAAATGTAAGCTGGCAGGGAACCAGCTCCAACCTAGGGGTGCCTGAGCGGTTGCATTTGCCCACCCGTGCCATTTGCATGCCCACAAACATGGCTGACACTGGCATGCCGATACACTGTGAAAGGGCACATCTAGCCTCTGATAGTGATAGCCGTCTGGGCAGCCTTCTAGTTAACATTTCAAAGTAAACAGCTGATTCTCTTGCTTGCTCAAAGCTTTTGCATTCTAAACTAGAGGAGGGGGGGATCTCTTTTCGGTTTTTTAATCTTTAAATCTTCATGGTGACGCGATACGCTGTACAGACAAACCACGAGTGTGCCTATCTTGTGAGGGGAATGGCAACAAGCGGAAAGATGTTTATCTGCAATAAGAGGGCAACACGCTTTGCCACATCAATATCATGGCGCTTACACTTGGATTAGCACGTCAGGATGGCTTTGATAGACTTCCTTTGGTTTAAACTTAATCTGCTGGTGCTCCTCTGCCGTGGGCTGCTTGAGGCCAGCTGTGAGGCATCAGCGTACAAGACAGAACATATGCCCGAGTAAACAAATTAAGGCTTTCTCCAAAACAACAGGCCTGTGGCTTCCTGGAAGAGCAGCAAAGAGAAACTTAATCAACAGCAGCGGGTGAAATGGCAAAGGGGAGGAGACGGACCTCTGCTAATGAAGGTGATGCTTTCGGATTGCAAATGCTCCCTCGCAGAACTCAAGCAGAGAAGCCACGGGTTGGCTTCCCAGGGTAATGATGCAGAACAGTGCGCTGCACCTGATGGAATTTGACCAGGCCTGGCTCCATGTGGTCAGATTTAAGGGACGTATAAAAGGCCTTGTCTTCAGTAGCGAAAAGGGTGATTTTTTTTTTAACAGGTGGGGAGAGCCTAGAGTTTACCTCAACCTGCTAACACGTGTTAAAACTACAACTGCCTTGTACACGCTAGGTTTTTAGCTTTTGTCCTGTGTGGATGCACCCTTAGGGGCTTGTCTACACACACAAGTTGCATTAATTCAGTTTAAATCAAATCAGTTTAAAAAAGTCATTTAAATCTGTGCAAACCATTGTGTGGACAATTTGGTATCACTTTAAACCTGCTTTGTATTGATTCTTCTCTAAATGAAGCCTGGTCTACAAAGTGGAGGCAAAATAACGGAATTGTTTTAATCCATCTTTACAAGGCTAGCTGCATCTCTGTTTCCTTTCTTGTCTCATCCCTCAGGTGTCTAGCCCCTTGCCGCTACCTATGCAACATCATGATTCTTCCTCATGGAAGGTATGTCTCCACTGCAATCAGAGGTGTGAATGCAGCAGGTGTAGACACACCCAAGCTAGCTCAAACAACAGTGGAATCATAGATTATCAAGGTTGGAAGGGACCTCAGGAGGTCATCTAGTCTAACCCCCTGCTCAAAGCAGGACCACTCCCCAGACAGATTTTTGCCCCAGATCCCTAAATGGCCCCCTCAAGGATTGAACTCACAACCCTGGGCTTAGCAGGCCAATGCTCAAACCACTGAGCTAGCCCTCAGTAAAGCTGTAGCTAGCCAGGCCAGCTCTACTCTAAAAAATGAGGTCAACCCAGCTACATCACACAGGGGTGTGAAAAATCCACCGACCTAACCCCTGGTGTAGACAGAGTTAGGACAAAAGAATTCTTCCATCAACCGAGCTATCGCCTCGGGGAGGTGGATTAACTATAGCAAGGGGAGAACGGTCCCCTCCTGTTGCTGTAATAAGTCTCTACACTGAAGGGGTACTGCAGTGTCGCTGTAGTGATTTAAGTGTAAGCCCCTGGCCAGGCTTGTACACTGCGATTGTTGTTCACACTAGCTACATCAAAGCTTCGGCAGTCACACCGCTGATTGCAGTGCAGACGTGGCCTGCAAACCCTATCTCGTTTATACCGACTGCTTGCCATCCTGCCCAAACTGGGCTTCAGGCATCAGTGGTGACTAGGGGTCACCAAACAAAATTAATAGGCAGCAGGTTTAAAACAAATAAAAGGAAGTATTTCTTCACACAACGCACAGTCAACCTGTGGAACTCCTTGCCAGAGGAACTCCTTGCCAGAAGCCAAGACTATAACAGGGTTCAAAAAAGAACTAGATAAATTCAAGGAGGATAGGTCCATCAATGGCTATTAGCTAGGATGGGCAGGGATGGCGTCCCTAGCCTCTATTTGCCAGAAGCTGGGAATGGGCGACAGAGGATGGATCACTTGATTACCAGTTCTGTTCATTCCCTCTGGGGCACCTGGCAGTGGCCACTGTTGGAAGACAGGATACTGGGCTAGATGGACCTTTGGTCTGACCCAGAATGGCCGTTCTTATGTTCTTATGTATTTCTTCCCTTCAGGAATCTGTGACCTATGAGATTAACCAACGGCCTTCTTGAAACAAAGTCTATTTATTTAGCAGTTGGAACCAAGCATCGGAGAAAAAAGAATTTTAAAACAACGCACAGCTTACACGCATCTTTAGACTCATCTGAGCTTACACTTCATGACAAGCTAGACTTTCTTCCTAAGTTACAGGAGCAGAAAAGATCCAACTTCTAGGCAGCCCGAAGCCTCTTGAATGTCGGTGTGTGACTTATCTGGTTCTCCCAGTCTGACCAACCCTGTTCAAACTGCTGGTGGTGAACCCCATGGGCTACTAGAGGCATAAAGGTTACTCATTCTGACCCGAAGAAGAGCTCTATGTAGCTTGAAAGCTTGTCTCTGTCACCAACACAAGTTGGACCAATGAAAGATATTACCTCCCCCATCTGTTAGAAAGGCTATTAGGTGGCTCTGCTCTGCTACCTAGTCAGACCATTATACGGTACAGAAATAGCACCCGAGTAACAAATCCAAACACAATATTAATCATTCTTAAGTAACAGTCCAACTTTTGTACCTGCACCATCAGTTATTTTGGTGCAAATCTGGGTGGGCATTCTGATTTTGGGTGACATGTCCTACTTTGATTGAACTTGAGTAAAAACAGACTTTGGCCAAGATCAAAAGAGGTTTGAGTTCAAAATGATTTCATTATTTTGGTTCCAGTTTGGGTGTAGACCAGTCCTAGTGTACAGGTTCAAGCTAAACCGATAGATGGCAAGTTTCAACTGATATCGGGGCAACCAAATTGTCACCAGTTTACCTAAATTGGTTTAAAATCACACCATTAGTTAAACTGGAGCAACTCTGTGTGTAGACCAGAACTTAGGTCCTGTAGTCACATGCAAGACTCCTCTGCTGAGTCATTCTAGTTTCAGGAGCTAAAAACCTAAATTAAGATTCAAGCCACTGCTAAGCCACCCTGGTGGGTGGGTCCAATCAGCCCCAACCCAGATATGGAGGGGGTGAGAGTGTGTCTTTGGGTCCAGAGGGAATTAGGACAAAGGAGACGCTGGATGGAAAATCTTAGGAACAGTTTGGAATACAGAAATTACCTCTGGCATTGGCTAGTGTGAGATGTTTCAGAGACATGTGTAGGAAATGCCACAATGTCTAATTATGGAATAACTGACCTGCAGTGGAAGCGTCTTCTTCATCTCAGGCTGTTAGTGGTTGGCACCCAACGGGCAGTCATACCTACAGATGAGTGCAATGAAGGCAGAGTTGCTGGATGCCAAGTGGACCTTCTACGTGTTTCAGGCTCGGCCCTGATCGAATAACCTATCGGTCCATCTCCCAGGAGAAGAGGCCTAAAGGGTGTAGGCCATGCTTTAAAATCGACAATGATGTGTTATGGCAGTTCAGAGCCCAACACGGCACAGGTGAAAGCCTATCCACGCTCTGCCTCTGGCTTTTTAAAGATTGGAATATTGTTGTCTGTGATCTCTTTCCTGTGAGCAAGAGATCAACGCAGAGACCCAGCCGCTTTAATCCTTGGGCAATGGGAGACTGCACAGGCGGCCACTCCATCAGCCTGGAAATTCGACACAGCTCCGTGGAGGAGGGCCCTGCAGCTCAGCTCTAACGTGCAAGGGCAGGGCCATGACCAGGGCGGGGCAAGCGGGGCAGCTGCCCCGGGTGCAAAGCCGCAGGGGCGGAAAAAGGGGGCGGGAAATGACTAAAAAAATCAGTAGGGGGCGCAAATATGCTCGCTCGCCCCGGACGCTAAAAAATGCCGAGTTACGGCTCTGTGCAGGAGGTTGCGTCTGTAACCTACAGTGGAGCTGTCAGATAAACATGGGGCCTCTGAAGACTTTAGAATTCTCTGCTTCTCTCCCATCCAGAAAAGCTTTGGATCCATGCATTTAAGCAACACTGCTCCCATTTACAACCCCTGGTCCCGTGCAACAATGCTGTATATCCCGGTGGCCTCTGCCAAGCTCTCTAAGCTGACAGCTGCATTCCCTCTTCCCAGTCAGGTACCGAGATGGAAGGGGTTCTCCCCCAGGAGCCCTGTGGCTTTGCTCTGCTTCCAAGGCCTACAGCAGATGGAAGAAAGATGACCAGCACCTTATATAGCTAGATTGGGCTTAATCTTTGGTTCACTCTGCAGGACTAGCATTGTCCCACCTAGCTAGGAGCACGTGCCCTCCATCCGGTATGACAGTTTGTGGTTTCTGGGGCCACGTCAGGGCTCGGAACATCGCTGAAGCTTTACATCAGAAAATAAATAATCACACACACACACACACACACACAGCTGCTGTGTTAGGTCTAAATACGGACCACAGCCATAAAGTACGGATCTGCAGCCTGATAGCTGAGAAACTCAGAGTCTGGGGTTCTCATTTCCAAGGTTTTGTCTCTTCCCGTTATCACCCCGATTCAGCAAGGGATTTAAGCACATGTTTAACTTTCAGCACTTGAGCGGTGTGGCTGAAATCAGCGCCATCGCTCTCCTGCTTCAAGTTAGTCATGTGCTTAAGTACTTTGCTGAACTGGTGTGACTGACTACAAGGGGCATCTGGCATTGCAAAATCTAGATCTGGGTCTGGATTCCCGTATGCACTCCCACTCCGCAAATTAGATGATTTTCAGATCCAGGCTTTAGCTCTGGCCTCCTCTCTCATTAGAATTGGATTGTGTGGGCTAAACTCCTTTCAGAAAGCAACGATTCCATTTTCCTCTGGTCTTAAACAGCTTCAATCCATCTTACTGCATTACAGGATCTGTGTTGATTGTTCTACTGTACTGAGTAATAACAACTTGTACTTTCCAGATTACCCCAGGGAACTGTATTCACAGCTTAGCTGCACCATGTATTTGGGAGGGCAGGCACACAATGGGGTAATTTGATTTGTCACAACAATGCAGAGAGCTTCTCGTGGGAAGGGAGAGGGATGGTGGAGCGGGAACAAAAGGGGATTGGCTGCTCAGGGAAGGAGTCTTGAAGGCAGAGAAGGAAGAAGGGGACAGGACTTTGGCAAGGAGCAAGGGGGCGGGGGAGCCAGTGAAATGATTCGAGGGGCCTAATTCTCCTGCGGCAGCGGCAGGGTGCGAATAACTCCCACTTCAGTGGAGAGTACTTGACCCTGTGTGTGGAGAGACAGATGAGGCAGTGGCAAGCGGAGAAGTAGTGGAGGGGGGCAGGATGAGAAATGGGGCATCTAGACCAAAGAGGGGAGGGGAAATCAAAGGTTGCTAAACAGATTTATGCTTCCAGGCACCCCAGGCTTTCCCATCAGCCAATAAACTCTCCCTCCTGGGAAAGAAAGTCTGCAAGAAACTGGAGTGATAGTCAATGGAATAGCGAGTCTAGGGTGACCAGATGTCCCGATTTTATAGGGACAGTCCCAATTTTTGGGTCTTTTTCTTATATAGGCTCCTATTACCCCCCGTCCTGATTTTTCACACTTGCTGTCTGGTCACCCTAAGCGAGTCATAATATAAACCATTGGTTGGAGCAATGGACTGAAGCAGTTTAAAACTTAGTCAAATTGAATTTCAGAGGTCTGTGATCCCTATCGTGTTTAGTTTTTTTCCCCCAAACCATAAGGCACAGGGGCTGAGATGTGTAGTGGTAGGGAAAGGCAGTGTAAGATGGGGGATGGCGGGACTCAGGGCCCCCGAGTTCTACTCCCATCTCTGCCACTGACTCGGTGTGTGAACGTCGGCAGGTCGCGTCCCTTCTCTATGCCTCAGTTTCCCATCTGTGAAATGGGGAGGATACTTACCATCCAAACTGGTCTGAGATCCTGGGATGTATAGCGTAAGGGCAAGATATTCTTTCTTTCCAGTACAAATATCATCAAGAAAAAAGAACCCCTCGCTGGCACTCTGGGGTGACACTGGTTACAGAGCACACTGATACCACAGGAGTGCAGTTGCCAGACGTGGGAGTGCAACTGACTTCAGCAGAGCTACCTCTGGGTTTGGCCCAGGGGGCTACTCACTTTTTAACTGTACCATTAAGAGACATCCCTGCAGATCAGTGGTACATGTGAGCAGGTCCAGAAGTGACCGTTGTGTAATCCGCTGTCTCGTTTAGAGACAAGATAATCATGCGTGTAACTCTGTAATAACCTGGAAGGGGGATTTTGTCTCCTCCCACGGGAAATGTAGGCGAGAGACAGGGGCAGGGGAAACCCCTGTACGTGCATGTGCTGTGGGGAGGGAAGTGAGCGGGATCGCTGGGCGGGGGGGTGACCGAGTTAACAGGGACTGTAGTGCACAAGGAAATCTTGCTTTCTTTCTCTGAGCCTGATTCTGGTCTTCTTCCCAACAGGGTAAGTCCAATGGCCTCTTACAGTTGGTATGGGTACTTCCACCTTTTCCTGTTCTCTGTATGTATAAATATCTTCTGTCTGCTTGCATCGAAGATAGCTAGGAGTGCTGGTAGCGTAGGGTCTGAGGAGAGAGTCCACATAACCAGACAAGCAGATGGACATCATACCAAAAGGACTAAAGGTAAAAAATCCATTATTATCTTCTGTCTGTGTGTTCCATTCTATGCATCCGAAGAAGTGAGCTGTAGCCCACGAAAGCTTATGCTGAAATAAATTTGTTAGTCTCTAAGGTGCCACAAGTACTCCTGTTCTTTTTGCGGATACAGACTAACACGGCTGCTACTCTGAAACCTGGTTTCAGTGATGTTATTCCTGATTTACGCTGGTGTATTTGAACCCAGAATCGCTCTCTCTCTCTCCCTCTAATGGATATTTGAGATAGAGGGCCAGATCTTCAGCTGACGTAAAGCAACGTCGATCCACTGAAGTCCATCTAGCTACAATGAGTTGCCCTGGCTGAGAATCTGGCCTGGAACCTTTCACTACACTACAGTGAAAGTGAACATGCAGAAGTGGTTGGGTGAGTTATAGGCTAGTTGGTCCCTTCCTGCCAGAAAATCTATTAATCTATATCAAAGCGTCACTCTTTAGATGGACACAATAACTCAACCCCCGATCCTACAGTGGTTTCCCTCCATTCAGAACCTTATGTTTCTCCAGGACTCCACCCAGGCGTAGCTTGCTACAGGTCAGGGAGCAGATTAGTCAGTGTGTGCACAGGGGCAATCAATTATTTTTTGTCACAGTCCAGATTTCTTGGCCAAGGTATAATCAAGGTCCAGACTCCAGAGAAAATAATTAAAAACTAATAACAATAATTATAATAATAAGTACGTAAAAAGATTTTGGGGTCTGTTCAAAAGCATCTGGCTGTGCAGATTTGGCCCACGGTCTGCCTATTGACTGCCCTGTGGGGTGAATTACACCCGCTGATCCAACTATTGCTAGCACTATAATGACATGGTTTTCACCTGGAGATCATCAAAAGCCCCCCGTCCTCCCCTCGCAGCCCCCTACAACAAATCACCATAATCATAAAAACCACCCCACTGAATAGTAAAGATATACATTTTATCTATGAACTACTACACACACACACACACCCCTTGCTAAATGAGACCTGTAGGGTGAGGTGGTCAGGAAATTATTATGTTTTTTTCATCAGAAAATTCCAATTTGTTGAGAAAGTTTCTCAGATCCAGGATGGAGAGAGAGAGAGAGACCCCAGAATAGCCAAAATTTCCCACTGTCTGATTGGGTAGGTGCCTTAATCACTGGGCTACACTCTCTACCCTAATGAACATTTATTTATACAAAGTGAAATGGTACCAACAGATGAGATTGAGAGACAGGGCCCCAAATCAGGCACAACAGGGACTTGAACCAGGCTCCTCACACATTCCAGGTAAGTGCTCTAAACCAATTAGCTATCCTGAGATGGGTCTTTGGGTGGGTTTATATTTGTAAAAATAAAACATTCAAAAGGCCTAGATTTCGTTCCAATGCCGAATGAAAACAAAGGCACAATACTCGATACTTGTGTACATGTGTGTGAAATGGAATTCTTGTTTTCCGGTCAGCCCTAGCTATGAGTCTGCATTGGAAGCCGGCTGTTGCTGGATACACGCAGCGAATTTAGGTTTATGAGCGCAGGGAGTGAGAGATGGGGAAGTCCCCAGAAAGCCAGGAGAATGTCAGTCATTTTATTCCAGTGTACCAGCGCTCGCCACTCGCGTTATGAGCTCAGTATAAACACAGAGAAGCAGCATGGTCCAGAATGTAGGATAATGGACCTAATATATATGCACCCCACTGGGATGCTAAATACAACCATAATGCAAATAATAAGGAACAATGAGACACATTAGTTATGAACCCACATCACACACCTGGCTGGGCTGCTTTTCTAGTGCTGCAAAAGCCTTTGAATAAAACATCCAGATCTATTTCACCGTTGAAGCCGCTCCAATTCACGTTGGATCTGAGGCCAGAAATACAATCTTTGCTAGAGTTACAGTGATGTCCCTGTGACAGCGCCAGTCACCTCGATATCTCAGTTGCTGATTGAATCTTCCAGGTAGGACCAGTCTCCTGTGAACTAGATTCTGGTGGCAATTACACTGGTGTAAATCCAGAGTAACTCCATGGACTTCACAGGAGTCGCTCAGGATTTCCACGGGGATAAGTGAAAGCAATATCTGGTCTTGGGTCTCTGTTTCTACAGAGGGTTTCAGCCCAACAATGGACTGTAAGAGAATGGTATAGGAAGTGTAAGTGATCGGTTAATAGAGAGATAAATGGTTTCTTCCTTTCCTCTAGTTTGGATCTTTGTTCAAGTGGTGAAATGGGACCGGTTCCCTGTAATTGCTCGGCTCTCTCATATAACTGCTGCCTCCCATGTGCGGCTTGTTGACATTTAAATAAGTCGCAATTATATTGAGGAAGTAGATTGCACAGACCCCAGAGGATATGGGTAGAGGACACATCCAGGAGTGGCTGCAACATATTTAACACACGCATGCATGACTCACGCTGATTTGCATTGAGTATATCCGGGGGCGCGGGGGGAGATACAGTTTCTCCTAAACGCTGGTTGTAAGGAATACAGCATGTTCCTTGAGCGGTTTCTCTTGCAAACCATGTGCGTCAGTGAATTTCAACGGGATTTCGGTGCCTAACTCCCTTCAGCTCCATTGAAAATCTCAGCCTCTGTTCCCTTTCCTCGCTCCCCTAGACCCTCTCTTCTCCATACTCGAACCCTGGCCTCATTTCCCCTCTCTCTCACTCCTGCTCTCCAGCCACTTCTCCTTCCCCTTCCAGAAAGGATCCCTCCTCTCTGATGCTTGTCCCTCCAGCTTTACACTTGCTGCTCCGTGCCTTTTGTGTCCATTTCCCCCAAATGCTGGCCTCCTCTCTGCTTCAGTCCCTTCCCCACTCCGCTTTCTGCTCCCAGATCCCCTCTTTCCAGTTAGGCTCTAAACCCACCAGTCTTCTTATTGCCCCAAACCTTCCTGCTAATGGCACTAGTTACCCACCCTACGATGCCACCCTGGCCTAACAACTTCTCTGGGCAACAGTTACTGTTGCGACAGATGTTGACGTAGAAACTGGAAAGATCGATTCGGTTTCCTAACCCAGTTATTCCTATTATAGACCACTTCTCTAGGAGAGGGAGTGCCAGCATTTAGGGATCTGGACTGGGACTCATGAGCCCCAGGATCTATTGCTGGCTCTGGGGAAAGTCATTTCTGATTGACCCAGGCTGGGATGCTCGCTGTCGCGGGCTGTGTAACCATACCCGACGCGTTACTCCAATATGAAGCAATAAGAATGATAATTTCTAAAGACAAATCCACTCCTGGACCTAATTGCAGCTCAGCCTTCGAGTCTTACACGCATGCCATGGCTGTAACAATTGCAGAGCTTGGAGACCTCGAAAAGTAATATCAGGGTAGTATTAAGGAAACCAGAATAAAATACACTCCTTGAAATCCGATGAGCCCTTTGGTCCCTGTGCTGCATGCTTCTCTCCTCGATTGCAGGATTATATTAGGAACGAAGCGTCGCTCCTTGCCTGCAGTTGCATCTGAACTCTCCAGACCCTCTGCCAATCTGATCACAGATGAATTGGAGAATGTAGGAGGCTGCTAGGGACTCTCTCTGCCTGTGTGTCTGCACAACCTCTGGCATAATGGGGCCTTGACCTTGGTTGGCATCGCAAGGGGTTACTGTAATATAAGATGATGTCCCCCAACCCAGCATCAAGATTGCAAAAACACGCACCAGGATACGCATCAAACCCGGTACAGGCGTGTAAAAATATGCACAAACAGGCAAAAATTCATATGAAAAATGAAGGGAGGTTCAGGTTTTAGAATAAACTCTTCCAAAAGCTTAGAGGCCTATTCAGTCCTTCAGATGTTCCCACAAGACCACCCTGCTATCTAGGCTTTTTATAAGAGTGCCCATCACTATGGTGTCTGTCCAGCCTCACAGTTTTCCTTCTCACAACTAGCCCATGCCCTCTAAGAGGCTCTGGTTCCTGCTGCTTCCTGTCATCTTCTAAAACTAAGGACTGCTGGCTTGCTACGACCTTCTGCCACCTTCAGGGCTGGATGGCATCTCAGGGGGCATCTCATTCTTCTCGCTTCTCTTCTTTCGGCACTTCCGAAGTTCCCTTCTCTCTCTCCCCCCTCCCTCCCTCGCACAAAAGCCTTGTCTCTTACTGGGACCCAGAGACAGGGTCCAGGAACAGCACAGCAGTCAGTGACTGATGTCACAAAGACTTGGGCAGCTGCATGCAGCTAATGAGAAAGGAGGCATCAGCTGGGAGCCATCCAGCTGGACTCTGCAGTGAAAAAAGCTGCTGACAGTCGCTCTAAGGGAAGGGACTGGGAGACAATAATCCGCCTCATCCTGTCGTTGGTATTGCCTTAGAAGGCTTCAGCATGTCTCACTGATGCCATCAAAGAAGATGAGCAGAGCTGAGTTCTCCTACTGTTCCCCATAGAGTCCTCTGACGCCAACGGCTGCGATTAGATAGGAACTAGGTCAGGACATTGAGAGCCCACCAGCAGCTGCCAGCATGTGGTCTCTGCTGCCAACTCCTCTCTGCCTGATCACTGTATTCCTGCTCTTAGAGGCGCCCATGGCTGAAGTCTTTGTTTACGTGGTCTACAAGCAGAATTCCACCTGCATAGATTTTAGAGCGTTGTCGGCATGCCTGGGGCCTCCGGTCCCAAGAGAGGGCCTGAGGGGTTATCTGATTGAGGCGGCACCTGCAAACGCCTGTCACCCTATCGGAGGTCCACCAGCAGGCGGCAATTCCTCGGCAGCCTTCATCGCGCTCATAAGTAGGTATGACTGCCCGCTGGGGGTTAAGATCCTTCATGCTCAGCAAGCTGGCTATCAAGCGGCTATTGTCCACAACGTGAACTCAGAGACACTGGTGACAATGGTGACTAATGTTGAAAAAATCAGGCAGAAGATTGGAATTCCTTCTGTCTTTACTGGGGAATCAGCCTCCAAGAAGCTGAGAAGGGTTATGGGCTCTGAAAAAGGCATTCATGTCACTCTAGTGGTACCTGAACATTATCATAATCCCTGCTGGAACAATGCAAAGTTCTCCATCGGGGACACTGCTAGGCACTACTGGGATCTCCTGTTTGGATATTGCTCCAAACGCGTGATTTCTCTTTTCATCCAGGAGTTTGGCATGGCAATCGGCATGATCGTGTGCACCCTGCTGGTTGTGGGCTGCATGAGATGGTGCAGGAAGAGCCAGAAGATAACTGTGAGCACGTTCAAAACGGGAGACAAGTATGTTACATGTGTGATCTGCATGGCCGAGTATGAAGAAGGAGACCAGCTGAAGATCCTCCCTTGTTCTCATGTCTATCATGGCACGTGCATAGACTCGTGGCTTCGCATCCAGCCCCAATGTAAGACCTGTCCAATTTGCAAACAGCAAGTGACTGTTGCCAGATAGACCTTTGACATGGACAGGCATCGAAATGTCCCTCTGCAAGTGTAAAACATTTTAGATGAGGGAAAATAAAATGAGTTTGAGATCACAGCTGCTGGAAGTCTCTGGTGTACACACACACACACACACGTACGTACACACACACACAGATCACTAACATTTCCTTTAGCTTTCTCCAGGAGGAAAATACAGACAGTGAAACTTGTTTTACGCAGAGCCCATGGGACCAGTAACGATCAGTTGCCTAGTACAGGTGAGTCTTTAATTAACTACAGAGCTAACAAAACCATATTGGACCACTGGGGATACTTTAAAGGAGACAGTTCAGCAAGGAGTTGACCACTGAAGGTGCAGCTCTGTAGGGATCGAGTGCCAGAGACTCTGAGCATTCACAGCGCCAGCTGGATTCAGTGGGAGACGGAGAACCTCTGGATATCAGGCTCATGTAGCCAGGTATTCCAAAGAGCTCAAAGCCAGAATTTCAAGTGCTCCGTTCCCACAGCTGAGCCAAAGCCACTGTCAGCCCTATGCTTTCAAAATTCATGTGTCAGAACACTCCCCCAAATCCTGAGATTGGCTTACAGATCATAAGATATTTCTGAATAATAAACTTTTGGGATCTTCTTACTCGCCTTCCAGTTTCTGACACTGGAGTCACATTTTAAATCTTCCTCTGCCCCCATGGGGGCTAGACATTTAAATGAAAGCTGAGATTCTCTTTCAATCCCTTGACTCCAGCAGCTGGAGCTTTGAGGTAAACAACAAATATTGCGAGACTGGCAATAAAATCATGAGAATTGGCAACACCGCCAGATCTTTTGGTGGCCAGCGGCTCCCACTGTGACCCTTGAGACCAGAATTTCAGAAGAGCTCAGCCAACACTCAGCACGAATCCAGTGTTCTGCGCACTTGGAAAATCTGACCACTTGTTTTGGTGACTTACACGGAACCTACGTGCTTTTGCCAATCTGGCCAAGAGCGTATCGTTGGTTTCGCTCTGCGTGGATGGACAGATGGATGTAATTTCAAGTTCTGCTGGTTTTATTTTGAATGATGATTTACTTATTTTAGATTATTTATTTCCATTATCTAATGACAAAAAGCTCTGGCCTTGTAGCTTTAGGTGCTTTGACATCCACTAGATGATCACACTCGTAGAAAGGAAAAGGTGGGGCTTTTTGTTTTTAAAGCAGAAAGCAAGTTCAGTCAACCAACCTGGGCTGATATCTCCCCTCCCACATGGGAGAGGATGATCCTAATAGATCATTCCTACTGTGCAGTGTTCTCCAGGCATCATGTTCTTACCCAAGGTGAAGGATTTCAGTTTGCAGTGGGAGGACTGCCAAGAGAAGGGGCATTTATCCCTCGGAAGGATGTGAGCAACTCCCCTTGAGTGCAGCAGGAGATACTGATAACTTACCAGAGATTGGACTGGGACAGAACTGGGTCCAAGAAAGATGGAGGAGTGGCGGACAGGAGAGAACTAGGGAAGAGAGAAGGGTGCAAGGCATGTTGGCAGTGATGTTACAGGGACCTAGTCCTGGGGAAGTGCAGCAGTCATTGGGTGATGTCACAAAGCCCTGGGGAGGTGGGGAGGAAAGGTTGCCTAGCAGCTGGAGACAAGGAGCGAGAGAGAGAGGGTGGAGCCCGGGGAACCAGCAGACCAGCATGGTGAACTGAAGGAAGCCTTTTGCAGAAGCTTCCAGGGAAGAGGCGGGGTATAGTTACCATCCTGCTGCTGCTGCTGTTGTCTTCTGCAAAGACTCCAGGAATGTTAGGTTGATACCACTCAGACAGGCTGATAAGTGTGTGTTTGCCTCCTAAGATCCTTCACAGTTACGCCTTTCCTCTTTGCCCACTTGCACAGAGAGAGACCCATCAGCGTTCAGCATGAGGCCCCCGCTCCCTCTCCCTCTCCGTGCGGTCGCCGTGCTCCTGCTCGTGGACGTTGCTGTCGCGGAGGCCTTTGGGCATGTGGTTTACGACCACGGCTTCACCTGCGTAGGTTACAACGCACTGCCTGCATGCTTTGGATCGCCCCTCCCGAGTGAAGGGCTGATGGGGTACTTGATCGAGGCCATGCCTGCAAACGCCTGTGAGCCTATAGAAGGCCCGCCAGCATCCTCCAACTCCTCTGAGGCTTTCATCGCACTCATCCGTCGGTCTGACTGCCCCTTTGGGGTCAAGGTCCTTCACGCACAGCAAGCCGGGTACCAAGCCGCCGTCGTGCACAACGTGAATGCAGAGCATCTGGTGAACATGGTAACTGACGACAAAGAAATCAGGCAGCAGATTGCGATCCAGTCTGTCTTCACAGGGGAATCGGCCTACATGCATCTGAGAAGGGCTTCACGTTATGAAAAAGGGGCTTATGTCACCCTGGTGGCACCCAAACATCCTCATAACCCTTGCCAGGATGCTACTACGCCTTCCATGTGGGCTACTGCTAAGCAGCACTGGCCACGCATGCTTAAATATGCCGCATACCACGTCATTCCTTACGTCCTCCAGGAGTTTGGGTTCATGATCAACGTGATCATTTGCACCATCCCGCTTGTGGTCTACGCACGATGGTGCACGAAGGGCCGGAAGATAACCCTGTGCACCTTCAAAAGGGGAGACCAGTACGAGATGTGTGTGATCTGCATAGCCGAGTACGAAGAAGGAGACCAGCTGAAGATCCTCCCTTGTTCTCACGCCTATCACTGCGCGTGTATCGACACCTGGCTTCACACCCAGCCCAGGAATAAAACCTGCCCCTTTTGCAAACAGCAGGTGACTGCTGAAGCTCAGGATGTCAGTCTGCACGGAGGGAGGAACCCACAGGAGCAAGTGGGGGGAGAGGAGGACCACGCGGAGGATGGGGAAGACGAAGATGGTCATGACGATGAGTATATTGAGGGAGAGGAAGAAGACGACCAAAGTGTGGACACTGAGGAAGGGTATGATGAGCTGGAGAATGACCCTCGTTGAGTACTAGAATCAAACCAAACCAATATCAGTCCAAGCCACACGACCCCCAGCTTTGGCCCATCACTAGCTCCAGCCTGTCTATGGGGAAGCGTTTAGCTCAGTTCAGTTTTGGCTCCTTTCTCTCACTCCCCACAATAAAAGGCATAAAATGTCTGCTGCAAATGTAACTCTCCTTAGGCTGGTGGAAATTAAATGCATTTGATATCATTGAGTTCCTGGGAATTTCTGGTCCCCGTCCACTCACATTTCCTATTGCTTTTGTCTAGATGGAATATAGATACACAAATACATGCAGTGAATCTTAGTTTAAGGACTTGCATTGTGGCAGTGCATAGAGGCCCCGACTGAGACTGGCGTCCCATTTTGCGGGATGCTATGTAGACCTAGCAAGTCATCGCCTGTCATGACAAGCTCCAACCTAAAGAGAACAACAGGGAAACAGAACCTGACTGTTGACTGAAGTGACTGACCCAGATCAGAGGGAGAACTGGGACTAGAATGTAGCTCTCCTAGTTTCCAGGCCAGCGCTCTGTCCCCTGAACCTCGCTGCCTCACCTGAGCTACCCTTTGGCAGCAACTCAAGAGCCCGGTAACAATTCCTTGCAGAGTACAGGTTAGTCTGTAGCGACAGGTGCAGCCGAACTGTTCAGGGGTACTCTGAGGATACTTTAAAACGGTCCCTTAAGACAAGGGGTGGTGACGACTGAAGGTCCAAATCATTCCAGTAGGATTCACTCCATGCAGGTGGGCAGAGAGAAAAGATACGAACGGTTTTCAAGGGCTGCATAATCGGCTGCATTTTGAAGGCTGGCTGATCCCTCCATGCATTCCGCAGAGGCAGACATGACAGGTACATGTAAGCGCCTGCTCTCCAGGGTTTTCCGGGTCATTTTCCAAGCATTTCTAAACACTGTAAGAAGGGCAGAATTTATGTACTAACATGCCCCAAATCAGATATTCATCTCCTCTCTCTCTATTGGTTACAGGAAGAGCGATTTGTTCATTTTGGAGAGCTTCTGAGTGCATCTCCAGTTCAGGTTGAAAACACTGAGCCAGAGCCGCAGACCAGCAAAGGATTCAGCCCACAGTCAGTTAACACCCTATGACCAGCTACGCTAGCCGGTCATGTAGATACATTCTCCTGATCATCATCAGCCTGATCAACAGGCACTGTTACACCACTACCAGAGCCCAGCGCTCTTCGCTGGATGTGAATATCCCGCTCCCAATTGTCAGCATTCAAGTCATTGGGCTGTCGGCAGATCTCAACCATCAGGATCACACAGATGAAGGAAGGTCTATGGCCAACATTTTCCAAAGAGGCTAGTGACTTTGGGTACCTCTGGTTCTGGGTGTCTATTTTGAGACAACTAAAAAGGGCTTGATTTTCAGAAAACGCTGTCTGAAAATTAAGCCCATGTCTCAAGTTTGGCACCCAAAACCACTAGGGACTTTGTAAGATTTTGGCAGGGGTTCAAAGCAAGCCAGAGCCTAGACCCTGTAGCACTGTATAGATGCAAGCCAATAGGGGAAGGATAGCTCAGTGGTTTGAGCATTGGCCTGTTAAACCCAGGGTTCTGAGCTCAATCCTTAAGAGGGCCATTTAGGGATCTGGGGCAAAAATCTATCTGGGGAGTGGTCCTGCTTTGAGCAGGGGGTTGGACTAGATGACCTCCTGAGGTCCCTTCCAACCTTGATATTCTAACATCTTGAATTGCACCCAAAAGTCACCAGGGAGCTAGTGCGACCTACAAAGCGCAGGTGCAACGTGCTATGGAAAGGAAACTCCACTAGGAAAATATCCTGCTGTTTTCTACATTGTTTGAAGCTTCAGGGTATCGCAAGGTATGACACATTGCAGTTATCGAGCAATGGGCTGAGCAATGCATGGATAAATGCAGTGAGGTGTGTAAGCCAAGTGGAAAAGTCGTAACTAGAGCTAAACGAAATTTGGAATTTCCATCCCACGGAAAATTCCCACATTTGTTTTCATCCAAATAGGATGAAATGTTGAAATGCTGAATATTATCATGGAATGGAAGTTCTGAAAACGCTGAACGGTTTCGTTTCAACATTTTCGTTTGAAGGGAAACATGCTGACATTCCTGAAACGGAAATGTTTTATTTCGGGGTATTGAACTGACCCAAAATGCTTCAAGAGAGGCAGGATCTGGACATGAAAGGAAGAGATGGGTTCTCCACTCTGCTTACCATTATCAAAGACTATCACACTATAACTCTAAAGCGTCTGCCACAGATGCCTTGACCTCCTGCACTGTAGCTGTCTGATCTGCCACCCTCCATCAAACATTAATAACTGTCTGCAGAGCCAGGTTGGCTTATTGCTGGGATGAGACGTGCTCCTATTTGCCACAGGCTGATTATTAGTAACTTCTCTAGAGATTGCTTTATCCAAGTTACAACCTGTATGTAGGATAAACCGTAGAGCGTCTGCCCAAGGAAATGCACCAGAGAAAAATATGGAGATGTTAGATCCTCAGCTTGAGTAAATCGGTGAAAATCCATTGACTTCAATAGAGCTGCGCAGATTTACCCTGGCTCAAGATCTGGCCAGTGTGACACTGAAACCGAGTTCAATTCATGTTCCGGTTTAATCATCGGTTAGGAGCAAAGTTGGGGAGAGCATGGTTAGAGGAGGGGCTGGAAAAGGAGGGGCAAGGCTCATGTGGAGAGTACAGAGAGGCAGGCAGCTATATTACAGCAGCTTCTGGAAATGCTCTCTCCTCTTTTCCTTGAAGTCCATGCAATCTGCTCTCTTGGTATAATTGCAGTTAATTTAAATGTCAGCAAGCCACCCAGGGGAGTCATCAGTTTTAAGAGGGAGCAGAACAATTACCAGGAAGGAGTCCCCATTTCACCACTTGAACTGAGATCCAAAGTAGAGGCAAGCAAGAAACCATGTTTACCTCGACATTTAACTGACTTCGAACACCTTCCATACCAAAAAGGCCACAACAACCTGAAAATATTTGAGACAAGGGCCCAGCGTAGAAGCAGAATTACAGAGGTGTTCTGGATCCAACCAGGAACGGTAGTAGGGTGACCAGATGTCCCGATTTTATATTCCCAAGCCAGTTCCAAAAGATCCAGTCAGAGACAGAATCTTGCTAAGTGAGATATAGATGGGATCCAGTCAGAAGGCTCTACAATATTTTTAACTGCCTGTCAAAGAGCCCTCTTGCCCCCTTTAGCCTATTCCCTGCTCCCATAAAGCCAGGGCCGGCTCCAGCAATTCTGCCGCCCCAAGCAAAAAAAAAAAAAGTCACGATCGGCGGCGGCAATTGGAAAAAAAAAAAGCCGCGATCAGCGGCGGCAGTTCAGCGGCAGGTCCTTCGCTCTTAGAGGGAGTGAGGGACCTGCCACCCCCGAATTGCCGCAGGTGCCACCCCTCTCCCTTGGCCGCCCCAAGCACCTGCTTGTTAAGCTGGTGCCTGGAGCCGGCCCTGCATAAAGCACAGAACCAAAGAATGATTTATAGATCTTATTGGTGAGAGCTTTATTTTTGTCGTTTTTCTCATGCATTTCTCATGCAGGGCTTGTGCGTGTGTGTGTGTGTGTATAGTTTATTATATTGCTAGGAGTTTTACCAGACGCACGGAGGAAAATGCTGATGACCTGACCCAGTGCAGAGAACTATCACACTTAGACAACCAGCAAAATGTCAGCACTATAGATCACTGGGAGCAATTCAGGCTACCCACAGGGTAATCAGCCACCTAAGTGCAACCTATCAGTAAGGATGAAACTCATCCCTGTGCAAAGAGCCAGCACTAAGAAAGGAACTACTCTGAGGGTTTAAGTGGGACATAAGTGATGGATAGGTCTTGTGATGGCTGATGCACAGGAGTGAATTTCAGCCTTGAAGACTGACATATAATATCTACTATAGTTATAAGGGATGTGCCAAATGCCCCACTGGCAGAACTCGAGTGACTTCAGTGGAATTATACCAGCCGAGAATTTCGCCTTGCATCCCTAATAACCATCTGGAGGAGGAGGGATGGGGAAGGAGAGAATCAACTTGGGTTGAGAACCAGCAACCCCTATTCTTCACAAAGGCTGTATGGAGCTTGGAGTCCCGCCTGCAATATGGGGATTTTACCTACATTCAGGGCCACCTAGAGGATTCAGGGGGCCTGGGGCAAAGCAATTTCGGGGGCCCCTTCCATAAAAAAAAGGTGCAATACTATAGAATACTATATTCTCATGTGGGCCCCCGCGGGGCCAGGAGCCTGGGGCAAATTGCCCCACTTGCCTCTCCCCCCGGGGGGCCCTGCCTACATTCCCATCCATCATTGTGCAGGGTGGGTTTTAGCTCCTGGAGCCCAATCCTGTGCCCGGTGACTTCAATGAGAGTAGGACCAATGTGATTTCTTCCATGGAAGCAATCCATCTCCGCTGGTGATTGGACCCTTCTGATTGGATCCTTTCTTCACCCTTCCTGCTCACTGATATTAGACATGGTCAGAAAACAGAATTGCCATCCCAGGAAACTTTTTGAGATTTCAACCTTTTTTTGGTCCTGAATCAAGATGGAAAGCCAAAAATTTTGACTTTTTTTGGCAAAACAAAATTCCAAAAATAATTTAGGTTAGGGTCAATTAAAACAGTTAATTTGGCTAAATTTGAAACATTTCATTTTGATTTCAACCCTTTATTTATTTATAAATGAAATAGAGAAAATTTCAAAGCAAAAAAAAAATCAAAATTTTTGTTTTGAAAACTTCAAAAACAAGACAAAGTTTGACATTTTTGAAGCTTTTTTCCATTTTTTTCCTAAATGAAATGTTGTCAAAATCAACACAATTTCTCCAAAAAAAAAAAAAAAAAACCAGACAGTTTTGTCAAAATGGCATTTTCCAACCAGCTCTATTGGTTATATGCGGAGAGATGAAATTAAAAAGATAGACCTTGGAAACTGGAGCAGAATTTAACTACTTGGGAAATGATGCTCGATCAATCCTCAGGACCCCTCCCTACTCTCCAGAGAGTCTCTCTCTTCCTCATGACTGATATGCATTCTCCAAGCATCACCAATCTGAGTCACAATTAAGTCCAATGTGACCTCCCTTCAGACAAGCTTACACCTGCATAGGCAGATTGGGAAGGCAACCCTCTGCCCTGCATACTTTGTACTAACAAAAGAGGTCAGGGCGAACCAATCCAGCTTTACCTTCTGCATGCAGTCACCAAGTCCCTGTGTCATGATTGGGTTTGGGGCCAGGCATTGCTAGCACTGACAACTCTGATTTCATTGTATGGAGCAGGGTTTCTTTATTGGGAGTGCAGGGGCAAGAGAAGGGGAGACTTAGATAATTTCACTAACAAAACCCCTGGTTGTCACCCGGACACTTCGTATTTATGGAAACATATATCTTGTGTTTTCCCTGTTCTCCCTCCGGCTTATCTCCCGTTCCATCTCTTTCCCCCCATCAAGACTCCAGTTCTTTTTCTTTTTTCCCTTCTCCCCCAACTCTGTTCCTGATTTTCCAGAGCCCATTCTTCCACTGTTGAAATGTTTACTGTGAGTCGATCCACGCCCCTTTCACCTTTCCCCTCTTTTTCTCTGCCTCCAAATCCCCTTCTTTCTGACCCACACCCACTCCTCTGCCTCGTTACACTCTGCACCACTTCTCTCGCTCTGCTCTCAGAGAAGTTTTTATGCACTGTGACAAATCAAGTTACACCAAGGTGTCTTTGCACTCATGAATGTGTGGTACAGCTAAGCCGTGGATATAGTTCTCTGGGGTAATCTGGAAAGTACAAGTTGTTATTACTCACTACAGTAGAACAATCAACACAGTTTCTGTAATGCAGTAAGATGGATTGAAGCTGCTTAAGAACACAGGGAAATGGAATCAGTGCTTTGAAAAAAGAAAAAAGAGTTTGGCTCACAAAATCCGCTTCTCATAGCTCATGTGTGGTCCTAGATGTCACGCTCTGATGTGCTCCAGGGCATTTGCTCATAGCTGGCAGCAGGGTTAGTCCTGCTGCGTGAAGCCAAGTCCACTCTATGGGCCAAGTCCTGCTTTCATTTATATGGGTGTAAATCCAGAGTCACTGCACTCAAGTCCAGGGGCTGTCCATAAATTAAGTAACACATGTTTGGGTGATTTTCAAGACCCACTCTCCCCGTGAAACACTTTGCAACACTAAAAAAAACCATGGAAAATTAAGGCCCCTGATGCACTTTGTCATTTATGGACAGCCAAAGTTATTTTGGGTTTATGCCAGTGTAACTTGGAGCAGGATTTGGCTATACAATTGCAGCTATAAATCCTATTGACCACTTTTCTCCACCCTCTCTGGATAGGACCGTCCTCTTACTTTGTGTCTTACCTTTGCGCTGGAACTGCCTGCTGTTCCGTACTTTGGAGTCACATATACATTCTGAAAACCAACATCCAAGTATTCCAGTTCTATTTGCAATGGTGAGCTGAGCCAAAAGCAAATCTAAGGAGCTTTGAACTACTTATTCTCAATCAGTTCACTACAAGGACTGATTTTACACCCACCGTAAAAGATGACCATTAGTTACTAAGCCACCTCCTCCCATCCCCTCTCCCGTGCTAGCCCTGAGCACCTCTCCAATCTTTTTTCATGAATTTATCCTCACAACACCCTGTGAGGTAGCTTTCTATTCCTGGCTCCTGTTCCTCCCTTATCCTGCTGCACAATCCCAAACAAGTCATGTGCCTCTGTTTCCCCTCCTACTCTTTCCTATTTAGATTGCAAACTTTTCAGGGTAGGGACTGTTTCTCTTGTATGTATGGCACCTGTTGGGATGGTGCCGTACTGAATGAATGGTGTGAGCATAACTTGACATGACTTAAACATGCAGAGGATCCTGGGAACAGGGTCCCTTAAAGCGGAAGCAGATTTGATAAAGGACGGGCAAAGCCTGCGTGTGTGATTGATATTGAACCTATTGGTTGGCAAATAGGGGCCCGTGCAAAAGTAAATATCACATGCATAAAGTTCCTGGTTATAGTGACCCTACAGCAAGGACACCACGCAGAGAGCCAGAGTGAATGATTGATGAGTGAGTCAACGTGGAGTGGTCTTTGTTCGGTACCCCCACTCCCCCAGCCCCTTCTACAATTAATAACCCCACGCCCATTGGGTATGCTTTTGAGACATGTGACTCCTTTGAGGAAAAAGAGGATAAGAATCAAGCAAAGCAAGTTACCGTCAGAGAGAGAGATGAGGAGAAAAGGGAGAGGGGATTCCGTAATTGACACTTGAAGAAGTTGCTGGACAGAGTAGCCAAAACTCTGCTCCGTGGGGTCGAGTAGGACTGTGACCAGAGGGGTTTCCAGGCAGCGAAGGCCTGGCCTCGAGGGAACCCGAGACAGACCAGAGAGCTGAGGAGAGCAGACCTGGACAGAAAAAGCCGTCCATAGAATTAGTAACCACCTTCTCAGTTTGCCAAGCAGGAACGGTGTGAGGCTAGCGCAGGGCCTGTTTGTGTATGTTTGTGAAAGGGAGGCTCGCTAAGAGGAATGTATAGCTCTTAATGTATACTTCTTAAACGCCTAACCTAGGCGTGATGTGCTTAATGGAACCCTTTACCGCTTGTGTAATTCCTTCTCGAATCAACTGCAGGGTATGCAAGATCATTACTGTGGTTCTTTTTCACTGGTACGACAGTCATCTGCCCCACTGAGAGCCATTAAAGATCCATTTCAGGGGGAGTAGCCCCCTGGTGCCAAAAGCACCTAACACAATGGGCCCTGATCTTGGTTGGAGCCCTGTAGGTGCTACGGTGATAAAAACAACCAATAGTCGCAAGTCATCCCCTATGATTTACCTTGGAACTGGGTAAGTGGCACAATCATAAGAAACGCAGCCCTTCCAAGCCCGCAGGTCCTGCTTAAATGGAGCAGGGCACTACCTCTGGCTTTCTGCAGCACAAAATGAGGTGGGATCTGCATTCCTGAGCGGATGGGGATGACCCAACCGATTCCCCCTATTCCCGCTGCAGGGGATTCCCACTAGAAATGCCTCAAGCTCTGTCAAACAATGTAAACCTGCCATTAGAGACTTGCAAACAGGATGGGAGGAAGAAATATGGTGCGAGGGCTGGGGTGGACGTGAGAAAGAGAGTGGACGAGGCAGTGAAGCAGTGATGTCACCCAGGCCGGGCGAGAAGTCTATTCTACAGCACTAAGCCATGATAGGTACATGTCGTGCTGCAATATCACCCATGCCACAGTTAGGGTGTGGAGGATGAGGCCAGCGAAGAAAAGCTGTTCGCAACGGGAAGAAAAGCTACCATTCATCCAAGCCATTTCTGGCAGCGCTTCAGTGATGGGTTTGATAATTTATATGCCTCTCCTCAGGAAAAGCCTGGAAACCAGACAAGGGTGTTGGAGCGGGGCCGGGCAATGGGGCGGAGGGAGAGAGAGGGGAACCAGGGGCAGATAGGGAGCAGAGGACTAAGGAAAGAGCCAGAGAGGTGACAGGGCAAAGTGGGACCAAAGGAAAAGCCAGGTAAGGGGCAGCCCCTAAGTAAGAGACAGTGCAGGAGAGAGGGCCAAGAGGTGAGCCATGGAGAGAGATACAGAAACCAAGGTGGGGTGGAACCAAGAACGGGAAAGAGGAAGTTAGTGGGGGAGAGAGGGAAGCTCGGGAGGGGAAGAGAACAGAGGGAGGCAGAGAACGGAAGGATGAGGGAGGCAAGAGGGGATAGCAGGCGCAGAGGGCAAAAGGTGGAGGTGATTCCAGCCAGCCAAGGAGAAGAGTCATCAGGGAGAGAGAAAGGAGAAATAAATGTCCGCAGCTGCAGGACAGCTGCACAGTGAGGTCATAAGGACCTGGGGAGAAGGTTCTGGAAGGTTGCTTGGCAGCTGGAAGCAGAAGCTAAGGATCAGTGGGGGGCAAACAGGCCAGCTTGACAAGCAAAGGAAGCTGCAACCAGAAGCTTGAAGGCTTGGGTATAACCCAACACCCACTACATCTTGTCAAGTCCTGCTGCTATCACTGCCCGGCAGGAAGGCTCCAGTCTGTTCTGACACATGGAAGATCCAGTAGTCACCTTCAGTCCACTGTTTCCCATAAAGGCCTCCGAAGCCAGAGCTTTCTCTTAGACAAGACCCAGGCCAGCACCGGTGCAGAGAGTTCTCCACTAGCTGCCAGCATGCGGCCACTGCTCCAGTCTCCTTTCCGCATGGCCACTGTATTCCTGCTCTTCCTGGTGCCCAACGGCAAAGCCTTTATCCGGGCAATTTACAACCGTAACTCCACCAGCCAAGATTTCAGTGCCCTCCCTGCACTCTTTGGGCCTCCGCTCCCCGGCAAGGGACTGACAGGTTATCTGATCGAGGCGACGCCTGCAAACGCCTGTCACCCTATCGAAAGCCCGCCGGTGCCCCGCAACTCCTCCGCAGCCTTCATCGTGCTCCTCCGTAGCTACCACTGCACTTTTGGTGCCAAGGTCCAACACGCTCAGCAAGCCGGATACCGAGCCGCCATCATGCACAACATGAACTCACAAGCTCTTGTGGATATGGCGATTGGCATGGAAGAGATTCAGCAGTGGATTGAGATACCTTCTGTCTTCACTGGGGAAGCAACCTCCAAGCTCTTGAGAAAGGTTTGCCGCTCTGATGAAGGAGCTCACGTCATCCTGGTCCCTAAATACTATCACTTCGCCTGGGAGGAGGAGGATGCTGGGAACTCCTGCCCGCGTGCTTGCAGGTGCCGGCTCCAGCTGCTGGGACACTGTTCCCATGTCCCAATTCTTCCAGTCTGCAGGGCAATTAGCTTCCTGGTTGCCATAGTGACAGGCATCCTGCTCATTGTGAAAGACACAATAGGGTACCACATCTGGAGGAAGAGGAGAAACCCACTAAGAGAGGAGCAGGGGAAGGAATCCTCCACCAGCACGTTTAAGAGAGGCGCCAAGTACACCGAATGTGCCATCTGCCTGGAGATGTATGAAAAGGGAGACATGCTGAAGATCCTGTCTTGCTCCCATGCCTATCATGGCAAATGCATAGACCTGTGGCTCTTAACCCAGACCAGGAATAAGACCTGCCCTCTCTGCATGCAGAGGGTGACGGTGGCAGCAGAAAGCCCTGACTTGGACATAGAGGGATGTATAGAGGAGGAGAGGGAGGAGGAAGATGGGCACAACAGGGAGGGGCAGTAATGGAGCCACTCCTGGGACGGCCAAACCAAAATCTGACTAACATAGTTGTGCCAAACCCAGACTCCCCCATACTCTTAGCTTCCCCTTCCATCCTCCCTGTCCATTCTACCTCTGGCCAAAGTTTATTGGGAATCATTTTAGCTCAGCATGGACCCAGAAAGACATGGAAAGGGAAGAGTAGAGGAGGCAGACAGTGATGAGCAGTGGAACACCAAATGCACGTTCTTTGCTCTGCTTATCTTGGGCAGCAGGTTGAATCCAAGCTGGTTTTAGGCAGGTGAGACTCTGCTGAAGTCAACTGGAGTCACACCAGGTCTAGCTACCAGAACATCCAGCAGTGGCCTGCAATATCCGCTGTCAAACCATGAGGAAGAGTGGCTTGAAGCCACCACCAGATCCTCTGCTTTTCCTCAAGTTCTCCCTAACAACTGTCTTTCCGCACATGCCTCATATTCTGCAGATGGTTTATTCCACACAGATTTTTCTGGGTAACTTCTAGCACCAGTTTGGGTTTGCTTGCATGAGATCAGCTGGCAAGATGTAAAAACTCATTAGGTTGGGGGAAAATAAAATGAATCAGAAATCAACCCATTCCTGTGAACATCTCTGTTTAGATGGCCCTCACCGTCTCCTACTGCAGCTCCTTATATGGACCAAAAATCTACTAACAACAAACAACAAGGATGATAATAATAATAATTAATAATAATAATAATCAAAATGTTTGTTATTAATATCAAGTATGCTTTGCACTCTCATGGTAATAACAATTACAATTACTAGGGTGCTTTTCAACCATAGATCTCAAAGGACTTTACCTAGGAAGTTCAGTGTCATTATCCCCATTTTAGATGTGTGGAAACAGAGGCACAGAGACGGGAAGTGCATGCCCAAGGTTCCCTGTTTATCTGTCTCTCACTATGCTTCTTTCTCAATCATTCTTCCTTTTATACCTCTGCTGACCCAAATTTTCTGCTCTTGTAAATCAGTGTGGCTCCATAGACTTTATTGGAGTTATCTTGGTTTCCACCATCTGAGAACCAGGATCTACGCATCTTTTGTATTTAACTTGTCTCTATCTCTGTCTACATACCACAAGCATGGGGAAAAGCCAACCCAGTTGGCCTGACTGCCCTGATTAACTGGAGTCTTGCTTGATTTTGATACGTAGCTATGTTACCATCCTTCAACAGAACGTTTACATGGATAGACAGGCCGACCCAATGCGTTATCAAGCCAGCTCACCATTAGCAGGCACAGGTCTTGTTTAAAGTGAATTATCAACATGCTTTGAATTCCCACTGTGCAAATGCTGCATTTAATATACCTCTTTAAATATTAAGCTTCATCATCTTTCTGCTTCCGTTATATATTTTTTCCCTCAAAGATCTTACAAGATCAACCTTCCACCTTCTGCAGTAAAATTTATCCCTCAGAGGGTTTGTCCTTAATACACTAAAAAATTGCTGCTGCAGCACAATTTGGCTTAATCAAAACAAATTAGACAGCCATCTTGACAACGTCCTGCTAATTTCAGCCCGTCTCCATGATGGGATTGAAGGAGAACGACTTCCTTCTAGACACGTAACGGGGACAGTCTGAGGATCTAAATTGAAGGTCATTCCGTAGAATGGAATGGGGAGATTTGAGGCAGGTTGCAAATCTTGTTGGAAGGCACAAGATGAAGATCTTGATTAAGGGAAAGAAAATCACTTGAAGGAAGATTGGAATTCTCCACTGAGGGCCACTCTAGAAGACTTCAGGTCTGAATGGGAGGGACTCCAATCATTTTCCCCATCAAATTTGAAAAACCTTTTAACTATTAGCTCAGGCTTTGTTCTGCTTTGAATGTCTCCCAAAGCAAAAATGACCTTAAGTACTCACTGCTTCGGCTCCGATAAGAGTTGCAGAGCGAAAGGATGAATATAAAAAGGAGAGACACTGTTGATTTAATTGCCAGCATCCGTCACAGCAGTCGTGCTGGCTGAATGACATGCATTTAATTAGAAGAAGAGATGCTTTGGCTTTGGTCAATGAAACATATATAAAAGCCTGTACAAAACCTGACCTTTTTTATGAACATTGCCTTCTAAATAATGTGTTAGTTTGCAGGCAGCTGTCCCTTGCCTCACACCATTCCAAGCAGCTGAACTTTCCCACATTTGCTTCACCAATGCACTGATTTTCTTTCCATTAAGCCCCCGTGCTCATCTGATTCTTGGCTTCTTACGGTACCGCCTCAAGAATTTCCAACTTTGAGCTGCTTCTTACTATGGACAGAGAATTCAAGCTTCATATCCATTCAGTGTTGAGTCTTTTCACCATGCTATGCCTGACCTGGAGGGACCAAGCTGTACTGTGATGATAGTCAACCCCAAAAGCTAGGTTGCAAGTAGTATTGAGTGACTGGAGCTGGTCTTGGAAGGCGCTGAATGCCTCCTGCCGGTTGCTAAGCACTCTCAACTCTTGAGCTGGTCAAAACATTTTCGTCCAATTGGTTCTTCCACAAAAAATACCATTTTCATCTACATGTTTTGAAAAAGGTATCAATTTTGATGAAGTTTCATTTTTTAAAAAAACGCTCAAAGTGCTTTGATCGTGTTGAAACATCATCCGGTTTTGACTTTTTCAGAATGGAACATTTTGATGTTTCATTTTTTGAAATGACTTTTCAAAACCAAATTCATTGGGTTTCTTTTTGAATAAAAATGATTTTAAACGTTTTTAAAGGTCAAAATCAAAAGGAAATATTTTGATCGACCCGAAACAAAATTTCTTTCAGAGAACTTTCTTTTTCATTTGCTTGTTTGTATTCATTCTGTTTCAGACTGGAAAATTTTTTGGAAGGGCAGAATTCGCCACGAAATGGAAAATCTGGTCGCTCCCTGGCTCTTCTCCATTCTTGCTGAAGTCAATGAGCTCAGTACATCTTTCCCTTCAGCCTTGCAGAATCAAAATGAGTGAAAAATGCTAACCACTCAGAATGGTAGTGTTTTGCATCCATGCCGCACTAGGCTACGTGACCTCACAAGCGAACGGTGACCTCGGCCCCAGTGGGCGTTGAGAATGGTCCGCCCCGTGCAGGTGGTACTCAGCCTTTTGTAGGAGGAGGAGCATTGGGAGTTGCCCAAACGCCCTTCGCTTCCACCCTATGCTGGGTGGGATTTCCAGAAGCAGGCACACTGCCCTAAAGTTTGCTCCCACTCAAATCAATACTGAGCCCACCTGCTGTCTTTAAATATGAAGGGGAGGAGGCTAATACACAGCTCCATAACCTTCTCCCCTAGTAAACGCTTGCACCGACCGTGGGCAGAATTCATTGGTTTCCTCTTCAAAGGGATTTTTTTTTTTCCCAGATCAAATATTTCTTAAACTTTCAGGGATTCTCCATGGAAGGAGACACGATCACAAGGAAACGTTAGTGGCAAGCTATTCCTTTTAGCCTTCCCTCCCTTCCGGAGGAGGTTTATAGCCCAAATATTTTACTCAACCTTCCTAGCAGCCCTTCCCAACGTGGCCTTAAAGATTATTTACAGTCCTGTCCTGGGGGCTTTTGCTGGAAAAGCAGGGGCAGAATTGGACGGAGATTAGTTGGAGCCTTGCCTTTCAGAAAGCAACAGGGGCTCCCATGGCAGGAATAATAAGAGCTCCAGGAAACAAATTGCTTTTAATTAGAGCAGGTGCGCCGTGCCTAAGGAGTGTCATTGTGTAAACATTTATTCAAGTCTTTAAAAGGACTGAAAGGCAAAATGCCATCACACACACACACACACACACCCCGCGCCCCCCGCCCAAGGTCCTTGCAGCCCGCAGCACAGGCACTGCAAAACAATCTGTCACAGGCAGGGTCAGAGAAATTTCATTCTCAGACAAAAGCCATGCATTTTTCATGCCTCTCCAAGGGGCAGGATTCCTGATGCCTTGATGATGGCATGTTCCTTTGCTACATGAGGTCAAACTAACTGTTTCCTGCTTGCCCAAGGACCTGGCTGTAATTCCATTGACTTCGATGGAGGGACTGGGCTCCAGCATTTCTCTTTTCTAGCCCCTTGATAGGGTGTTAAGAACTACACTTGGCAAAACAGATCCACACCTGGAAATCCGGTCTCAGGTCATTTCATCTCCATTAGCTCTCGTAAGCAGATGACAGGAGCGCGTGAACACAAACAGCGTGGGATGAGCGCATTCACCCAGCTGCTAGCCAGGTAATCGGTTATTACATTCCCCAGCATTCCAGCTGTCTCCTCCTTGCGCTGAGAGAAAAAAAAAAAAGCAATTCCAAGTTCCATTGTTTAGCTTTCTGGGACATGTTAATACTTTAGCGCCTTCATTTTCTCAGCCGCAGGGCTCCCCCCTCTTCAAATGTCATCCTCAAACCTCCACAGTCGGGACTACTCTTTTCCCATTCAAGATCCTCCGTACCAGATCAGCTCAATGATCTAACCACTCCAGCAACTTGCCTCCAGCTGTAGGGAGTGCTAACTGAGGCAAGAAACCCCACCATGGACAATTATGGAACAATCCAGAAACTGTCTTCCTAACCCCATTCCTTAGCGTTTGGCCTATGTCCTGAAACATGAGGGCATTTCCTCCCTGGATAAGAGGGCTAGAACCCAACACAGAACTTGAGCCAACAGAATTTTTCTAATCCACCACTAACGATGGATATACAGTGCATCTAGTACCTGGACAAGTTAGGTTGATCAGCATTCTTAAGACGAAGAAGTTACAGCATTGTTATTATTTATTAGGTGTATTATGGTAACACCTAGGAGCCCCATCCAATACCATGGCCCAGAACCTCACTGTGCTGGGTGCTGTACAAATACAGAAGAAAAAGACAGTCCCTGTCCCCAAAGAGCTTACAGTCTAAGACAAGAGACAACAGACAGGCAAGGAGCACAAGGAAACAAGGGGGCCATATCGGTCAGGTGGAAGGCCAGCGATCTCGGCTAACCATTGTCAATTTTTTTTGAGGCATCACAGCAAAGGAGAGTTTTAAGAAGGGATTTCCAGGAGGACAATGTGGCTTTGTGGATGCTGACTGGGAGCTCTTCCCATGCTTTGGGGGAGGCCGGGGGGGTGGGGGGGAAGGGAAGCAGAGGGAAAGCACGAAGGTGCTTGTTTGAAAATGTAACAAATGGTTGATGGAGGCTGCATCCTGGGCGGATCAGAGGCAGAAGTCAACATCTGGACTGACGATGGGTAGGGGGGATAGGCCTGGGAGGGCCTTGAAAGTGAAGACAAGTGGTATATCGCAGAAGATTTCCCTCTGCCCTCTGGACAATGGGATCCCGGTGCATCCCTGCAGTAGTTCCAGGTGAAATGACATGATTCTGTTTTAAGTTCCCAACAGGCTTTGGGACTGGCCCGCCCCCCGGGGGAAAAGCCCTCAATTTTAAAAATGCATCACGGAGGCTCTTTGCCAGGGCTGGCAGTAGACACTCTGGTGCCTTTGGCGGCTGTTCCCTAAACGTGTGGGGAGGGGGCATCTTACAAGAGGCAGAAACTGTCCCAGCTGGTGGAGAGACGACAGCAGCCCATGCAACCCACCCCTATTGGCAGCCCTGAGCTCTCTTCCTGCAGGCTTCCCCCGCAGCTCTGCCTTTCAGAATCCGCCGGGGTAGGGGAATCTCATTAGGTAAAGTACGTGGCGTGCTGGGCTGGCCAGAACAATCTTGGACTCTCTCTTCCCCTCCGGCATCCATTCCGCTTGCAGTCCCGCTCCGCTTGCCAGGCCTCCAGAGCAGTCATAGATAAGAGAACCCTCCTTTCCCAGGTACCGGGAAAGAGTTCAAAACCAACCTCGAATCCATCCTCTGAAAAGCCTTTTATCTCCATTGGGCTGGCGTCCTCCCAGGGTCAGGCAGCGGGCACCTCCCGCATTTAATCAGACGCTTACAAGCAGAGGCAGGTACATCCACTTTGTGAATGAAATGGGCTCGAGAACATTCCCAGCAGTACATTGGGGGGGGGGGGGGGGAGGAAGAGGGGAGATCACAGCACTGCTGGGTCATTACCAGGGCCTGTGACATCATTCCCCCCTCTGGGGCTCTGGAGCCATCTGGCCGGCAGCAGAAGAGACAGGATGCAAGGGGAAGTTTCCTTAGGCAGCTGGGCAGACCGAGATCCAGTGCTGTGGGTTTGTGCATCAGTTACATCAGTGCCCTGGGGGCGGTAGCACCAAGTCCCTTGGGGTGGGACTTGCTATCCTGATGCTGCTTCCCGGCCACCAAAAAACCCCCAGCACAGGCGAGGGGGATATCCCCAGCCCTGACCCCACCGATTTCCTGCGCCTGCCCCCGGGGGACAGCTCTCACTCCAAAAAAGGCAAGAGCGACTTCTTCAAAGTCAAGTGAATTTATTTTCATCCCCGAGCCCGGGTGCCACCAACAGCTCGGTCATCGAGGAGGCGGCCAGTACAATGCACAAAGAGCACTCCTCGAGGGGACCCCAGAACATCAGGGCGACAGCACAGCTCGGCGGCCACAGCAGAGCAAAAAGGGGGATCCACATAGAATTTTGACCTAGACCGCTTCAGGCAGGCTTGAGTGGCCAGCAACATATCCAGGCCATATTCAGCAGGGCCTCCTACCATGGCAAAATCCAGGCCAGGATTTAGGGAGACCCTGTGTGGTGACCCCAGGCAGCACAGGTTGGGGGGCTAAAGAGCCAGAGAGATCCCCCAGGATTTGTCTGCATCCAACAGGCAGCCTCTGGAATAAATCCCATTCGCATGAAATACAGCCGAGCCCTGTCTCTTCCCTCCCGACGAGGGGGGGGGGGAAGCCGGTACAAAATTACCGGGGCCCAGCAGTCCGAAAGGGGGCCCGGCTTCCCCCTCCCCTCGTCGGCTCTGTTTAGCCGGTACGCCCTTGCTGGGGGGCCTGAAAAAAAATGTCCACCGGGGTCCAAACCCGCTCTCGGCGGCCCTGCCTGCGAGGGACACTGCAGCTTGGAGTCCACCGTCCTGGACAGGGACTGACCCTTCGTTCAGTCTCCCAGGCCGGGAGTCTGTCCTTTAATGGCCAGTCCTTTGTGCATCACTTCTGTCAGCAGCGGCAGCGCGCAGTACAGTTCATGCTGCAGCTGGCAGAGGGACTGCTGGGGCCCCCAAGGGGTCAGCTCCACAGCTTTCCCATGGCTTTGAGCCATCATGGCTTGGCCCACCTTTGTCCCTGCTCCTGCTGTTTTCAGGGCACAGCTACAGCCTGCCCCAAATCAGACTGACACACAAAAGGAACGCAGTGGCCTGCAGATATTTTCCACTGAGCTAACGGCCCCAGGGTGCAGCCGCCACAGCTCTGAATGGTGTGGGAAACCCTCTCGCCTGGCCAGGGGTTCGGAGCTTTGAAACAGCAGCCTGCCCTCGTTAGCGGGTGCAGGAGCTGCCTTCTCCATGCCTGTTCGGCGCTGGGCACTCTCAAAGCAGCTTTAATGCTCCCTGTGTGAAAAACGGGAGGAGGGGGTGCACAGAATTTAAGAAAAACGTGTCACATCGATTCTAAGATCCTCGTGAAAAGGGAAATGCTTCCCGCTTCGTCCTAGCAATAAGTAGGGACAATACTGACTTTTATTCCTAGAAACGCAGGGCCTGATCCAAAGTTCATTGACGTCAATGGAAAGACTATCGCGGGGGTTTGGCTCAGGCCTTTAGCATTCAGTCGTCCTAAGCAAGCTCTTTCCACCTGAGGATCTTGAAGCCTTTGTACAAGCACATTAAATCTGAGCAGCTCTGAACCAAGGAAATACCATACCCATTTTCCAGGTGGAAAAACTGAGGCAGCCAAGAGGTTAAAGCGTAATATTTTCAAACTTAAGACACCGAGGGCCTGATTTTCAAAGATGCTGAGCGCACTCAACTCCCACCAACTTCTGTCAGGTTTCCTCTGGATTTACAGCCATGTAACCAAGGATTGTGTCCGATGAAAAAGAGGGTGTCCTAATGGTTAAGGCGTTGGACTGGGACTTTGAAGATGTGCGTTTAGTTTCTGGCTCCGTGTGACCTTGGGCAAGTCATTTAATCGCTCAGTGTCTCTGTTCCCCATATGTCAAATGGATAGAGCAAATCTTTCCTTTGTCTCACAGTTCGTGCTCTTGTCTGTTTAGACTGCAGGCTCTTTGGGGTGGGGACCTTCTCTGTATCTATGTACAGCACCTAGCACAACGCGGTCCTAATCTCAGCTGGGGCTACCATCATACAAAAAATAACGTCTCGCGCCTTCTCCCTCTCCTCCTCATGGAGCAAAGCCGTTCTTCTACAAGACTTCAGAATCCATGCAAAGGTGATACATTTGGGCTTTTCTGAGTTCTCTGCCAACAAGGTTCAATCTCCTCTGATCTAGCCTGCTCTTTCAGTCTGTCTCATCCCATCCGCCCTCCCCGTGTTTTGCATCTGTGGTTGTCTCTCACAATCCAGCTGTATTTTCTATTGCACATTTCATTCAAACTCCCTTCCCGCCCTTGTCTTTTCAGAGTTAAATAACACAGTTAACATGTTAAAGTAAGCAAGCCAGATTTGGTTCTTGTGTCTGCCAGTGTCTTCTTCTAACCCTGCCACATTTTTTACTGGGTGCAGTATTTTTCTACATTCATGTTATCAATCCTGTGACAAACTTAGAACTTCACACGTGTCACTATGCTGCTTGCTGTGGCCTTTCAGAACTCCACAAGAGCAGCAGGGACAGAACTCAGATTCCCTGTGCTCCATAAGCCAATTGAACTAAAGGAGAATCTCTATTCAGCAAGAAGTATGGGGATTATGACACACAGTAGATTAGTTCTGGTTCTGTCCAGCAGAGAGCAGTGGTGCCACTTACACACTACCCAGTTCATGGTGGTAATAATACCTAGCACTCACATAGTGCTTTACGACTTCAAAGTGCCTTATGCACATTAACTATTCCTCAGAGTACCCCTGAGAGGGGAGTATTATCTACCCCCATTTCACAGCTGGGTGAACTGAGGCTCAGAATCAGAACCCAAGCCCCCTGTCCTATTCATTCAGTCTGCTATAAAGCCTGCTTAGCTAAGCTCTTCTTCTGTCTTTAACCTGCACGGCAGCTGTACCTGCCCTTCTCCCTCCATCTCTGCAGCTCCCACTTATTACAGTAATAACAAGACACAGTTAATGTAGAAACACAACCTTCTGCTAGGCTGTTTCACAGAAAAGCACCTGATACACCGGTGAGCGTTTGTTTAATTAACACTCTCGCTTGCCAGAATTCTTCCCACAATCCCCTCACCCCTATGCCTTGGCTGGGAGAGCCTCCTTGAGTTCTAATGAAGAGACACCCCTTGCTGGAGTCTGATGCTCACTAACCTTTAAGCAGGGGCAGAAAGGCGGGGAGTTATCAGGAGTAAAGCCAGGGAAGTGGTACCCTCTGGCTGATATTTCCCCCAACACCAGAAGGCATCTGGGCCCCTGTAGCCTCCTCTCCACTGGAGAATTGCACCCTGTGTAACCAAGATAGCCCTGGCGCATGCATTGTTGGTTTGTGGCACCCGCACCAGCAATCTTATTTCAGTTGTGTTGATCCCCGTGACCCATGCATTGTGGGACAATGGCAGAAGTATTCGTTGTAAGATACAAACTAGATCATTCCCGCACTAGGACATCAAAAGCCAGCCTGTGCATAGACCTAGAGCTGGCTGGAAAACAAGAATTCCATCTCACAAAAACTTTCAAAGTTTCCATCTTTGTTTTCATTCCACATCGGAAAGAAAATCTCCACCTTTAGACATTTTTCATGACAAACCATGAGATTGAGATCCTAGAACAGCCAAAATCCCCACGGTTAAGGCCCTCACCTGGGAGATGGGAAACCCAGGCTCAGGTTGCTGCTCCAAATTATGCAGAGCAGGGACTTGAAGAGGGGTCCCCGAATTTTCATTGAAGTGCCCTCCCCACTGGGCTATT